>NC_057719.1:58037876-58064008 GCF_004010195.1 Chiloscyllium plagiosum
CCTACCTCTCCCTGAACAACTCCAGGGTGTTGGTCGACGCCGCGTGCTCCTTCTCCAAGGACACCCGGGCTCTAGCGTAACCGCGGAAGAGGGGCAGGCAGTCGGCCCTAACGACCTCCTCCACGGCCCGCTGCCTGGACCTGTTGGTGGCCAGTTTGGCCAGGCCCAGGAGCAGACCCACGAGGAGGTCTTCAGACCTGCCCTCCTTCCTCCGTACCGGGTGCCCAAAGATCAGGAGCGTGGGACTGAAGTGCAGCCAGAAACAGAGGAGAAGGTTTTTAAGGAAATCAAAAAGGGAGACAATCCTGTTTATATCTGTCAGCCTTGGGCCCCCGATTGGATCAGGTTAACAGACCCAGGAAACTCATTCTATGAGGTCCACCTGGCTGACTTCATTCCAGTTACAATATCCCTTTCTCGCT
The DNA here is from genome assembly GCF_004010195.1 of Chiloscyllium plagiosum. Lineage (NCBI taxonomy): Eukaryota > Metazoa > Chordata > Chondrichthyes > Orectolobiformes > Hemiscylliidae > Chiloscyllium > Chiloscyllium plagiosum. The sequence goes on from NC_057719.1 coordinate 58,038,299, forward strand.
ATCACTCTCTCTCTACATACTGGGACTTAGGCCCATTCATTTCCTGTAGCTTCTCCAGGGGTGTTTTTGCACCAGGTCCAATTCCGCCGACTCTGCCTCGGATACTGGTGGCCTGTACCAGACCATAGTCCACCTCTTATGCCTGGAACATCTCAGACAAAATCTTCTTCTTCTTTAGGCAGTAACAACATGGAGGCTGCAACATCTGCTATGTCCATCTCATCCTCAGAGGTTTCTTTGGCACAAGGTGGAGGAAAATCCATGGATTTGGACAACCTTGCTGAGAATTTTTAAGGGCCAGGTATGTTTTGCTGATGCCCCGCTTTCAAGGCTGCAGTTTTCATGTGGTTCATGTGCTTGTGCAGGATCGCTCCTCCTACCCAAACTCTGGACGTCACGGGACCTGACCTTGCATCGATCATGCCTCTTAGCCAGGCAGGCTATTCCCATGGTTTGGAAACCAAATCTGGTCCTTTGAAGTAAACTGCCTCTCTAGTATTAGTGTTCCCGGTGCCGGTTCCCCCTCCCCACAATGTTCGGGAAGATTGGGTTTAACCTAGTGTGGAGTCTTCTCCCCATTAGCAACTCTGCTGGAGCTGCCCCTGTAGTTGCATGAGTGGTGGTCCTATAAACTGGCACAGTTTGGTATCGAGTGAGGCTGTAGGCTGTTTCTTTCAGATCGCCTTCCAGGTTTGGACTGCTGTTTCCACCAGACCACTGCACAATGGATGGTTATGGAGCTGTCCTTATACACCAAATACCATTCAACTTTAGTATTCCGTGCTGGTAAATGATGGCCTGTTGTCTGTAACCAACACCTCTGGGAGTCCGCATATTGCAAAAGATGCTGGCAACATTTCAATCATCATCCCCGTTTGACAAATGAGCTCTATGCATATCCAATCACTTTGAATGGGTGTCCAAAATGACTAAAAACATTGAAACCATGAAAGTATTTGCATAGTTGATGTTATCTGAGTCCAGAGTTTACCCGACCATTCGTACAAAATGGGTGTGCTGCTGGCGGTAAGTCCTGTCCTTGTTGGCATTCTGGGCCCTGCTCCACAAATGCAGCTTTGTCAGCATCTGACCCTAGCGATCATTTTGGAAACCCCTGGATGACCTGGTGGAGAACAGCCAGTATCTGGTAATGACCTTTGCTCGGAACAATATGTTATCCTCAATGGTGATCTAGTTTCACTGTGTCCAGAAAGATTTCAATTCTTGTTGTGATAGCCTTTTTGATTCCCTCATCACCACCAACTATTTTACTTTTGTCAGGACAAGATCCTTTGTGTCCACATTCTGATAATGTCAGTAGTAATTCTCAGCTAATTGCAATTGCAGGTACTTTTGGCTTATGTCCAGCTTTGTGAAGGACAGTACCCTGCCAGTTTTGTATACAAATCTTCTATCCAAGGGACTGGGTGTTATCCAGCTGCGAAAAGCTGTTTATTGTTTGCTTGAAATCCCACAAAGGCAAACTGACCCATCGAGCTTCACAATCGGCACGATTGGAGCTGCCCATTCCATAAACTACATATAGTGGGTTTGATGATTCCTTTGCTGATTTCTGCCTCTACTTTTGCACATAAGGCAAATAGCACTGGGTGGGACTTGCAGAATCATGGAATTGTTTCCTGGTCAACATGCCTGTTTGACAGTCCCTGAACCTTCCTGAATATTTAAATAGAACTTCACTCAGACATCCATTTTCTAATTGAAAAATGCTGCACTTTCAAGTTGAATCTTTCTCAACCAGTTTCACCCCATCAAGCTTGGGCCTGTGTTTTTGCTACAAGCAGTGATAACTGAATCAGTTGCTCATAAGGGACCATTACCCTTAATCTGTTGTACCCTTAATCTGTAGGGTTTCCTCAGTATAGGTTCTCAGCCTGGCTGAGGTCTTTGTTTAAATTTAAGGGCTAGAGTCTAAAGCAAATATTGGTAAAGACTGGTCCCGCAATCACTGATACAACTATGTCAGTATCGACCTTCATTAGAATTAGGTGATCATTTAACCAAACATTTATTTTGATTGATTCCGATTTGGACGTTGCTAGGTAATTTAACTGTTCCAAGCCAGATGTAGGTGGACTTTCCAGAGGGTACACTCTCCTGGATAATGGCTATGCATTTTTTTGCTCAATTCAGGTCTTGTGGGACTCTTTTGCTGTCTCTAGTCCACAAACTGGCAGCAACTACAAACACCTGCCAGCCCAGATCTTACATCCAGGCACTGCACTCTAAACCCTAAACCTCCAGTCAAAAAGTGTTTCTACTCAAGTCATCATTGCTTCTTTTGTTTCTTGTAGATTATGGGGACATTTCACATAACTTCAAGTATTCATCTACGTAGCTCAATGAGAGGAGTAAGTTAAGACCAACTGGGAAAGAACCTGAAACCACTCAAGCTGGGACCAAACTGCTGGTAAGGTACTGGAACCTCAGATCAGCCTCAATAAAATATGAGATACAATCTCTTATTAAAATTAGCAGTCAGTCATGAAAGCATAATTCTAATATCTTTGAAAGAAAAAGTAAGAAATGACTCGATGGTGGATTTTCATAAAGCCAAATATGTAATACTTACTGTTGTGATCCCAATTATGAGAACATTGGACAAATTGTATATTTGTTCTGATTTGCTTGATGTATCATAATCACAACAAGAATATAAATTTTGGCAGAAGGAAGGATAATAAAATAAGCAGAACTCCAAGATTAAATTAAAAGACCAAAAAGTCTTTACCACACAAACTTGAACAAAACACAAATATTACTGAAAAGAGATAAGCAGTTAAAGCTTTTTTTCGAGAATAAATTTCAAGAAAAAGAAATAAAGAAAAAAAAGGAACAATTCATACAGCATACAAAAGTTGCAGTTGGTTAAGTTGCTTGGTTAAGTTACAGTTGGCACCTAGATGCAGCAGGAACCATATCTGTCTTAGTTGAGTACTGAAAGTTAAACCAGATAGTTTGACTCTGATTGGTCAGAGTATTGCCATGGGGATGTAGGAGTGATTGGTTTCCTTCAAAGTCATTTGCTCAGTGAGAAAAGCACAATGTGTGGACATAATCATTTTGCTGAGAAAGCAAGGGTTTTGTCTGTATGTGGATACTGCTAAGTGAACACTAAAAGGTTTTCTGATGAAAGTAATTGCATATCTGGATCTCTTCCTATTCTTTTTCACTAAATCCCAGATAGAAAATATTCCAGAGAGTCTGTAAAACATCGATTACTTTATCAATTTGAGTGCTTATTGACACTGCACAAACTTTCAGAATTTCGGTCGGGTATAAGTTCATATATTTGTCATTGCACAATACCTTAACTCAGCCTACCATAAACATTTTTCTGGAGTTGATTAAGAACAGAAGTTATGGCTTTACTGTACTGTGATTTAACCAGGAAATAGACAAAATGCTTCACATTGAGTACAGGTCATTTTCACTCAGTCAACAGACATTTATAACTTATTTGCATTTTTTTATAAACTATAGCTCTGTATTTGTGAAGGAAATGCCATAATTCATCACCACTAACGAGACAGACTGAATACAGTCAATATAAATAGAAATTGTTTCCATGGATAATTACAATCAAAAGACTGTAAGGCAGTAAAATGGAAACATGTCTTATTTAACAAGGAAAAATATATAAGTACAGAACTTTCATTGGCTGTTTGATTCAAACAGTTAAAGTTAGTTTACATTAATTGGGACTGTTGCATAAAATATATTCTTTAAATTCCTAATTTCATTCATTAACAATGTGAACAATGAGGTGCCCAAAAGCTACAACATTCATTTTGAGTAATAATTGGAAATGAATGAAGTCATACCTTCTTTGAAGTAGCTTTCCAAAGATAACTTTGTAAAACAATTGATGCATGCATATTCATCAAAATATTTGACCTTTCTCATTAGATTTCACAGAATCTCAAATTGTCATGGTACAGAGAAGACCATTCAGCCTATCATGTCTGTGCTGACTTTCCAAAAGATTTAGTGACATTCTTCCCCACTTTCCCTGTAACCCTGCATGTTATTTCTAATTAAATAACCATCTAATACTCCCTAAATGCCTCGGTGGCTCTCTCCACTGCACTTCCAGGCAGTGTATTATAGTTCCAACCACTTGCATTGTGAAAATGTTTTTTTCTCACATCACATTTACTTCTTTGAAAATCACTCTAAATCTATGCTTTCTTGTTCTTGATTCTTTTGGAAATGGGAAGAGTTTCTTCATGCTTCTTCTGTCCAGACATCCCATGATTTAGAGTCACAGAGTCATAAAACTGTACAGCATGTTGGTCCTACTCGTCCATGCCGACCAGATATCCTAAATTAACCCACTCGCATTTGCCAGCATTTTCCATCTAAGTCCTTCCTTTTTGTATACCATCCAGATGCCTTTAAATGTTATAATTGTACCAGGCTCCACTTCCTCTGGCAGCTCATTCTATACATGCAGCACTCTCTGTGTGAAAATGATGCCCCTTTGGTCCCTTTTAAAATTTTCCCCTCTCACTTTAAACCTATGCCCTCTAGTTTTGGACTCCCCCACCCAGGGAAAAACCTTGTCTATTCACCCTAACCATGCCTCTCACGAATTTATAACTTTAATAAGCTCATTCCTCAGCATCTGATGCTCCAAGGGAAATAGTCCTAACCTATTCAGCCTCTCCCTATAACCAAGAAGCCCTGAAGGAGGGCTTATGCCCGAAACGTTGATTCTCCTGTTCCTTTGATGCTGCCTGACATGCTGCGCTTTTCCAGCAACACATTTTTGAGCTCTCCCTATAACCAACCCTGACAACATCCTTGTAAATCTTTTCTGAATCCTTTCAAGTTTCACAACATCCTTCCTATAGCAGGGACACCAGAACTGAACGCAGCATTCCAAAACTGGCCAACCAATGTCCTGTACAGCCTCAACATAACCTCCCAACCATTATACTCAATGCCCTGGCCAATAAAGGCAAGCATGTCAAACACCATCTTCAATATCCTCTGTCTGTGACTCTACTTTCAAGGAACTATGAACCTACACTCCAAAGTCTCTTTGTTCAGTAACATTCCCCTGGACGTTACTATTAAGTTTATAAGTCCTGCCCTGATTTGCCTTTCCAAAACGCAGCATATCACATTTATCTAAACTGAACTCTATGTGCCACTCCTCAGCCCACCGGCCCATCTGTTCAAGGTCCCGTTGTACTCGGAGGTATCCTTTTTGGCTGTTCACCACACACTAATTTTGGTGTCATCTACAAACCTACTGTACCTCCTTTGTTCACATCCAAATCATTAGTATTAGTGACAAAAAGCAGTTGATTTGCAAAACTTCAATTAAATCTCCTCAGCGTTTCCTTTTCCAATCTATCTTCATAACTGAAGTTCCTCATTGCTGGACCCATTCTTATAAACCTCCTGTGCATTTGCTCCAATATGTTCTCATCTATTCCTAAAGTTTGGCACCAGAACTGTACACAATACTCAAACAGAGGTTAAACAAGCAACTTTTACCTGTTCATCACAATTTATTAATAAAGCCTGAAATACAGTATGTTTTATTAACCTCTAACTTCACCTGTCCTGTCACATTTAATGATCTATGTACGTATATATCCAAGTCTCTCTGCTCTTGCAAATCCTTTGAAGTAGACCCCTTTAGTTTTTATTGTCTTACGATGTTCTTTCCACCAAAATGTAATATCACAGTCTTCTCCACATGGAATTTCAAATGTCACCCATCCATCCACTCTGCCAACTTCTCAATGTTCTTTTGTAGTTTTACACTGTCCTGCTCACAGCTTACAATGCTCCCAACTCTTGCATTTTCTTCAAACTTTGAAATTGTCTCCTGCAATCCAAGGTTAGAACATTAATATAAATCAGGGAAAGTAAGGTTCTCAATATTGAGTCCTGGGGTGCTCCACCCTAAACCTTCTGCCAGCTTGATAAGTTTCCAATAACCATTATTACTCTTTACTTACTATCACTCAGATACAGTGACAGTCATAGAGGGAATTTTGTTTTGCGACTATGTCTTTAAGTTAGGATAAAATGAAAAGAACCATGTGACCTGTTCTGAAGTCTACTTGACAACAAGCGCGTGTGATGCAGCTTTTAAAGATAAAATTGATGCCAGGGTAATGTAAGATGATCACACCTGAAAACAATAAAACTGCTCATCTCCAAATCCCCAGGAGTGTGTTAAGAATGTAGAGTTGTAAACAGTTATGCTTTAATTGCAGTTTCCTCTACATTGGAGAGATGAAACACAGACTGGATGACTGGTTTTGTAACACCTATATTCTATCCTTGAAACTAACTCTGAACTTCTAGTTGCCTGCCACTTCAATAGATCACCGGTGTTCCCCATTCCAACATTTCTATCTCAGGCTTGCTCCAGTGTTCCAATGAAGCTCAATGCAAGCTGGAGGAACACCACCTTATCTCCCACTTAGGCACCTTACAGCCCTCAAAACTCAACATCGAACATAGAACAGTAGAACATATAACAGTACAGGCCCTTCGGCCCTTGATGCTATGCCGATCTTTTATCCTACTCTAAGATCAAAGTAACCTACACATCCTTCAATTTACTATCATCCATGTGCACATCCAAGAGTCGCTTAAATGTCCCTAATGTATCTGACTCCAATACCACCATTGGCAGCACATTCCATGCACCCATCACGCTCTGACCAACCTCTGACATCTCCCCTCAACCTTCCTCCAATCACCTTAAAATTATGCCCCCTTGTGACAGCATTTCTGCCCTGGGAAAACATCTCTGACTATTCACTCTGTCTATGCCTGTCATCATCTTGTACACCTGTGTCAAGTCGCTTCTCGCTCTTCTTCATCCCAATGAGAAAAGCACTAGCTCCCTCAATCTTTCTTCAAAAGACATGCCCTCCAGTCCAGGCAGCAGCCTAGTAAGTCTCCTCTCACCCTCTCTAGAGCTTCCACATCCTTCCTATAATGAGGTGACCAAGAACTGAACACAATATACCAAGTGTGGTCTAACCAGGGCTCTATAGAGCTGCAGCATAACCTCATGGCTCTTAAACTCAATTCTCCCTGCTAATGAAAGCGAACACACCATATGCCTTCTTAAAACTTGGATGGCAACTTTGAGGGATCTATGGACATGGACCCTAAGATCCCTCTGTTCCTGCACACTACCTTTAACCCTGTATTCTGCATTCAAATTCAACCTTTCAAAATGAATCACTTCATATATTTCCAGGTTGAACTCCATCTGCCACTTCTCAACCCAGTTCTGCATCCTGTCAATGTCCCATTGCAACCTACAACAGCCTTCTACACTATCTGCCACTCCACCAACTTTTGTGTCATTGGCTAACCTACCTTTCCACTTCCGCATCCAAGTCATTTATAAAAATCACAAAGCGCAGAAGTCCCAGAACAGATCCCTGCAGAATATCACTGGTCACTGAGCTCCAGGCTGAATACTATCCATCTCATACCACCCACTATCTTCTATGGGCCAGCCAATTCTGTATCCAGACAGCCAAATTTCCTGGTATCCCATGCCTCCTTACTTTCTGAATAAGCCTACCATGAGAAACCTTATCAAATGCCTTGCTAAAATCCATGTACACCAAATCCAATTCTTTACCTTCATCAATGTGTTTTGTCACATCCTCAAAAAAAATTCAGTAAGACTTGTGAGACATGACAAATACTAGCATCTGTGATGCTGGCGGCTAAGGTGAATCATCCACTTGACTCATCAGGCGAAAGCTTCAGCCTTGATTTCCTCACTGACGTACTGGGCATCCCCCATCATTGAAGGTGGGGTTATTTGTTAGAAGCCTCATCTCCTGTTAGTTTTTTCATTATCCACCACCATTCATGACTGAATGTGGCAAGACTCAAGAGCTTAGATCTGTTGATTGAGAATCCGTTTCCACTGTTTCATGTGCAAGTCGTCCTGCTTTGTAGCTTCACTAGGTTGACACTTCATTTTTAGGTGCTGCTGCTGTCATGTTGCTTCTGCACTCCCCACTGAATCAAGGTTGGACCCATGGTTTAATGTTAATGGTAAAGTGGGGAATATGCTTGGCCATGAGGTTACAGATTATGCTAGAATACAATTCTGCTGTTACTGATAGTGCATGATGTCGCATCAATGCCTATTTTTGAGTTGCTACATGTGTTTGAAGTCTGTTCCCTTCAGCACAGTAAAGCCATACAACACAATGGTGGGTATAGTCAACATGAAGAAACTATCTCCACAATGATTGTGCAGTGGTCACTCCTGCTGAAATTGTCATGGATGGGTGCATCTTTGATAGGTAAACTGTGAGGATGAGGTCAACTACATTATTCTCTCTTGTTCATTCTCTCACCACCTACTGCAGACCTCGTCTGGCAGCTATGTTCTTTAGGACTCTGCCAGTTCAGTCAGTGGCGATGCTACCAATCCATTCTTGATAGTGGACACTGAAATCCCCACCCTGATTATGTGCCCCTGCCACACTCTGTGCTTCCTCCAAGTAATACTCGGCATGAAAGAGTACAGATTCATCAGCGAAGATGTGGGGGATTGGTGCTAGTGGTATTTGATGACAACCAACATTTTTAATCTGATGCCATGAGAGTTCATGCAGTTCAGAATCAATGTTGAGGATTGCCAGGACATCTCCTTCCAGACTAGATACCACTGCGCTACCAACCCTATTGTATCTGTTCTGCTGAAGGGACAGGTCATCCAGGGATGGTGATAGTGATGCCTCAGACAGAGTCATACTCAGTCATATCTTACAGACAATGTCAAGTAGTTCCTCTAATGATCGGTCGAACAGCTCTCCCAATTTTGGCACCAGCTCACAGCTTTTGTTGACACGACTGTGTTTGCTATTGTTATTTCCTGTACCTTGGTCAACCTCAAATGTTCCATCTGGTTTCATTCCTTTCTATAAACTTCACAGCAAGTTTGATGCAACTGAGTGCCTTGCTGGGCAACCACATCACTTTGGGTCTGGAGTCACAAACAGGTGAGACCAGGCAAGGATGGCAAAATTCCTTCCCTGAAGGGCATTAGTGAACCAAAATTGACAATCTAAGGAGTTGACAAGTTACATAGTCTCATTAGGTCAGCTTTAAAAAAAAAATTGACGTTTTTGTGATTGAATTTGAATTTCATCATTTACCATGGTGAAAGTTGAACCTACTTCCCCTGAACATTAGCCAGTATAGTCAACGAGTTTCTGTAATATTAGTCCAGTAACATTACCATGATGCCACTGCTTCCCTAGCTCAGAGACAACTTATATTTCAAATCATAAGCAGAACCATTTTACATTTTATCACAATTGAAATACATGTCACATTACACTTTACACTGTCCTTTTAGCAGAAATTAAATTCGACTGAACAAAGCCAACATTATTCTTCAGTTCTGAGGGTTTATTTCTGTTCTATTCTTTTCTCAATCTGGGAACTTAAAATCTCAGAACTGTTTTTCACAGAAGGGTTCTGCCTCTGAAAATGCTTCCTTGAGCACACACTAGACAAATCTCTAGCTTCATTTTATTTCCTTATGAATTTGGTTTTATCAATCTTAGTGCAAACTCCACCAGCATTCCTGTGTGATGATCTAAAATGTCTCACTGTCTATTGCTGCTTTCCTTCTCCTAGATGCTAACAGACTCATTTTATCTGTCATCTTTCAGGGATAGCTGATACCTTTCTCGGCTCAATGCCCACCTCCATGGCAGCATGAATCATACGGGCCTTTTATTCAGGCATAAATGCTCATTGGGTCTACTCAATAGCACAATTCTCTTTTATTTTGGAAAAAAATAGACAGTTTAAAGCACAGCTATTTACAACCCAACATTCTCACCACTTTTTCTACCACTTTAGAGACACTCTCATCTATCTACTGCTAACACAGAGGCTTATTGTTATTGTCCCCAAGAGAAAACAGCTTGTGTGTCCATCTTGGTAAAACAATTTGGGCCCCCTTTAATCTCTCTCAATCACACCACCCAAGCAGACCTCAGAACAGGTCATATAACTCCTTTCATTTTTCCTTAAATTAAAGATGCAGTCGCAAAACATAATAATCTAATAAACCACATAATTGTAACAATGTGCTTTGATCAACAAAGCTCACTTATCACTCGCCACTGAAATATGTTAGTTGATAAAGTTGCAGAATGGTGTCTTTAATGTGGAAACCTTGAATTGTAGCAGCTGGAGGAAATCGTAATCAGTACAGAAGAATGAAATAATTAGGTCTACAGTGACCAGCTATAATGAGCAAAAAAAAGAGACAGTATAATGCTAGATAGGCAAACATCTGACAGGCAGCTGGTATCATGATCTGTAGAGGAGCAACCCAAATGCTTTGGCAACAATACATTGCAGGTGTGTGGATCAAACACAAAATACTTAAAATGAACTGTTTACTCAAACAATACACATACTAAATAAGAACTAAGCGTAAATTTTCCTTAACTTATATTCTTTTGGTAATGTTGATCATGCAATGTGGGTTTGGAAAGGCTAACAATTTACAATTATTCAGTCTTCTTCCCTCTTGATATATGCACATTAGACTGAACTAGAATCATACATATTATATGAAATTGCAAGCTCTGTACTGAATCTCAGTACATGACAGAGTACTATGGAGAAGGCTGTTTTTCCATTCTACAGGAGTAGTTGAAGGGCAACTAACAGTTCTTTCTAATTAAACAATCTTGCTGAGTTACAGTGACCATGAATATGCATGCAAAATACATCCAAAGTTGTAAGGGTTAGCCAAATAGCAAAATAAATTTTCCTTGAATTACGACCATAAAATAATAAATGATTTCATGAAGTAGTCTTCCGTTTGGGGAAATGAATGATCTCATCCAGCAGACTGGTAGAAAACTGAGCACAAGTATAGAATACCACTAGAATCAGCAACAAATGATCTCATACACACAGGCTTAAAAAAGAATGAAACACTAATTTTAGCCTTTAACCTTGTGTTGAGATCTGTACTCTTGACCTGACAACCAGAAACCTGCCAAAGTTATGTTGAACAGGATGCAAAACTTAAATATTTTGAAGAAGAATCAGTTGAAGTGCTGATGAAAACATCAAAATGAAGCTTCCAGGAAGTCCTCTCACTTTTGTAATATCTTCCTTCATGAAGGGAAGCCACAGAAGTGAAAAAACCTTATCCACTTCATCATGGTATATGGAGTCTGGCTTTGAAGCAGCAGCTGCCCACCATAAATTTCACTGACCCACAAAGACATTTGCTATACTTTCCAACTGCTTTCTCCATGGAACTGCAGCTCAGCATTACATCCAAGTAACAACACCTGACAAAACTAAGCAGCCTTAAAATGTGAGAATTTAAAGACATCATTGTTGTTATTTTTCTCCTACTGCAATGGCAGAGAAGCATGAAGGTACACCACAAAGGAATAACAAAGCACTACTTGGATTCAAATCCTCAGTAGTTTGTGAAAAGAAATTACTTTAAATATGAAATCATTCCTCTATCAATTGAAGAAAGACTGTTATAAAAATACTTCGGAAAGCCAAATATTCAATAACTTGATTTTTTAAAATTCCTAAACACTGAATAAACTGATTAATTTGTACGATTGATAGCAAAATTTTTCATTCTTTCAGTATATATAAAATTATAACATAACAAAGCACTTCAAAATGCACTTCAAAGGCTGAATTTATTTCTGTGGGTGCAAACATCTCCCATGATGCCTGCTTTGCTCTCAAGTCATTCATGTTATCCTCCAAACATGTTAATTATATTACAGCCTTATAATCACAATCTCCAAATAAATTCCATGGATGAAAACACCCTTTAAAAATTAGAATAATCTGTTACTCCAAATTATGAGCATTTACATTTTGAAGCTTGACATTTTTAAAGAAACAAGTTCTATAACAACAATAAAGCAATTTATACCAGCCATTCAACCGTACAAACAGTGAGATTTTCTTTTTCATGCTGTTCAAACCCTTAAGTTAGATGAGAGATGTGCATGTCTGTTTTTTGTCTCAATAATCTATACTGGTAGGAGCCCAAGAAATTTAGTACAGAAGTGATGCAGGTTTACTGCAATTATGTTGCCATTCAGTTTTCAGTGTAGACGAATAATGCTGAAGAAAATTAGCTATTAGACTTAATGCTTTTGTTCCCTTAAGTGAAATTTTAAAATAATATTTTTTAAAATTGTTTTAAAATTTCACTTAAGGGAACAAAATCATTCTTTTAAGAATGTCTTCACTCCTCTCTGTAAAGTCACAGGCTTCATGGGTACCAGCATAGGCAGCAAGTAAGAAGTCAACCACAGTAAATGTTAACAGTTGAGAAATGGGGCAGAAAAGGGAAGATGGGTAAGGGCAGCATTGTTACTTGAGGTCATCTTCACATCCACAACTTCAAAAATGAATGATGAATTGCAATCTTTTAAATTGATGCCCATTTTGCTTTTACCTCTCCTCAATTCTTTACCAATTGTAACATTCTCAACATTGCATTGGCTGAGCTCAGCCAATTCATGAGAAGCCACGGACTGAACATGGTGTGATACTGCAGCTCCATTAACAAGTTTATGTTGTCCTTGTTTTTTTTTCAAAAAATGTTTTATGACACAGATTCTGAAATGTCTGACTTGATCTACTTGAAAAAGCTTTTAAGTTTAAAAAAAAACACTTGCACAATGAAAGGGGAATGGCCAGTTCTCCCAGCTCGGCTTTTCTCTGGTTTGATTTGATTTGGTTTGGTTTGGGTTTTAGCAGTCTGGCTGTTCAGAGAAAGTAGTCAGTCTGTTTTGAGGCTGCTGGTCAAAGAAACAGCTACATGGAAGAAGGTGTTCAATGCTGAATCTCTCTGCCATCTCCCCTGCAAACCCTGTGTTTGATTTTACCTTGTTTTGTCAAGGGGTCAGAGGTTAGGGATACTGCAGCGAGTCACTCACTTCCTGACTCCACAAAGTCTCTCCACCATCTTCAAGGCAGAAGTCAGGAGTGTGATGGAATACTCCCCACCTGCAGCTCAAACAACACTCAAGAAGCTTGACAGCATACAGGACAAAGTAGCCCACTTGATTGGCATTGCATCCGTAAGTATCCCGTCCCTCTACCACCGACATTCAGAATCAGCAGCATGTACGATCTGCAAGATGCACTGGAGAAATTCAGCAGAAGTCCTCAGATAACACCTTCCAAACCTATGACCACTTCCATCTGGAAGGACAAGAGCAGCAGATATATCGGAACACAACACTTGCAAGTTCCCTTCCAAGCCACTCACCATCCTGACTTGGAAATACATCACGGTTTCTTCATTGCCACTGGATCAAAATTCTGAAATTCCCTACCTAATGGCATTGCGGGTCAACCCGAAGCAGGCGGACTGCAACAGTTCAAGAAGGCAGCTCACCAACACCTTCTTGGGCGAACTAGGAATGGGCAATACATGCTGGCCAGCCAGAAACACCCACATCCCATAAATGAATTTAAAAACCCTTTAAGGATTGTAATGAAATCTCAACCAGTTCCTAAGTAAGAACAAAACAAACTCAGCTGGTCAGGCAACATCTATGGATGAAAGATTAGAGTGGTGCTGGCAAAGCACAGCAGGTCAAGCAGCATCCAAGGAGCAGGAAAATCGACGTTTCGGGCAAAGGCCCTTCATCAGGGATGAGGCTGGGAGCCTGGGGGTTTCAGAGATAAATGGGAGGGGGTCGGGCTGGGGAGAAGGTAGCTGAGAGAGCAATAGGCGGATTGAAGTGGGGGTGAAGGTGATAGGTCAGAGAGGAGGGTGGAGAGGATAGGTGGGAAGGAAGATTGACAGGTGGGACAGGTCATGAGGACGGTGCTGAGCTGGAAGGTTGTTGGGGTGGAAGGTGAGTACTCCTCACTTCCACTACATTGATAACTGCATCAGTGCCACTTCATGCCCCCACAAGGAGGTTGAACAGTTCATCAATTTCACCAACACATTCCACCCCGACCTTAAATTCACCTGGACCATCTCTGACACCTCCCTCCTCTTCTTGGATCTCTCGATCTCCATCGACAATGACCAACTCAACACTGACATTTTTTACAAACCTGGACCTCACCTTCCACCCACCAACCTCCGCTTAAAACACATCAGCTGCCGACATTTCTGCCAGCTTCAAACAGATCCCAGGGATATATTCCCCTCCCCACACCAATCTGCTTGCCGCAAAGACCGTTCCCTCCGTGACTACCTGGTCAGGTCCACGCCCTCCAACAACCCACCCTCCCCTCCTGGCACCTTCCCCTGCCACTACAGGAATTGCCCACACCTCCCCCCCTCACCTCCGTCCAAAGCCCCAAATGAGCCTTCCAACCATCAACATTTCACCTGCACTTCTACAGGTCATTTATTGTGTCCGTTACTCCCGATGCAGTCTCTTCTACACTGGGGAGACCGGACACCTTCTCACAGAGCACTTCAGAGAACATTCCCTCCCATTTATCTCTCCACCCCCGAGGCTCCCAGCCTCATTCCTGATGAAGGGTTTTTGCCCGAAACGTTGGTTTTCCTTCTCCTCAGATGCTGCCTCACCTGCTGTGCTTTGCCAGATTCCTGAAGAAGGGCTCATGCCCGAAACGTTGATTCTCCTGCTCCTTGGATGCTGCCTGACCTGCTGCACTTTTCCAGCAACACATTTTCAGCTAATGTAGAAGACAGCATATGATTATATGTCACAATTACACTTTGGAAAACATTTGCTGTCACTTTTTATTGAAGTACAACCAAGATGGTGGTGGAGTACAGCGCTTCAGATAGAGTTTGTTTGCTCATTCCATTTCATTTTTTTTCTCTTTTTCTCTTCTCTTTTCTGTTTTCTTTCCTTCTTCTCTCTTCTTCTTCTCCTGCCCTCAGACTCAGCACAGACCGGACCAGGCAAGCTGACCTGCCGGCCTGGCATGGCATCCTCTCAGCCTGATGTGGTGCACTTTCGGCCTGGTGTGGTTGCCTAAGAAACTCATGCTTCCAGAATCTACTGACAGTGGGACCAGAGAGTGTAGTGCTGGAAAAGCACAGCTGGTCAGGCAGTATCCAAGAAGCAGGAGAATCAATGTTTTGGGCATAAGCTCTCAAAATGTTGATTCTCCTGCTTCCTGTGAAATGTCGATTCTCCTACTCCTCTGATGCTGCCTGACCAGCTGTGCTTTTCTAGCACCACACTCTCGACTCTGATCGCCAGCTTCTGCTGTGCTCACTTTCTGACAGTGGGACCAGCTTTCTGCCACAAGGAGGCAGGAAGCAAATTGAAAATTTTCAGGTAGCCGACTAAGGACAATTTTATCAAGTTATTGGCCTTTTGTCAATGATAGATTTACCTTCCGCCCACCACCACTACCATCATCATTCCCTGCCTCCCAGCAGCAGCTTGGGCAGAGAAGCATCCTTTATTCCAAAACGAAACCGGGAAGGCAACCCCTTTGGTAAAATCATTTGCCTGATTTTCCCTCCACTAATAAAATTTTGAAGTTTTACTTGAGTTTCTTTGGCCTCGCTTGAGTAGGCTGCAGAACTTTTTTTCTTTTTCAGCAGTAGCCATGTCTTGGTGATGTTTAAGCTGCTGACTGAGGGAGTGGGCAGACGAGTGGCTGTGCTGCATTGGACAGCAAGCTCAGTGGCAGCTTATTTCTGAGCTGTATTGCAAGTTACCAAAACACATCTCCAGATGCTACTGGGACTCTTGACTGTTTTCCACAAACTTCTACCAGCATTTCATATTATCAGAACCAACAAAAGATAGAAAGTTAACAATTTCTGAGCAACTGATAATAGGGGTGTATGGATGGACAAAGATGATTACCTATGGCACATTGAAGGTGGCAGACATTAAACAACAGAAGTTTTTAACAGTATAAAAGTCAAAGTAAGTATCACTGGATATCGTAATACGATTAAAGATGTTGCCAGATGAGGTATGAATAGCTGCACAGTGGTTAATAGCATGCAACAGGAAGGAAGTGAAACAAAACCAAATCAGCAAAATATTGTAACAAAATGGAGGAAGAGGTTATCATTCAAAATTGTTGAATCCAATATTTAGGTCAGAAGGCTATAGATTGTTGAGTTGAAGAATGAGGTGTTGTTCCTTGTGTTTTGTTAATCTTCACTCATACATCACAGCAGGCCAAGGCTAGAAGATTTGGGAGCAAGGAGGAGAACTGAAAATACAAGCAAATCATCACAATATCCCTCTCCCCAGCAACTTTCCATAAAAGCACAGGAGATGCAAATCAGAACTGATAGAATCACACGTCCAAGGATTTAAAGTACTCTATCCAAAGGAAGTAATGATGAATTTTTAATTCTTTCTGTGTACTATATCATATTCACTGCTGATAGTGTAGTCTCCGCTACACTGGGGGGGGGGGGGGGGCGGGGGAAGGTCTCCATTCAGTTTGCAAGCATACTGAACTTTCATCGCTTGTTGTTTCAATTCTTCAAACTTGCTCCAAGTCTGACCATTCTGCCTTTGGTCGGTGACAGTCTTCCAAAGAACATGAAAACTAACTTGAAGAACTTCATCTTATGAATCAGTGCTCTACAGATCTGTAGACTTAACACTGACTCCAATACTTTCAGATCATGATCTCTGATTCCATTTTGCTTCTTTTTAGCTCAATCAATGTTGTCTATTTTTTTCTTTATGGTTAACAATACTATTCACAGTAGGCTACTATGCAGTTACTCGCACCTTAACTAAAAACATCTTTGTTTCATGATTGTTCCATTGTATATTCTTCCGATATCCTTTAGAATCTATACATCCAAGTGTATGCATACACAAGTACTCAATGTTACACACCCTACATTAGTGCATGGAAATCTGTGTATTGAACTGACAATGCATCACTCTGCAACACGGTGGCACAGTGGTGGGGTGGCACGGTGGCACAGTGGTTAGCACTGCTGCCTCACAGCACCAGAGACCTGGGTTCAAATCCCGCCTCAGGCGACTGACTGTGTAGAGTTTGCACATTCTCCCCATGTCTGCGTGCATTTCCTCCGGGTGCTCCGGTTTCCTCCCACAGTCCAAAGATGTGCAGGCCAGGTGAATTGGCCATGCTAAATTGCCTGTAGTGTTAGGTAAAGGGGTAAGTGTAGGGGTATGGGTGGGTTGCGCTTCGGCGGGTCGGTGTGGACTTGTTGGGCCGAAGGGCCTGTTTCCACACTGTAGGTAATCTAATCTAATCTAATTTCAACACATGGTATATTCTGAGAAATACACATGACAAAGGTTTATATTTAAACCTGGAAAGTGTGACTATTTCAAACTTCTGGGAATCACAAGACATAACATAGTGGCAGGTGTCTGGGGATAAAGCACAAACAGTTAAACATGTTCGCATCAAATGCTAATTAGAGTGAGAAAAATCAGCCCAAATTAATGTCTTAGAGTGAGAGAGAAAATGTGAATCAATCAAAAATTAAATGGCCATCGATATAGTAATTAACCCACAGCTATAGTTCAGGGCGAATTGAGAGGTTGATAAAAGTTATAGAGGCATTTGAGAAGACTGAACACAAGTTCAGTTCTGTAGTTTTCTAACACGTGTTGGTAAAGATGAAAGGATCAAAACAATCTTTTCTGAGCAGGTTACAAATGTTTATATCTGTTTAACGACTGGAAGATCAGTAAGCAAGACAGTAAAACCCAGACAGCATTTTTGAGGAATTCAGCACACATTTCCAGTCAAAGACAAACCTTCAGCTCTGCCAATATGAATTTCAAACCCTAAGGCAGGTGCGCCTGTTGACAATTTCTTAATGAAATTGAATTTACACTCATTGGCTTCAATTCTTGAAGAAATTGAATAAAGGCTGGTAGCTCAGTTCACTGGGGCTCTGTACACGCTGAAGTATAGAAAGATCTGATTGGAAAGGACAAGCTTACATTATGCAAGCTATAAACATTGCCAGAGCACATGAAGCCAAGGATAAACAGACAAAAAAGCTTACTATCTAAATGGCTAACCTTCAGTTACGTCAATGGAAAGGCAGAAGGATTGATTCAATGAAACAGCAAGTAAAAAATTCATATCAGAAAGAAAAACATGGAAGAGCTAGATGTCGCAATTTCAAGATTGTCATCAAGAGAGCTAGGAGTGAGATGAGAAACCTTTTTACGCAGGAGATGATTAGGATTGGGAATGCACTACCTGGGAGAGTGATCCAGATTCCACAGGAGGTTTCAAATGAGAGCTGGATATATATTTGAAAGTGGTGAATTTAAGTTATGGAAATAGGGCTAGAGAATGGGACCAGCTAAATAGCTCTTTTAGGAGTTAATACAAATTTGATTGGTTGAATGTCCTCTTTCTGTACTATAAAATTCTACTCTACGGCACAAGCTATGGATGATGATAAGTTCAAAACAGAAGGAAGTGTCCTGCATACAGATCAAACTGCACTGCTGACAGAAAGCCTAATTATTGTGAAAAGTTATTTAGAATAAAAGAAAAAAGATGGTGAAGGAGTTGCCAAAAGTAGAGGAATATGGTAAATTTAAAAATAAATCACACTCTGGAAGTTGATGAAGAGTTTCAGAATTCAATAGATTTTGGAACAATATAATTGTTATCATCAAATATGGTCTGACAGGAAGCCTGGTACCTAATGGTATGAGAAAACATGGATGAGTGAGTTGTATGGAGTGTGTTTAACCGAAAAAGAAAGCTCTCACTGAATATGTGGACTCGGAGACTATTTAAATACAATTATCTTCTAATGTATAACAATAACTGCATGAAATATCTGGCTACAACATTAAATGCACACAACCAGTCAGGTCAGAATGTGGGTGAAAGGTAAATGCAGAAACATTATTCTGAAGCTGAAGCTTGATATCAGAGCGCAGAGAAGCATCATTCTGTTCAGACTATACGAGACCAGTCTTCCTGAAAATCTGGAGGAAAATAGCTATGCCAAAGATGCTGCTCAGAACCTGAGCAACTCAATTCTGAAAATATATGGTGGAATTCAGAGTCATCCAGTGGAAACAATCCAAATCTGAGGAATGCACAAAGGAAGGATTGTTCATTGCAGATTCTATGGTGTTCTGCAGTTATGACAAGTGCAGCTAATCTAAGCAAACCATAAGGTGAAGGAGGAATTAGTGACTGATACCCATGATACAGCAACCTTAAATCACAAAAAATAAAAATCTGACCAGAATGTATCAGGCTGTTTTCATGAGACAGTGGATGGTTTGAAGGTTTTGAGTATTATTGATCCAATGAAGAGGTCAACAATCCATCCCGCACATAAAGTACCAATAAAGATCTAGAAGGAAAGCTTGAAGAAGAGCTCCAATAGATGGGAGGTGATCACCAGAGTGATGGGGCCGACAGAGTAAGTGAATTTGATTGTTATGAGAACATAGAACATAGAACAATTCTGCGCAGAACAGGCCCTTCGGCCCTCAATGTTGTGTCGACCTGTGAACTACTCTCAGCTCGTCCCCCTACACTATCCCATCATCATCCATGTGCTTATCCAAAAATTGGGCACTACTAATTTGCCTGGATCCCAAATTAATTAATTAATATCTTAAATAATGAGAAATTATTATGCTTTTCAAATACTGAAAGTAATAACACCAGCAATCAATGGTGCAAAAATTTTCAACAATCCTGCTGCAGGAAATGGGTAGTGGAAGGCAAAGCCTGACTATGAATCTTCACTATTGATAATACTTAACACGCTCTTTCAGTGATACAAATACATTTTGGCCTTAGAAAGAGACAAGGTATAATCCACAGAAAAGAGGTGAGAAACACAAGTTATACAAAGGAGCATTTGCCAAAGCTGATGATATCCACATCCATGGCGTCAATGAAAAAGAGCGTAACTGCTATATGTATGAAGTTAACTGAACGGTGCACAGACCTGAGCAAGTTGAGCAGAATCATGAAAAATTCATAGTTATCCTTACAACAGAAGTTCCAAGAAAAAAGAACTGAGAAGTTTCCGTGGCTTGATCCAGTACATGAGTTCTTTTGTGCATCACGTGAGAACATACAGCAAAACCACATGAATTGATGAGGCCGAATGTTGAGTGACAGTGGTCAGAAATACACGCCAACAAAATGAACGGTGCCAGAAGATGCCCAACCTATCTGTCACCAAATGAAAAATCTGAGATAGAAGAGGTGTAGATCCATAACCAATTGAAATTACATCACCAGTATGAATCAAATTAGAAATGAGATCGGCAGAGACAGAGTTACAGATGCTGTCTCAACAAATGATCCGGGGATGTCAGGATAAGTTACCACAAATAAAGCTAGCAACAGAGTAGCCTTAATCAATCAGAGATAACATCTCACCAGAAGATGGTGTTCTTCTGGCTGTATTCAATATCTTCATACTCAAAACAATGCATAAAATCACAAGATGTATAGAAATGTCACATGAGAATAGACAAGTGTAAGTTCTGAGCCAAATTAGCTATATACTGGATAGGCATCTATCTACATGCCAAAAGTATAAAAATACACAGCAGAAAGAGATGATTGATACTGAATGCATTCATGGTAAAATGTGGGAACCAATCTACTCACATAGTCATGAGTGATATCACACACTTGATGACTATTACTCAAAGTTCCCTTTTATTAGAAAGGTGAAAGATTGGACAGTTACAATAATCAACTCAGTAGGATGAGTTCTGCTTGCTGAGCAAGCGATTCATGAAAGAGTAATATATGACAATGGAACCCAATTCACCTCCAGCAAGTTTAAGGATGTTGCAGATAACATGGATTAAACATTATCACATTATCGGACAGAAATAGAAAGACGGTCATTAAATCCAACTCCTGGCTTATTGTGCTACACCTCTCAAGACTGACATTAAATTGACTCCAGAGCTACTCTATACCAGGAAGTTAAAGAAATGTTTGCTAACCAAGGCACACCCTCAAATAATCAGAAAAACGAAAAACAACAGCTGGTTGATGCATAGACAGAAAGAGATCAACACTTTAACAAGTTTGTCAAATCCTTTCCAAGTAGTTATGAGAACAAAAATATGTAGAGTCCTGGATCAAACCTGGATTCTTTGTGGTTTCAAGATCATTCATTGTCAAGTCTGAAACTGGTAAGAAAATACAAATGAAATGGCCCTTATTGGTCTAAATCTAAGCTGGAGAAGTAGTAAAATCACCCAACAAAGTCAATAACACTTCTAACAAGCGAGACAACATCACTCACATGATCAAATGTGATCAATGTCAATGGCAAGTGATTCAACTTTAAGCATAAAGGGAGAGGCTGAATAGTCTGGGGCTGTTTTCCCGGAACGCGGAGGCTGAGGGGTGACCTGATAGAGATTTATAAAATTATGAGGGACACGGATAGGATAAATAGACAAAGTCTTTTCCCTGGGGTGTGGGAGTCCAGAACTAGAGGGCATAGGTTTAGGGTGAGAGGGGAAAGATATAAAAGGAACTTAAGGGACAACCTTTTCATGCAGAGGGTGGTGTTTGTATGGAATGAGCTGCCAGAGGAAGAGGTGGAGGTAAGTAGAATTGCAACATTCAAAAGGCATCTGGATGGGTATATGAATAGGAAGGGTTTAGAGGGAAATGGGCCAAGAACTGGCAAATGGGACGAGATTAGGTTGGGATATCTGGATTGAAGGGTCTGTTTCTGTACTGCACATCTGTATGACTCTATGACTAGCACAATATCAGGAGCAAAAGGACAACATCACTGAGACCGATAGCTACCAAATCCACAAATGAAAGCAAACCATCTTACTACTAAAGAAAGTCTATAAATAAACTTTCATAAGAAGGAAAATAAGCCAAAGGAAAAACATCTTAAGGGTGCTCAGATTAATTATTAAATTAACGACAAATCATCTTTAGGTTAGGCATGAAGGTTGTGTGACAGATGTTACATTCTTCTTCCAGACATAATATTAAACAAGGATAGATGAAGCAATAATATGGGTTCTTTGCATCAGGATAAGATTATAGCTAGGCCACATTCAGTGGGGGAACGGTGTAACACATTTTGCTTCTATTACTGCCACTTCAGACTGTCACAATCATGGAATATTTGTCTTCATCTCAAAGTAAATAATAATTAACAGCAGTCTAAGATGCACCTTCTTAAAGTTTTGTGGTCTGAACGTACTTTAACACACACCAATAAATTACAAATTTCTAAAGATTATTGGCAGTTGGCTTATTTGTCCAACTTTAGTTATGGCATTCCTCGCTGGAGGCAACTATAAGTTTTCAGAATATTTTTTCTGGATATTTTGTTTGTGTTGCATCTAGGTGCAATTGGAAAAGGTAATGCTTCTGGTTGTGGTGTTGTTCTGATTTGGCATCTGTTTTGTTGCACAGTCATGCTGTTTGATGTTCATACTTGATGCAATATTGATTCTGGGGCATATGTTGATGATTTCTGCTGGATTCCAGGTGCCAACAGTTGGATATTATTCTTGTGTAAAGGAAGTGACCCATTTAATGAAGAAATTGAGGTGTTAATTAAATTAAAATAAAAGTAAAAAGCAAACCATTTGAATCATTGCCAAGAAGCTGGTTAACACGGTACACATAGATCACAAGAACCCATAAAAATCCTTGAATGCCTTACTGTTGGAAGACAGCCAAACACCTTTCAGAAGCCAGACAATAAACAGTGTGACCCAAATGGATTCAATGGGAAAAGCTAAGAAAATAAGTGATAAGATTAAAAAAACACAGACTTGTTCCTGACAGTTAAATAAAAACTCCATGCAATGCACAATAGCATCTTGGTTTGTAACAGCTACAGGGACAAGATCATTTGTTAAAAGTCAACAACAGGTAGAGGCACACATGTCAGAATCATCCAAGCCTCTGAATGATGTGGGCAGATGTAAAATCGTTGGGAAACATCAAGTATCAGTAACAGTAATGAGACTCTTCCTTTGAGATCAAATATGCCTATTCTCCAAGTATTGAACATGAGATGAGAATCTGGTTAATCAGCAATGAGAGGGCTATTTACATTAAGTTGCATGCATTAACAGCTCCCCATGACTTAACCTTGCCTCTTGTATATGCAGTTTCCAATTCTCCCTCCGGCTAGACAGAAATTAGACAGTGACAATTCCTGATGTGAAAGTTGGAGCTGGTACCTGACAATGTAGCTTGCTCCTCTGGCTTTCTAACTTGAACACCATGCACTATATGTTGGACTGCAATACCTTGGCATCAATTACCTGCACCACCAACCAAATCCCACTCTGTGTCCCTGCGCTCCCTGCTACCCCCCCTCCCCCCACCCACCCTCACCCCCATCAACCTTCTTGCAGCTCTGTTGAGCATTAATCCTGGTAGCAACCTTGGACCAAGCTGGCAGGGTCTGGTGGGGTGCTCTTCTCTGATAGTCCTGAGCAAAAAGAATGGCCCTCCTTTGTGCTACCTCATTCATGTTTGCCATGTCTTGCTCAATTCTCAGGATGAGAAAACCATACCAGGCATTTTCAAATTGAGTTTCAATATTTGAATTGGGTGAACAACTGCATTTTAAGTATTG
This sequence comes from Chiloscyllium plagiosum, assembly GCF_004010195.1. Taxonomy (NCBI): domain Eukaryota; kingdom Metazoa; phylum Chordata; class Chondrichthyes; order Orectolobiformes; family Hemiscylliidae; genus Chiloscyllium; species Chiloscyllium plagiosum. The sequence goes on from NC_057719.1 coordinate 58,061,913, forward strand.
CACTGGTACCAAGAAACCCAGGATGTCCGAGCAGCTGGGTGCACTTCCGCCTTTGACAAGAGGAAGGATGTCATGAGTAGGATTTAACAGAGGCGTGGTGGATAGCTAATGAGCTGAGTTTTGGAAAATAACATGAGAAATCTTGCTTGGGCTCATGGAGAGAAACCTTCCATGAAACTCACCAAAGCTGATACCTAGCTAATTTCTGATAAAATACAGCCCACTGACATAGCTCAGCTACGTTGCAGGAAAAATGAAAGGGTTGCATTCTAAGAGAATTCCCATTAAAGACTGAAACGTGGAAATTCCACACTGTTAAGAAATTATACTGATTGTGAATATAATCTGTCACATGTGTTTGTTTGAAATCCAATTGCTTCTTCAGGCAGATTTCAACATTGTATGTAATTGGTAAGCAGAATTTCCCTGTTTGAACTATCTCTAATATCTGTATACTTTATTGTATAGTAGTCATTGCTCCAGAATTGTAATCTAGAAGTGATTCGTATAATACAGGTAGACTACCCTTTATCTGAAATCCAAAAAGCTCCAAACTCCGAAGGTTTTTTGTGAAGTTTTTATCTCATTAACAAAGTTGTTTGGCGTGCAAACAGTTAACCCAACTCCACACCCACTTGATGCATGTCATTCAGATATGACGTGTTGGGGGCATGGCCCAGCACTGGCAGGCCTCAATTCTGTCTTAGGGCGTGTTACTCACACTGACTGCTGTTTGGTAAGATTTTTTACAAATTTCACTGTAGAGCTGTCACTTATTCTGAAATTCAAAAAACTCAAAATTCCGAAAACCAGCTGGTCCCAAGCGTTTCGGATAAAGGATTGTATACCTGTACATACTTGTGAAAAGCATTAACAGGTTATAGTCTCATATTTAAAACCCCTGAAAACCACAAAAGATAATGATTCTATGTGCTGATATTGGTTAACTTAGACAAACTTTTCCCAAAGTTTATATCTGTATATGTATTCAATCCCGAGACAAATTTGCTAGCCTGGAAACTCCTTGGGGGAACGATATTTTATTTCAGAACCCAGTCAATAGTTAATAATGATAACTAAATCTTTTAATAATCTGAATATTCTTTTCGCTGTTGTTTTAGATAACACAACTTTTGACTGTATAATTTTACATTGTTGCCAGGGTGGGTGGCAGGTAAAGACTGGAGAACCACTGAACTTTCTGTCCAACGTTCATTTGGGTAATTTATAACTTATGTGCTCATCAAAGGAATGTTTCTATGATAATCTATATTGCAAAATTAGATGTTCTTCTCCCCATATAAACACAGATTTTCCAATGCCAACCCTTCTGGTCTGTAATCCTCACCAGTGTCTTGATGATACTCATGATTGATGATCAACAACATGTTGTCACTTGCCAGGAGACCAAACAATCATTACAAACATTGAAAAGAATGAATTTTTATAACAAGTTTTAAATATAATGGATCCTAGAAATGGAATTTCAGAGTTTTTGTATGCATTGTGTTTAGTATTGACGCAGAGGGTGGTGCTAGTCCTGAATGGGTTGCCAGAGGATGAGGTTGCGGCTGATACAATTTTAACATTTAAAACGCATCTGGACCGGTATATGAATAGGAAAGGTTTAGAGGGATATGGGCCAAATGCTGGCAAATGGGACTAAATTAATTTAGGATATCCAGTCGCCATGGACCAGTTGGTCCGAAGGGTCTGTTTCCATGCTGTACATCTCTGTGACTCACTACTTGTCACATATATTTCAGTGTGCAATGTAGTAGGGCATCCTTACATGTATTAATGCCCAGCTTTGCATTTAGATTATTCTGATTCCTCATATATGGGCATATAGCATATATATAGAACATAGAACATAGAAGAATACAGCGCAGTACAGGCCCTTTGGCCCTCGATGTTGCGCCAATCCAAGCCCACCTAACCTATACTAACCCACTATCCTCCATATACCTATCCAATGCCCGCTTAAATGCCCATAAAGAGGGAGAGTCCACCACTGCTACTGGCAGGGCATTCCATGAACTTACGACTCGCTGAGTGAAGAACCTACCCCTAACTTCAGTCCTATATCTACCACC
>NC_057719.1:58064764-58095179 GCF_004010195.1 Chiloscyllium plagiosum
CCGCACTATTTACTTGGGTGGCAACTTTCAGAGATCTGTGTACATGGACACCAAGATCCCTCTGCTCATCCACACTACCAAGTATCCGACCATTAGCCCAGTACCCCATCTTTTTGTTATTCTTCCCAATGTGAATCACCTCGCACTTAGCTACATTGTATTCCATCTGCCACCTTTCTGCCCAGCTCTGCAGCTTCTCTATATCCTGCTGTAACCTGCCACATGCTTCCTCACTGTCAACAACTCCTCCGACTTTTGTGTCATCCGCAAACTTGCTCACCCAACCTTCTAGCCCCTCTTCCAGGTCATTTATAAAAATGACAAACAGCAATGGTCCCAAAACAGATCCTTGCGGAACACCGCTAGTGACGGCACTCCATGAAGAAACTTTGCCATCAACTACTACCCTCTGTCTTCTTCCATCCAGCCAATTTCTAATCCAAACCTCCAACTCACCCTCAATGCCATATCTCCGTATTTTCTGCAGTAGCCTACCATGGGGGACCTTATCGAACGCCTTACTAAAATCCATATATACCACATCTACCGCTTTCCCCTCATCAACCTCCTTCGTCACCTTTTCAAAGAATTCAATAAGGTTTGTGAGGCACGACTTGCCCTTCACAAAACCATGCTGACTATCCTTGTTCACATTATTCCTATCTAGATGTGCATAAATCCTATCCCTTACAATTCTCTCTAAGACTTTGCCCACAACGGAAGTGAGACTCACCGGCCTATAGTTACTAGGGCTATCCCTACTCCCCTTTTTGAACAAGGGAACCACATTTGCTAGCCTCCAGTCTTCTGGTACTATTCCTGTAGACAACGAGGACATAAAAATTTAGGCCAATGGCTCTGCAATCTCCTCCCTTGCTTCCCAGAGAATCCTAGGATAAATGCCATCAGGCTCAGGGGACTTATCTATTTTCACCTTTTCCAGGATTTCCAACACCTCTTCTCTACATACCTCAAAGCCATCCATTCTACTTATTTGTGCCTCAGTATTCTCATCGACAACAATGCCCTGTTCCTGAGTGAATACTGAAGAAAAGTATTCATTCAGTGTCTCCCCAATCTCTTCCGCCTCCACACGCAACTTCCCCCTACTATCCTTGACTGGACCTATTCCTACCCTAGTCATTCTTTTATTCCTAACATACCTATAGAAAGCCTTAGGGTTTTCCCTAATCCTATCTACTAAGGACCTTTCATGTCCCCTCCTTGCTTCTCTTAGCTCTCTCTTCAGGTCCTTCCTGGCTTCCTTATAACTCTCAATCGCCCCAATTGAACCTTCACGTCTCATCTTGAGGTAGGCCGCCCTCTTCCATTTAACAAGGGATTCCAATTCCTTATTAAACCACGGCTCCCTCACACGATCCTTTCCTCCCTGTCTGTCGGGTCCATACTTATCAAGGACACTCAATAGTTGCTCCTTGAACAAGCTCCACATATCAGTTACGCCCTTGTCTTGAAGCTTACTTTTCCAGGCCACACATCCTAAGTCATGCCTCTCAGCATCATAATTTCCCTGCCCCCATCTATAACTCTTGCCCTGTAGTGCACACTTATCCCTCTCCATCACTAGAGTAAAGGTCACCGAATTGTGGTCACTGTCCCCAAAGTGCTCACCTACCTCTAATTCTAACACCTGGCCTGGTTCGTTACCCAGAACCAAATCCAGTATGGCCTCACCTCTTGTTGGCCTGTCTACATATTGTGTCAGGAAACTCTCCTGCACACATTGAACAAACACTGACCCATCTAACGAACTTGAGCTATAGCTTTCCCAATCAATATCAGGAAAGTTAAAGTCCCCCATAACAACCACCCTATTACTGTCACTCATCTCCTGAATCACCTTCCCTATCCTTTCTTCAATGATTCTAGGACTATTAGGAGGCCTGTAAAAGACTCCTAACAGGGTGACCTCACCTTTCCTATTCCTAACCTTAGCCCAAACTACCTCAGATGGCGAGTCTTCATTCATCGTCCTTTCCACAGCTGTAATACTATCTTTGACAAGCAATGCCACACCTCCCCCTCTTTTACCCCCACCTCTCACCCTACTTTAAATCCTGGAACCTGCAACAGCCAATCCTGTCCCTGTTCTAGCCATGTCTCCGTAATAGCCACAACATCGAAGTCCCAGGTACCAACCCACGCTGCAAGTTCACCTACCTTATTTCGTATACTTCTTGCATTGAAGTATACACACTTCAAGCCACTTTCCTGTTTACAGGCACCCTCCTTGGAAATTGATGCCATGTTCCTAACCTCCCTACACTCCAGGCCCTGCACCCTGAAGCTACAATCTGGGTTCCCAGATAGTGGCAAAGGTTTCTGTTGGTGCCACTGTGTAAAAATAGTGTTTGAAGTTCACCATGTTGAATGTTTGCTCACTTTGTGGGTGTCAACGTGCTGGTTATTCTGATTAACAGACTTAACTGCTTGCCTCAAAATTTTGTGGATCTTGTCTTGAAGCTTTTGGTATGCGATGTTCATTGTTTGAAATGCTGATCTGTCTGACTTTTGATTATGACTTTTCAACATGCCGAACCACTTGCTTTGGTCTTTTGCTTTCTGCACTTGTGCTTCTGCATTCTGTGATGCTACATCTTGTTTATAGCATTAAAAGCTGGGCAATTTTGGAGTGCATGTATAAGGCCACATTGTCTGCAGTGCTTTCTACACTTTGCTGCTGTGCCAATGGTAGAGAAATTACACATAGCTTGCAGACTCTGCATTATCTTGTGCTTACTTTGCAATAGCACCTCCATGTTACAAACTTTGGATTCATGCAAGAGGTCATTTCGCAATGTTTCAAGTGGGGTAAATGCTATTAGATGGTTGATTATTCTGTCAGCTAGCTAAGCTGTAAACAAGTTGCAATGATGTCCTTTGTCTTGCATAAACTATTAATTCATCAATTACCTCTGTCCACTGTTGTCTGAAAAAAACAAACTTCAGTGTATTCTGAAGATGCATGATGACTCAGTGGTTAGCACTGCTCCCTCACAGAGCCACAGATGTAGGTCTTCTGTGTGGAGTTTGCACATTCTCCCTGTGTCAGTGTGGGTTTCCTCCCGCAGTCCAAAAATGCACAGATCAGGTGGATTGGCCATGCTAAATTGTCCATAGTGTTCCAGGATTAGTGCCTTCCATTTGAATGCAGGAAATGTAATGATGATTTTACAGCTTCTTGCTCAATCTTTATTGCTCTCTGGAGTTTGACAGTTATTCAATTATCTTCCAGATTTTCTATAACCAAATTAACCCCGAGTTGCAATACCTATCATGGCCACTGCATTAGCTGTCAAACACTCTTGCTTGATTGAGATGGGGCACAGTTGATTCTTATTGCTTTTTCCAAGTTTCAATTCTTAAGCTCTTCCCATGAAGTGATTTTTGGCTCGAAATGAAGCAGGGCACTTGAAAGTGTAAGTGAAACAGTGAAAAATATTTTTCTTGTCAAACTTCTTTCAATGGTTAGAAAATGTTACTGCTCAGAACTATTGTTGCTGGCCCAGTCTGAGTTTTCAATATTAAGAACATTTCCACAGACAAGAGAAATTGTTAAAGTGAAACAGGAGTCTGTTGTTTAGTCTCTGTTCTTGTATAAATGGTTAGCAAATGGAAAATAGTATTTAAACTCTCCTAGATTTGAACAATCTTATTGGGGTCCAGTATCTGCTGACTTGAACAAGGTGAGATCCCAAAATGAAGGAATGTTGTGCAGAATCGTATGCACAGAGCTGCAGAATCAATTAAACATAATGAGATTTTGATGTCTGGTTATCTCTTGCACACTGGCTATTTTCCATTATTGCTTGACAAGGCTGAATTTTGTATTCTGCTCAGTCAAATCTTCAAAACTATGCTGCCAGCACGTTAAGGACAATATCTTCAGAAACTGCCAGCGTCATATGTTACATTCCTCTTCCAAACACAAACGTATCAATCACAGAGGGGGAATAGCAAAGCAATAATGTTGGTTCTATATCTGAAGTCAACACTTACGTTTTGAGGCAAAGCATACATCTGTCACTGCTTGCTTCATACTTCAAGCCATAACACACCAAGGTAGATATAGAAATGACTGATTTAAGATATATTTCTCTCATCATATCAAAATTTTTCAACTTTGAGTCATAGAGCCATGGATATGTACAGCACGGAAACAGACCCTTCAGTCCAACTCATCCATGCTGACCAGATATCATAAATTAATTTAGTCCCTTTTGCCAGTATTTGGCCCATATCCCTCTAAACCCTTCCTATTCAGATACCCATCCAGATGCCTGTTAAATATTGTAGTCATACCAGACTCCACCACTTCCTCTGGCAGCTCATTCCATTCATGCACTACACTGTGTGTGAAAATGTTGCCCCTTAGGTCCTTTTCAAATCTTTCCCCTCTCAGTCTAAACCTGTACTCTCTAGTTCTGGACTACCCCATCTCAGGGAAAAGACTGTCTATTTACACTAGCCATATCCCTCAAGATTTTCTAAACCTCTATAAGGTCACCCCTCAGCGTCCGACACTCCAGGGAAAATAGTTCCACCGTTTTCACCTTCTCCCTCTTGCTCAAACCCTTGAACCTTGACAACATCCTTGTATAAATCTTTTCTGAACCTTTGTAAATTTTACATCCTTATTGTGATATGAAGAGGTATTTTCCTTAAATTAAATTTAGAAACTAGATGTTCATACAAATTGAGACATAAATATTCAAAGTGCCACATTATTCAATGTATTTACCAGACTGCATTATCAGCTGCTGATTGAAGTAACAATGTATCAGTCCTCAGCACATGGTCTGATCTCAGGAATATATTAACTGAAGCACCAGCATTTGAGGATAAAAACGTGACTGTTCTAACTTCTCAAAACAATAAGATTGCTTAGGTTTTGTTTTATTTATTTCTTTATTCTCTCACACCGCATTTGTATGTGTGCAATGCAGCCATTCACACCTCATCCAGACACATCCTTTCTTTCCTTAACCCTAATTAATACCTCTCTTGGCCTTGTGTATTCTGAAACTTTATGTCATTTCATCTTTCCTGCCCTCAACCCTATCATAGGCTTTTTCTTTTGTTCTTCCATACCCTCCTCTCTTCTATAAACTCATTTCCAACTTTTCTCAATTCTAATGAAGGGTCACCTCAAACTTGAACATCAATTCTGTTTACTTACAGCATTTTTTTGGTTTTAGTACATATTCAGATTCTAGTCAGTGGCATCTCAAGTGGGAAATATCTCCTTGGGTAATTTTATACAAATTACAGATTCAGTTTGTAGAAGTCCATTACAGGAAGGCAAGAAGAGAAGCAAAAATATCTTCTTTAATCATGAAAATAATTAACACAAAAGAGTAAGGGCTTGATGGTGAAAAAGAAACAATAAACTTATGAATACGTGATATATTTATTTCATGAACTTTTTGTTACAGCAATGGGCAAACCATTGTTTTATTTAGGTTGTAGCAAGACTTTTACAAAAATCAGAAACCGCACTTCAGGCCATGGAGCATCTGTGAGCAATTACTTGGGGAATCTACTAACGTATTACATACATCACCTATATTTGTTCATTGAAAGAGGAAAAAAAAACTTGTGTTATTCTGTAATACAGTATAAATTAAAGCTGAGCTCATTACTTAATCAATTTTGTCTTTTCATTTTATGAAAATTAAATTCAGTTAACTATCAATAAAAAGCTGCCAAAATACTCATAAGAAGTTAGTTATATTATAAAAGAATCATCTATTGTAGCCACTATTTCTGCATTTTGTGGTTTATTTGTTCTATTACCTTCTTAACTGGTGATAATCCCAAAAACAAGTACTAAAGCTGATTAGACTCAGAGCAATAAGAAACAGTGGTTACAAAGCAGCCTTTTCCCAAACATTTTTACCTTGGGTTCACTGCTACAGGGTTTTCCAATGCAGGTTAAGTTTTAAGGAAAATTTGCAAATTTGTAAATGGTTTGTTTGGGTATATTGAATTAAACATAATCTTTAATTGCAGTATATCAATTATTGTGAAATATGGTATACAGGACAACCACCATATTATCTTAGACCAATTGTAGAGTGGAAAAGGACACAATTAAACTGATGTGTACATGCTAAACAACTCGTCATATTTATTTATGGGTTAGATAACACACAGCAAAACATCAGAACAGCATGAGATTGAATATAGAATAAAAATGTTTTCCATTTACAAAAAGTTAACAGAACCTTTATAATAACATTTTTCTTACAGCACCTGTCAAACATCAAATCTTTTGGATTTGAAACAGACAGTTTTGTCTCTTGGTAGATTGCCCATGATGCCATGTTACACAAATTCCAGACAATCCAATGATTTTGGTATTTTGTGAGATCTAAAGATGTGATTATTGGTCAATGTCTTTTATATGACAATCATTTTCTTAATGTAAGCAAACATACAGACTAAAATTCATGTACCTCAATCTCTGAAATGTTTGCTACTGTCCAAATATATTTCTTCCCACCCACTTATGTCACTTAATAATTCAGTCTTCGAAGAAAGTTAAATAATCTGTTTTACCTCCTGTCAACTACATCCATTAATGTCCACAGCAACTGTTTCAACCACAGTGTAACTGCTTGATTTAATTTGTTTCTGTACAAAGACAGTGAAAAAACAAAAGAACATGTTTAAGGCAGATATTTTGCAATGAGTGGAATGACTAAAGCAGATTGCATGCTACCAGTTGCATGTACTTGCCACTAAAAAATGTTAGCCTCCCAGAGACACAGCTTCTGAAGTACTGTTAAAGTGTATGTATTGCATTTGATATCAGAAATAGTGTGCATTGCAACCTAATTATCTCAACTCTGCTCTAGCCTACCTTTGGGGAATGAATGCAACTAATCACAGTTGAGCACCTTAAACTGTTACAGGTTGTTAGTCTCTATAAACAAGCTGAATGGATAACTAAATTAATTAGATTAGATTTTTATTGTCAAATGTACTCAAGCAGAGCGATACAGGAATACTTCTAACAGTTTATGGTGCTCAACTGTGATTAGTTGCATTTGTTCCCCAAAGGTAATCTAGAGCAGGGTTGGGATAATAAGGTTGCAATGCATATGAAAAGTTTGCAATGCAACCATTCACGGCACCATCTTAGGTACAAGATACCTAGGTACAAAATCTTAGGTAAAACCCAGAAAAATAAAGAAATAAGTTAGAAGTTCAACAGTACAATTGTTTTCAATATAAAGTAATAAATAAGAAATAAAATTAAAATTCCAAATTACAGTCCTCCTTTAGCCATGGGCCTGCAGTTGCTCCATACTTGGCTTCTCCAGATGGCTCAATCTCTCAATCCCCACACCTTCACACTGCTGTCTCGCCACCGACTGCCATTCCCCGACTCCCACACTGGGCTCAATCTCTCGATCCCCATGCCTTCGTCTTGTTGACAGGCTCACCAACCTTCTTGTTACTGGCTGCCAGAGCCCAGCTCTGGTACCGCTCCAGGCCTCCAGCTGCTTCCATGATGCTGCCATCTGCCAGAGTTCAGCCCGGGCACACCAACCATCTCATGGCCCACTGCCAAGTCCTATAGCTACTGCCATCGCTGCCGTTGTTTCCACTAAGTAGAGGAAAACATAAACTAAAAAAAATCTAAACAAGGAAAGAAAAAAGCGAAAAAAGAGAGAAAAACAGTCAGAGTGGATAAGCTCCAGCTCAGGAGCCCTACTCTGCCACTGTATAATTACAGGAGATGAACAACGACTGTAAAGTTCACAGAGGCTCAGGTGACCCTACTATTGGATAAGACATTAGAACAGCGAGTCATTATTTGTGACAGAATGTCCCTGCCTGCACTATCAACTTGGAAGAGAGCCTGAATAGATGAATAAAGAAACATGATTAGAAATGCCCAAGTATATCAAATGCTTTGGAAAATCAGAAAAAAAAACACATTTGCTCCCCTCATTTTCAAACTGCTCAAACCCAATCTTTTGAATCATTAATTCCCACAAATTATTTTCCAACTTGCTGCTGTTTTCTCCAAGCACCTTCCTTGTTGAAATTGAACAGCCTCACTTCAGAATGTAGTACTTAAAGAATATGCCGAAAAATTAACTAGTATGAGCTCTGCACCAGCTATTAGCCTTCCAAATTTCTACTACCAAAAAGCACAAGAGAAAAAGAGGATCAATGTAAACTTAAGTAGAGCGTTTCTTAAACGGAGGCCACACAGCCACATTTTGTGACATTCAGTGTTTTGACGTCAAAGGAATTTGGGTATGGCCAGTGACTTCAACTGCATCATCGATTCGGCTGGACAATCTTGAGGCACTGACAGCAAACTGAATGCCATGTCCAGTTCCTGATGAAAAGTTCAAGGTACCAAGCTGCACAATGTCTTCAGCACCTCCTGCAGACATAGCGCAGCACAGCTACAACAGGGATGCAGCCAGACGGGTTTAATCTGCTCAAAGATAGATTTCCTGTTTGTATGCCAAGTGCTCTCAGTCAGGTTCACCAACATTTAAGCCTGTGTTTGTCTCTGACCACTGCTTCCCGCTGGCTGATCGTCACCTACAAAATGATGAGTGGGCCGGCAAAGGAACATGAAAGTTCAATGTGAAACTGTTGACCCTAAAACACATTGAGGAGCTGAGGAGTACACCAGTTGGAGAAGCGTGAAACAATTTTGAGTCTCCAACAGATTGGTGACAGTTAAGGGAAATACCAAGAGTTTCTTTATTCTCAAAGGTGTTCAGAGGTGGGGGTTGGGGAGATTAGCTAAACTCAGGAAAACCTGCAGGTCCTACTCCTGTTGCACACAAATGGGGTTGGGGCAGCATGTGGATCAGTGGTTAGCACTGCTGCCTCACAGCACCAGGGACCTGGGTTCAATTCCAGCCTCGGGCAACATTCTGTGTGGAGTGTGTACATCCTCCCTGTGTCTGCGTGGTGCCCCTCCCTGGATGTTCCAGCTTCCTCCCACAGTCCAAATATGTGCAGTTTAGGTGGATTGACCATGTTAAATTGCCCATAGTGTTCAGGGATGTGTAAGGTGGTCGATTAGCCATAGGAAATGCAGGGTTACAGGGACAGGGTGAGTCTTGGTGGGATGCTGTTCAGAGAGTTGGTATAGATTTGTTCAGCCAAATGGCCTGTTCCCACATTGTAGGGATTCTACGATGTCATAGAGGGTCTCCATGAGGTGATGAGGATGCAGCCTCATTCTGCTTCAGAGACTTCCAAGATAATCTTCCAATCCAGGGTCCACTTTGTTTCTTTTTCCAGAAGGTAAAAAGGGAGAGCTCTGTGATCAGCAGCCTGAAGAAAGAAGATGCTTAATTAACTCATTCTCTCAGCCTGAGGATCAGCAAATCCTGGTTTGCCAGACTATATGACAAAAAGCCCACTGATATTGCTACTTCTCAGTCATTCCTGTCCTCTGTCATGGAGGTTTTAGATGACAGCTTGAGGGAGAGGGAGAGGCTGCAACAGCCGTTATCTCCAAATGAGTTGACGAATGTCCTCAAGTCCTTTGAGGAGCGTAAAATTCTGTATATGGCAGCTTATCAGCTGAGTCATCCTCAGCTCTGTGGGTCTTGATTGGCCAGGACCTGCCGGAGATGTACGATAGCATGGTCTGGTAAGGCAGCTTGTGAGAATATATGAGGATAGGTATCATCACCCACATCTATAAGTGGAGGAGGGAGAAGCAGTAAATTATAAATTAGCGATCAATTTCATGATTACAAAATCCTGTCTCAGATCATCAACAACTGGGTCTGCTCTGATATCAGTGATTCATCCTGATCAAACTTGTAGCGGGTAGGAAGACCTCGGAGAGCCTTGTACTCTTCAGGGATACAATTGCCTATGGGAGAACAGAGGGGTAGACATTTGCCTCATCAGCCTGAACCAAGAAGGCCTTTTAGACAGTGTTATGGCCTCCCTGGCTGAAGGTGTTATAAAAATGGCTGCCCCTGAGTTTTAGTTGACATAGATGGTGGAGAAGTTTTATTTAGCTGAAGCAGGAGCTTGTTTTGAGTATTATTAAGTAAACCATAAGTTAGGTAACTCTAGTTTTGTCAACAGAATATATCCAAGGTAACAAGATTAAGATAGCATACAAAGGGTCTTACAAAGAGTATGCAAAGGGTGCTGTTGCAAACATGCAGCTGCAGTTACTTATACAGAGACAGCTGGTTAAGGACACCCTTGAGTATGTTGACAGAAGAATTCCGTAATATATATATATGTCCTCTTAAAAGAAACACAATAAAGAGATTCCACTGAATTCCAATGGATAGACAGCCTTAGACAGTTAGGAGAAATCTCCATCCTGCTAATAGGGAGGATGACCTTGGAAGGAATGTATTGCCAAGGTTTAGTGCACGCTGCAATCTCTCTGAACCACATACCCAGCACCTTCAGGTAATCTGTGCTGAAAATGAAGGGGGTGAAAGATTGGATGGCCCAGTTCCCAAAGAACATGACTTCACACTTGGTTCCAGAGGCCTGTTCAAACTGGTCAGAGGTCAGCAGTAATGGAATATGGTTGAATGAGATGCATTGTGGAAGCTCAAGGATAGAGATAAGGTTGTCTGGCAAACATCATGAAGTCATGTCCATAAGGCCACCCCATCACTGACCATACAGTCACATGACTAACCTCACTGGGTGTAAAGCGATTAATTAGTAATACAATTGATTTGTAATAGTCAAAGGCTGGGTGGCACAGTGGCACAGTAGTGGGCAGCACGGTGGCATAGTGGTTAGCACTGTTGCCTCACAGCACCAGAGACCCGGGTTCAATTCCTGCCTCAGGCGACTGACTGTGTGGATTTTGCACATTCGCTCCGTGTCTGCGTGGGTTTCCTCCCACAAAGATGTGCAGGTCAGGTGAATTGACCTTCTATGGCCATGCTAAATTGCCCAGAGTGTTAGGTGAAGGGGTAAATGTAGGGATATGGGTGGGTTGCGCTTCAGTGGGTCAGTGTGGACTTGTTGGGCCAAAGGGCCTGTTCCACTCTGTAAGTAATCTAATCTAAATGTATAAAGAAGTTTCTGGATTCCTAGAGATTTTGTTTTCCCCACTGGTATAATTTCAATCAACTCTTTGATGCTGGAAGTGGATTCTGGGTGTCAAGCCACAACAGACAGGATATCATACACCTACACAAAGGACATGTTGTAAAAAATGGGCTTTTGGGAGGGAATCCACAATTGGATGCAACAGCTCTATATCAACATCATTAGCGCAATCCCACTCAATGGGTGAGAATCAGAAAGCTTCGCAATCAGATCTGGAGTCCGGCTAGGCTGCCCACTCTCTCCTGATTTGTTCATGTGTTGTATAGAATTCTTCACTGAGTCGATCAGGAGGGGTGACTATTCCAGACAATAGGGATCTGCAGTTTCAAGTCTCTCTGTATAGAAACGATGTCGACATTTTCCTCTCGGATCCGCTGTCTGTCAGCATGGAGACTCATAAGCATCTGTGACTGGATGAGGAACCAAGAGTGAGGTCATGTTCTTTGGGAACGAGGCCAATCTTTCACCCCCTTCATTGTTAGCACAGAATACCTGAAGGTGCTGGGTATGTGGTTCGGAGAGACTGCAGCGTGCACTAAACCTTGGCAATCGATTCCTCCCAAGATAAAGCAGACTCCGGGCACATAGGAGCAACCCTTAAAAAACCTGGTCATCAGGTGTGAGGTGCTCTTGATGTTGCTGTAAGTGGCACAAGTCTGGCCGATTCCCCGAGCCTGCGCCAATGCAGTCATCCAAGCTATCTTCTACTTCATCTGGAGATCAAAGGTGGACTGGGTCCAAAGGGATACCATATATAAAGCTAATGACAAAGATGAGAGGGGATGTGGGAGGAAGGATGTGTCATTGCATCAAGTTGTGTACCGACACTCGACATGCTTACACCAAGTAGCTCTACGTTCTGAGATTCTTTGAAGAGAAAATGAGGTCTGCAGATGCTGGAGATCAGAGATGGAAATGTGTTGCTGGAAAAGCGCAGCAGGTCAGGCAGCATCTAGGGAACAGGAGAATCGACGTTTCGGGCATTAGCCCTTCTTGAGATTCTTCTTGTCCCTGGTAATCCAAAGGATGGACCTGCTGCTGCAGAACACTCCTAGTAGGGAGTCCAAAAATAGAGGGCAGAGGTTTAAGTTGAGGGAAAAGATTTAAAAGGGATCCAAGGGGCAACTTTTCATGCAGAGGATGGTGCGTGCATGGAATGAGCTGCCAGAGGAAGTGGTGGAGGCTAGTACAACTACAACATTTAAAAGGCATCTGGTTGGGTACATGAATAAGAAGGGTTTAGGGGGTTATGGGCCAAATGCCGTCTAATGGGATGAGATTTATTTAGGATATCTGGTTGGCATAAATAAGTTCGATCGAAGGGTCTGTTTCCATGCTATATAATTCTATGACTCTGGTTGGACAGTTCTGCATCACCAATCTCTTGTGGAGAAATTTGTAAAGGAAAAAAACTCTGACCACAGGTCCATCAGGCAATGGGTCAGCACAAATGTCCTTGCAACCCTGCAGGAAAAGGAGAGGGTTGATCCTGTTGAGTGCTTCCCTGAGTAGACTGTCAGTCATTTGGCAAAAAGCCTCATCAGAATCTTTCAAAAGTACCAAGACATAGCTTGGGTGATAGTAGGAAGGGCACTACCCCTCAGATCTTCATGTACCCCTGGACTCTCTCTGCACCACTGTACACCGCCCTTGAAGTGGTTATGGGAGAGGAGACGATCACACACCTCCTTCACGAACGTGTCTTTACAAACAAGGTGTGGAGAGGGATGCATAGTTTTTGTTGAGGTTTTTCCCGAGAAGCTACGCAATGCGGGACACTGTGCTATACAGGCTGATCCCCAGGGTATAATGTATAATGAGAGGCCAATCTCCTCATGGCCACATGATAATAAATTGTGTCTTCCTGCATGAGTTAAAAATGCCATTGTTAGTTGCAACCACACAATAGCACTGTAAAATGTAAAATTCCAATGTATAATTTGTGTTTCTTTACCCTCGTTTGGAAACATTGTGCAGAACAGAATGAGAAACTTTTTGTACTTACAGATTTTTTTATGAATAAAGTATATGTTTGCAATAAAAAAAACTAATAGCAAGATTAAACTGAATTCAATACATTCATGATTACAGGTCACAAACTGACAGGATGAAGCAGTGATGCTTTACATACTCATCATTTGCCTGGGAGAAAATAACAAGCTATTAAGATAGACTAGTAAACATTCACACATTAAAATTGTTTAATTTATATGAGCTCACTAGAGTGGGTCAAGGGAAATTTACAGCTAAGAGGTTGCAAGAGCAACTGGTCATTCCCAGCTGAGAGAAATCTGCGGAAGGATCAATAGCTTCCTATCGAGTAGAAAAACGGAAATGGTACAGAGTGCAGAAATTTAGACTGTAAGTCAAATAATAACAAAAACTCCTTGTTTAGATACTGTCTCAATTATGTTCAGAGGCCTTCTCATTAGAAAAGTGAATTTAAACTACCATGAAATAATGTAATACTTTTAAACATGCTTTGAACGTTACACTATAATTAATGTAATAAAACTTCAGTTGCTCAGTATGTGTCATTTTTGACAATATGGTTGCCTTTTTTGTTACAAAATGAAGCTCACACATGAACATGAATCTGTTACTGCCAAACTAAACACCATTTTAGTGAAGGTATCAGTACAGGTGCAGGAAATGCACAAGAGATATTCAGAGTTGGCAAGACAACATGGATTCAATATCATTGGTACTATTTCAATCTTAACATCCTAGTGTCATCTTCTTCTTTCTGGATAATCCAAGATGGAGGACAGGAAAAAATTATAGCTGTAAGAGCTGCTCCTTTTTTGAGGTATTATAGGTGTTGGAGATGATTTTGTCAAATTCCAGGAGCAGTAATTACCGTTTTATAAGCTGTTGCATTCTTTTGGAACTTTGAGGAAAAAAGGATCAAAACAACCGCATTTTAAAAAAGAAGAGAACAAAGGTAGAGACCACATCGTCAGTGAGAGAGAAATAGAAAGAAATGTACAGTGCTGTCTGACACAGCAGTGAATCTCCACAGCTACTGGCTTTGCTGTTTGAGTTCAATTATTTATGGACATCGGAGTCTGTTTAAGAAAAATAAACAAACGTCAAAATTCAGAGCTGACCTTGAAGGAACCTGTGTGGGAATGCTCACAGCACAGGAGCAGATAAGCACATATTTTTTACGTGTCACCTTGCTGTCTTTTTTTTAGTAAGTAGAGTGGGTTATTTTTGGTTAAATGTTTTATTGAGATCGGTCTTTTGATTAAATTTCAAAATATAAAACATAGGTACTAAGCTAGCTTGGAGCAGTGTTTCTGAGACCAGTAAGACTGCGTTATTTTTGTGAAGGAGCAAAGATGACCTTTAGTAGGGTGATGTGCCTTTCCTGTTGGATGTGGGAGATTAGGGAGAATTTCCATGTTACTGATGATTATATCTGCAGGAAGTGTGTTTGGTTGTGAATTCTATCAGATTGCATGGATCAGTTGGAGTGACAGTTAGAGGCAATACGGAATATGCAGGAGCTGGAGGTGTGATGCAAGGCAGTTAAAGGAAGGGAGAAAAACCGCAGATACAGTCAGGTAGATGTGTTACCTGAAAGGTAAGAGAGAAAGCAAGTAATGCAGGAGTCTCCTGTAGCTAGTCCATCTTAAACAAGCATGCTGTTTTGAAAAATGTAGGGGTTGATGGACTCTCAGGGAATGCAGCACAAAAGAACAAATTTCTGGTATTGACTGGCTCGAATATAACGAGGGGTAAGTCAGGTTCCAAGTGATCAATTGTGATAGGGAACTCTCTAGTCAGAGGCACAGACACAAATTTCCGCAGCTGACAGTGGGAAATCAGAATGGTGTGTTGCCTCCCTGGTGCCAGGATCAAGGATATCTCAGCGAGAGTGCAGAATATTCTCAAAGGGGAGTGGGACCAGCAGGAGGTTGTACACCCTGGAATTAACACAGGAAGGGAAAAGGATGAGATTTTGAAGGGAGAATATAGGAAGTTAGTCAGAAATTTAAAAAGGAGTTCCTCGAGGGTAGTAATATCTGGAATATTCCTGGTGCTATGAGCTAGTGAGAGTAGGACTAGGAGGGTAGAGCAGATGAATGCATGGTTGAAGAGTTGGTGCAAGGGAGAAGGATTCTCATTTTTGGATCATTGGAATCCCTTTTGGGGTAGAAGTGACCTGTACAAACACGACAGATTGCACCTGAATTGGAAGGGGACTAATATATTGGCAGGGAGATTTGCTAGAGCTGCTCGGGAAGATTTAAATTAATAAGGTGGAGGGGTGGGACTCAGGGAAAGGCCTCAGGTATTTCCACTGGGGTAAAGTGGGACATGTAAAGTCACACTGCTGGTTTTTAAAGAAAGGAACTGTGGAAAAATATGTGGTAAAAGAAGCTAAGTCAGTGGCATTAGTGTAAGGGGCAATTTCCCCTCCGACGTGGTCGACGATGCTCTCCACCGCATCTCCTCCACTTCCCACACCTCCGTCCTTGAACCCCGCCCCTCCAATCGCCACCAGGACAGAACCCCACTGGTCCTCACCTTCCACCCCACCAACATCGTATCATCCTCCGTCATTTCCGCCACCTCCAAACAGACCTCACCACCAAGGATATATTTCCCTCCCCTCACCTATCAGCGTTCCGAAAAAACCACTCCCTCCGCGACTCCCTCGTCAGGTCCACACCCCCCACCAGCCCAACCTCCACTCCCGGCACCTTCCCCTGCAACCGCAAGAAGTGCAAACTTGTGCCCACACCTCCCCCCTCACCTCCCTCTAAGGCCCCAATGGATCCTTCCATATCCATCGCAAATTCACCTGCACCTCCACACACATCATTTACTGTATCCACTGTACCCGATATGGTCTCCTCTACATTGGGGAGACAGGCCGCCTACTTGCGGAATGTTTCAGGGAATACCTCTGGGACACCCGCGCCAACCAACCGAACCACCCCATGGCTGAACACTTTAACTCCCCTTCCCACTCCGCCAAGGACATGCAGGTCCTTGGCCTCCTCCATCGCCAGACCCTGACCACACAACGCCTGGAGGAAGAGCGCCTCATCTTCCGCCTAGGAACCCTCCAACCACACGGGATGAATGTAGATTTCTCCAGCTTCCTCATTTCCCTTCCACCCCACCCTATCTCAGTCCCAACCCCCGGATTCAGCACTGCCCTCTTGACCTGCAATCTTCTTCCCGACCTCTCCGCACCCACACCCTCTCCGGCCTATCACCCACACCCTCACCTCCTTCCACCTATCGTATTCTCAGCGCCCCTCCCCCAAATTCCCTCCCTCCAACCTTTTATCTCAGCCCGCTTGGCACACCAGCCTCATTCCTGAAGAAGGACTTATGCCCGAAACCCCGATTCTCCTGCTCCTCGGATGCTGCCTGGCCTGCTGTGTTTTTCCAGCACCACATTTTTCAACTCTAGTCTCCAGCATCTACAGTCCTCACTTTCTCCTTAGTGAAAGTAGTAAAGAAGACCCCAAGAAGAGCCGAGGAGCTGCAGGAGAGTGCACAGCCTAGACAGGGGCTGGGCATGGAGTTAGTACCTGATCTCCACAAAGAATTCACCTCTGTGAGTAAAGTTTACTCAGAAAGAACAGGGGGAGAAGGACAAGAAATTATAATTTTGAGAGATACAGGATCTAACCAGTCGCTGATAGTAAGGGATGAGCAAATATGCACTCTATCTGATCTGTTACTCGAGAGAATATAATTTGTGGGATAGATGGACACAAATGTAGCATTCCCCTGTGTAAGATCAGGTTGGAGTGCCAACTCAAGACTGGGGAAGTTACAGTGGGAGTGATTGACAGAGTGTCAGTTCCAGGAATTCAGTTTGTTCTTGGGAATGATTTAGCAGAATCCAAGGTAGGAGTGACACCCCTTGTTGTGGAGAAACCCAAGGAAGACCCAGAAAACGAGGAGTTAAAACTGGTGTTGTCCCAGACTGTGGGGTAACCAGGCCCCACTATCATAACTCACAGGACAAAGTGAAAAGTAAAGAGAAAGATGAAGGAGTTGAGGTTGAGTTAGCGGATACCCTGTTTGATATAATGGTGCAGGATAAACCTGAACAGGCAGAGGGTCAGACAGAAGTGTTTACTCCTGAAAGACTAAGAGACTTGCAACAGCAAGACAAGACAATAAAAGATATATACGTGGATGCGTACTCTGAAGAGGAGGCAGAGTGTGTTCCAGAGGGTTATTATCTGAAAGATAGAATCTTAAGGTGGAAATGGTTACCATGGCAGGTTAGTTCAGAACAGAAATGGGCTGAAGTGCACCAGGTTGTGTTGCCAGTAGCATACAGACAGGAAGTATTATAGGGTAGCACATGAACTACCTGTAGGAGGTCACCTTAGGGTACAAAAGACTCTGGCTAAAGTACAAAAACATTTTTATTGGCCTGGAATGCACAAGGATATGGTTAACTTTTGCCGTACGTGTCACACATGCCAAATGGTAGGTAAGCGACAGGCGGTAATAAAACCAGCACCTTTTGTTGCCAATTCCCGCATTCGAAGAACATTTCACATGGGTTATAATTGATTGTGGGAACCAGTACTTGTTAACCGTAAAGGAGGTATCTACCAGATTTCTGGAGGCAATTCCATTATGGATTATCAAGGCAAAAAAGGGTGGTAGAGGAGTTAATAGCTTTCTTCACACGGTATGGAATACCCAGAGAGATTCAGTCGGACCAAAGGTCAAATTTTCCTGCTCGGCCGTTTGAGGTGGTAATGGATAGCTTAGGTATTTAGCACCTTAAATTCAGTGCGTATTATCCTGAATCACAGGGAGCTTTAGAAAGGTGGCATCAGACCCTGAAAACCATGTTGAGAATATACTGTCAGGATTACCCAAATGATTGGGAAAAAGTACTGCTTGCCATTAGAGATGTCCTCAATGAATCTACTCAGTTCACTCCCTTTGAGTTAATATTTGGTCATGAAGTCAGAGGCCCTTTGAAATTAATTAAAGAAAAATTAGTAGGACCAAAGTCAGAGATTATGTATTGAAAGTGAGGGAGAGACTAAATAGAGTAGGTGAGTTAGCTAAACAGCATCTAAAAAGGGCACAGTATAGAATGAAGCAGGTGGTAGATAAAAGCTCTGAAACTCAGACATTTTCGCAAGGGGATAATGTGTTAGTACTGTTACCAGTGATAGGAGATCCCTTCAAAGCCAGGTTTAGTGGACACTTTCAAATTGAGAAAAAAGAAGTTGAGTCAAGTGAACTATCTAGTAAAGATGCCAGATAGAAAAGAAATGTATCGGATAAGTCATGTGAACATGTTGGAACCGTATTATACTAGAGTGAAAGAACTGGAGAAACATGTGTTAGTTACTGCCCCGCAGACTGAGGAATCAAATCCAGATGATGTGGATTTTGATGTGCCTTAAAGTAGATTAAAAAATGAAGTCCTTGAGGAGTGGGAAAGGTTAATAAGCTATCTGCCTCAGGAGCACAGAACACAACTGAAATATTTGTTACTGCAGTATAAGAGAATATATAGGAATCAGATGGGGAAGACTAATATTATGAGACATGAAGTAGACATAGGGAATATGATTCTGATAAACAACACCCCTATCAGCTTAATCCTTTCAAACCCAGACAGGTCCAGGTGGAGGTGGAGAACATGCTCAACAAGGACATCATCGAACCAAGCCAGAATGAGTGGAGTTTGCTGATCGTCTTAGTTCCCAAACCAGATGGGACTCAATGATTCTGCGTGGATTATCGTAAGGTCAACACTGTTACAAAATCAGACTCATATCCAATTCCTGTACCAAGGACTGTACCAAGAAAGTTGGACAAGCCAGTTGCATCACCAAATTGGACTTAATGCATAGTTACTGACAGGTACCTTTTATCAGAGACAGTGAAAGAAATTTCTGTGTTTGTAACCCCAAATGGGCTATATCAATTTAAAGTGATGCCCTTTGGAATGAGAATGCACCCGCCACATTCCAAAGGCTCATGAACAGAGTTGTGCCTGGGTTAACAAACAATGC
The DNA here is from genome assembly GCF_004010195.1 of Chiloscyllium plagiosum. NCBI lineage: Eukaryota > Metazoa > Chordata > Chondrichthyes > Orectolobiformes > Hemiscylliidae > Chiloscyllium > Chiloscyllium plagiosum. The sequence goes on from NC_057719.1 coordinate 58,083,901, forward strand.
AGTCTATTTGGATGATATAGTGATCTTTAATAAGTCTTGGAAAGATCACATGGTACAGTTGGCAGAGCTCTTTGAATGACTATGAGAAGCAAAACTGGTGATAAACTTAAATAAAACTGAATTTGTGAAAGCAGAGGTGACGTTCTTGGGACATAACATCGGTCATGGAAGGTTGACCCCCATGGAACACAAAGACGAAGGCCATCAAGGAATTTGCACAACCAACCTTCAATTCTTAGGACTCAGCAGATTCTATCGGAAGTTGTTCCAAACTTCAGCAGGGTAGTGGCACCATTGCTGAAGAAGAACACAAAGCTTTGATGGACAGAACAATGCCAGGAGGTATTCAACCATCTGAAAGCCAATATTAACTACCAAACCAGTTTTAGCTATGCCAAACTTTTCAAAACCTTTTAAAGTTGCCCTTGATGCTAGTGACATGGGAGTTGAAACTATACTCCTACAGGAAGATAATGATGGGATTGAACTGCCAGTTGGTTACATTTTGAAGAAGATCAACAGTTTCCAGAGGAAATACTCCACAATTGAAAAGGAACTATTGAGTTTGGTACTGGCCTTACAACGTGTCACGAACAATGTGTCAGAGATGGTTGTGCACATGGATTACAATCTGCTTACATTCATAGAACGCTTTAAAGACAAGAATATGAGACTATTTCATTGGAGTCTTATGCGACAGACTTTTAATTTAAAAATCATACATGTTGCAGGCCATAGATGTAATTGCAGGCACACTGTCGCGGATTTGACTGGTAGAGTTTAGATGAGATTTGTATTTATTTAATGTCATATATATAGGTAAATGGAAGTTAAGGTGAACTCATATTAAAGTTATCTGTATGTTAGGGTAAAGTGTTTAAAAAATTGAAAAAAAAATGAAGCCAGCTTTTTATTATCATGGTTCATTTTTTCTTAATGGGGGAGGTGTTATGAAGATGTGGGTGTACTGTACTGTGGGTGTATTGTATCTGAGCTAGAAGTAACAGAACTACCTGACAGAACCAAGTGTTCTGAAAAAAAATGTTACATTTGGTTGAACAACTAGATTAGCTAATTGCCTGGAAACAACAAAATAAACTGATTGGCCCAAGTCGAATTTAAGTTATACCCAAAAGATACCAAACTCCAATCCACTTTGAATTTAGTATATTGACAATCTTAAAAACCAATGACACAATCCAATGCTTTTGGGGGGGGGGGGGTATATAAGACCAGGAAAAATTGAACAGTTAAGAGGAGAACTGCCAAGCTACCAGCATGTGAAGACTGTCTGAAACATAGCTCTCTTAGAGGTACCTTTATTGATCAATAGCCTGTGAAACAGAATCCTCAAGAAGAAGAAAACAAGACAGGAATACAGAGAAAACTGAAAGCTGCCTGGTTTTGAGATAAGAAGATTTATTTTGTAAATCTTAGTTGGGAGTTTTATCAGACTAGTGTTGTGGAAGGAGAAGGTAAAAGGTAAGTTAAAGGAAGGAGTTGTAAATAGTTGTTAGATAATTATTCTCTGTTATACTTTAAGAAATAAAGTTGTTAATTTTTACTTTAAATAGTTCTTGGCCTCTAAAATTTTCATAGACTACTGCATGGGATAAACCTTTTCTGTGTTGCTGCTTTAAATTAAGCAGAAGCGTTTACCTCACGTCATAACAATAGTGAGAAAAGAGATCAGTCTGAGACTGGTACAGTTGGGAAAAGGAGAAAGTCAAACATGGTTAGGAAAATGGGACTGGGATATCATAGCAATTACAGAGACATGGGTCAGGAATGGACAAGACTGGCAGCTTAATGTTCCAGGATACAAATGCTACAGAAAGGATAGAAAGGAAGGCAAGAGAGAAGGTGGAGTGGCATTTTAATAAGGGATAACATTATGGCTGTACTTTGGGAGAATATTCCTGTTATACATCCAGGGAAGTTATTTGGGTGGAACTGAGAAATAAGAAAGGGATGAATGCCTTACTGGGATTGTACAATAGTCAGCAGGAAATTGAGAAATGAATTTGTAAGGAGATTTCAGTTATCTGTAAGAATAACAGGGTGGTAATAGTATGAAATTTTATCTTTCCAAACAGACTGGTACTGCAATAATATGAAGAGTTTAGATGGAGAAGAATTTGTTCAGTGTGTACAAGAAAATCTTCTGATTCATTATGTGGATATATCAACTAGAGAAAGTGCAAAACTTGACCTAGTCTTGGGAAATAAGGCAGTGTAAGTGACTGAGGTGTCAGTGGGAGAGCACTTTGGGTCCAGCGACCATAATTCCATTAGTTTTGAAATAATAAGGATCTAAAAGTTGAAGTTCTAAATTGGAGGTAGGCCAATTTTGATGGTATTAGGCAAGAACATTCATAAGTTGATTGGGTGCGGATGTTTGCAGGTAAAGGGATAGCTGGAAAATGACAAACCTTCAAAAATGAGACGAGAGTCCAGAGACAGTATATTCCTGTTAGGGTGTAAGAAAAGGCTGGTATGTGTCGGGAATGCTGGATGAATACAGAAATTGAGATTTTGGTCAAGAAAAAGGAAGCATCGGTCAGGTACACACGGGAGAGATCGAATCCTTAGAAGAGTATAACGGCAGTAGGAGTATACTTAAGAGGGAAATCTTTGGCAAATAGGGTTAAAGAGAATCCAAAGGGATTTTATAAATATATTAATGACAAAAAGGGTAACTATGGAGAGAACAGATCAATAAAGATCAAAAGGCAGCCTATGTGTGGAACTGTAGAAGATGGGGGAGGTACTAAATGAGTATTTTGCATCAGTGTTTACTGTGGAGAAGGATATGGAAGATACAGAATGTGAAGAAATAGATGGCGACATCTTGAAAAATGTCCATATTACAGTGCTGGATGTCTTAACCCACATAAAGAAGGATAAATCTCCAGGACCTGGTCAGGTGTACCTCAAACTCTGTGGCAAGTTGGTGAAGTGATTGCTGGGCCCCTTGCTGAGATATATGGATCATCAAAATCACAGGTGAGGTGCCGGAATAGTGGAGGTTGGCTAGTGTGGTGCCACTATTTCAGGAAGGTGGTAAGGAAAAGTTAGGGAACTATAGACTGGTGAGTCTGACATTGATGGTGGGCATGTTGTTGGAGGGAATCCTGATGGACAGGATTTACATGTATTTGAACAGGCAAGGACACATTAGGGATAGTCAACATAGCTTTGTGAGTGGGAAAACATGTCTTATTAACTTGATTGCGTATTTTGAAGAAATAACAAAGAGGATTGATGAGGACAAAGCAATGGATGTGATCTAGATGGAGTTCAGTTAGGCATTTGACAAGGTTCCTCATTGTAAACTGGTTAGCAAGGTTAGATCACATGGAATCCAGGGAGAAATAGCCATTTAGATACAGAACTGGCTTGTAGAAAGAGGATGGTGGAGGGTTGTTTTTCAGACTGGAGGCTTGTGACCAGTGGTGTGCCACAAGGGTTAATGCTGGGTCCACTGCTTTTCATCATTTACATAAACGATTTGGATGTGAATATAGGAGGTAGAGTTTGTAAGTTTGCAGATGACACCAAAATTGGAGATGTCGTGGACAGCGAAGATTATCTCGGAGTATAACGGGAGTTTGATCAGATGGATCAATGGGCAAAGGAGAGGCAGATAGAGTTTCATTTAGATAAATTTGAAGTGCTGCACGTTGAAAAGGCAAATCATAGACTTAATGGTAAGGTCCTGGGTAGTGTTGCTCAACAAAGAGATCTTGGATTGCAGGTTCACAGTTCCTTGACAGTAGATAGTAGGTAGACAGGATAGTGAATAAGGCGTTCATTATGCTTTCCTTAATTGGTCAAAACATTGAGTAAGGAGTTGGGAGGTCATTTTGTAGCGAGGACATTGGTTAAGTCACTTTTGAAATACTGTGTGCAATTCTGGTCACCCTGCTATCGGAAGGATGTTGTGAAACTTGAAAGGGTTCAGAATAGATTTACAAGTATGTTGCCAGGATCGAGGGTTTGAGCTATAGGGAGAGGCTGAATAGGTTTCTCTGGAGCGTCAGAAGGTGACAAGTGACCATACAGAGATTTATAAAATCATGAAGGGCATGGAGAGGGTAAATATACAAGGTCTTTTCCCTGAGTTAGGGGAGTCCAGAACCAGAGGGCATAGGTTTAGGGTGGCAGAGGAAGGAATAAGAAGGGACCTAATGGGCAACTTTTCATGCAAAGGATAGTGCATGAATGAAACAAGCTGTCAGAGAAAGTGGTGGAGGCTGAAACAATTGCAACATCTAAAAGGCATCTGGATGGGTATATGAATGGGAAGGATTTAGAGGAATATGGGCCTATATTGCTGGCAAATAGGACAGGATTAGGTTAGGATATCTAGTTGGCATGAATGAGTTGGACTGAAGGGTGTGTTTCCATGCTATACATCTCTGTGACTCTAAGATGCTTATTAAAAACAAATTCTTCAACCAAACTTGGCTCTGTATCCTGATGTGTTTTTAAGCAGTTTGTTGTCGTGTTTTACTTGATGCAGCTCCTGCCAAGTACCTTAGCACATGTTACATTAAAAAAAGTATTTTCTGAAATGGATGACACTTTGATCACAGGCCCTGCCTGCCTGTCAGGTGGACATAAAGATCACATGGCACCACTTCAAAGAAGATCAGAGTTATGACATCTGCGACCAGTTTGAACTGGTCTCAGGAGCCAAGGTAAATTGAGGGAAGAGTCTGGCTATGTTCTTTGGGAACTTGGCCAACTGATCCTTTGGCCTATTCACGATCAACTCAGAACTTCTGAAGATGCTGGGTATATTGCTTGTACAGGCCAGGGCTTGCACCAAAACTTGGGAGGAGCATATTGCCAAAGTGAGACAGAAACTGGGCACATCGGAGCACCACTCCCTCTCCACTGGAGGTAAAAGCTTAGCCATGAGGTATGAAGTATTCTCTGTGTTGCAATATATGACGCAGGTCTGACCTATTCCCGGTTATGTGCCAATGCAGTCACCTGAGCCACCTTTCACTTCATCTGGTGAACAAAGATGGAACGGGTCCATAGGGACACCATCTACAAAGCTCTGGATAAGTGGAGGAGGATGATATCCAATGCCACCCTCATCCTGATGGCCATCTTTTTTGTGTGACTGCATTAAGCTGTATATAAACCCTCGGTACATATACACCAAGTGTCACTACATATTGAGGTTCTACTTGTCCCTGGTGTTACAAAGGGTAGGCATGGCCCTGTGGCCATAGAACATTCCAAGTAGTTGGATCGTTCCACAATACCTGTCCCTCAAGGAGAAATTTATAAAAGAAAAACATCTTTGGCCACAAGTCTATCTGGCAGCTATCAACATGTGACGTTCTCATGACTCAGTGGGAAAAAGAGATGGCTGATCCTGTCATGTGGTTCCCTGAGCAGACCATCAAAGTCACTTGGCAGAATGCCTCAATACCAGAACATTCTAACAAGCACTGAGACATTGCTTGGCTGGTGGTGAGACAGGGCACTTCCTTAGAGATCCTTTGCCACCTCATGGTGCCTTTGAAGCAGGTGCACTGACAAAGAGACTGTCACACATCTCTTTCTGGAATGTACTTTTTCAAAGATAGCGTTGAGAGAAATGCAATAGTTTTTGCTGAGGTTCATCTGGGAGCAGCTCTGTGACACAGGACTCTGTGTTCTGCTGTTTGTTCCCTGGAATGTGCACCATGACCAAAATCGACGGCGTCTGGAAGATCATCAATTCGGTGAACGATCCTCTTTGGTCTGCCCGAAACTTGTTGGTATTCCAGTGTAAAGAGTTGACCTCAACTGAGTGTTGTAGACTGACATATTCCAAGGTCCAGGACTCTGTGCTAAAGGACACACATCTGGGGCAGCTGCTGACAAGGCGCAGTGAGGAAAGACCACCATTTAAGGTCTTTGTGCCAAAGTATAATGGGGATTCATTCAGTTATCAGAGCCTCTTGGTGCCTCAAATGGATGGAAATATGGTCTTGCATGACTAAGAAATGCCTTTTTTTTAAACTGCAGAGAATGCCATTTCCTAGTGTTTATTTGTTCTTCATGTACAGTACTGATTCAGTAACTGTAAATGTGCATAAAAGTTTTTTTTAAAGAATAAATTACATTTTGCAACAAGAAAAAAGTCTGGGAGGTGGTCATAGTGGCCTGCCCAATATTTATCACTCACTCACCATCACAACATCAGATTACATTGTGATTATTACATTGCTGTTTGTGGAGGCATGTTGTGCAGTATTTGGCTAAGAAGTTTCCTACCTTAAATCAGTGACTACATTTTAAAATATTTTGTTTGCTGTCAAAGCACTTTGAGAAGTTAGATGGTTGTGAAAGATGCTCCAGAAATGACTCTTATTCCATTTACACAAATGTATACATTTTTGCTAATGTTTAGCATTACATTCTTTCAAGGTTCCATCTCAGAAACTAATGCGACAAAGAAGAATGACTAAAAGATTAATCGAGAGAAATAAATTAACATATGAGAGAAGGCTAACAACGTATAAAAACAGTCTGAAAGTTTCGAGAGGTATTTAGAAGGCAAAAGAGTAAATAGTGATTGTTGGTCCACCAAAGTGAGAGAATTGGGACTGTATTGTAGATAATAAAGAAATAGCAACTGAAATGAACAAATATTTCGCTTCTATCTTTATTATAAGAAATACAAAAACATTCCAGCAAATCAAGAGATGGAAGGGAGAGAGGAACTCAGTAAAATTACAATCACCAATGCTGAAAATCTAGACAAAGGGGTAGTATTATTGTAACTGATCTAATAATCCAGACCCAGGACCTAATTCCACTGTGACAGATGATGTAATCTGGAATTTCATAAAGCAGGAAATGAATTTAAATTTAAAATCTGGAATTAAAAAGTCCAATGATAACTTGAAACCATTGTTGATTGTCATAAAGCCCATGTGGTTTACTAATGTCCTGTTAGGAAGGAAATCTGCCTTAAATAGTCTGCCGAAATGTGACTCCAGAGCCACAGCAACATAGTTTACTCTTATCTGCCCTCTGAAATGGTATACAAGCCACTCAGTTATATTAAATCACTAAAAAGGCTCAAAGGAATGACCTGGACAAACCACCTGGTATCAATCAAGGCTCAAAAAATGACAAGGACAAATATGGCTCAGTCGATCCCACAAAGTCCTTTTGCTAATGTCTGGGTGCTTGTACCAAAGTTTGGACATCTGTCTCACAGACCAGTCAAACAACAGTCTAACACAGTGGAACTCTTGGAATTGTACCTTACAGACATTATCCGGATACAGCTATCATCTTCCCTGGGTATTTCCTGTCCAAACGACAAGACAGAACCAGCTGAGCTGGCAGCATCACAGTGGCACAGAATTGGGAGGAAATGCTCTGGGATTTCTCAACATTGACTCCAGACCCTATGAAGTCTCATGGAATCAGGACAAACATGGGCAAGGAAAATGCCAGTGACTACCATGTATGCCCTATCTCAACTGATGAATGAGTACTTCTCCATATTGAATATCACATGTGGCAAGGGCACAGTACATACTCTGGGTAGCGACATCAATGTCCATTACCAAGAGTAACACAGCAGCACATCATGATAGTAAAATTCTAAAGGACACTGCTGCTAAGCTGGGTCTGCAGCAGCTGGTCAAGGTACTTAAAGAAAAAGAGAAAAACATACTTGACTTCAATCTCACCAATCTGCCAGCCACTGGTGTATCTGTCCATCATGGTGTCTGCAGGGGTGCTTTCGTCATTTGTGGATACAATGCTTCATGATGTCGTGTGGCACCATTACCATGCTGAATGGGACAGACTTTGAACAGATTTAGTAATTCAAGATTGACATCTATGAGATTTAGCCGACCATTAATACCTGCAGAATTGTACTCAAACACAATCTGCAACCTCATGGTCCAGCATAGTCTCAACTCGACCATCATCATCAAGCAAGGGATTGATCCTGGATCAATGAGGAGTGCAAAGGGCATGACAGGAGCAGCACCAGACATAACTAAACAAAATGAGAGGTAAGAGCCAAAGCAATGTTTTGGGCAAGACCCCTTCACCAGGACTTCCCTCTTGCCCAAAACATTAATTCTCCTGCTCCTTGGATTCTGCCTGACCTTCTGTGCTTTTCCAGGACCCAGGAAGGATTCAAGGTAATCCATGATGGAGGACTGGAAAAATTTCTGGCTGTAACAGGCTGCTTCTTTTTTGAGGTATTTTAGGTGTTGGAGGTGATTTCCTCAAATTCCAGAGCAGCAATTACTGTTTTATATGCTGTTGCAATTGTATTGGAACTTTGAAAAACAACAGCATTTTTAAAAAGGAAAAGGACTGACAAAGGCAGTGAGCACATGGTCTGTAAGGGAGAGAGAGAGAGAAAGAAACCCACACTGCTACCTGACACAATAGTGAATCTGCACAGTTACTGCCTTTGCTGTTTGAATTAATGTATCACTGGAGATCGGAGTGTGTCTAGGAAAACGTAAACAGCGAAATTCACAAATGATCTTTAAGGAACCTGTTTGGGAGAGGTCACAGCACAGAAACAGATAACTAAATAGTTTTAAGTATAGCCTTGCTGTATATCTACAATACTGAGTAGAGTGGGTTCTTTCTTGATTATATTATTTATTAGGATCGGTCTCTTGATTAAATTTTAAAATTATAAGCCATAAATATTAAGTTAGCTGGGAGCAGTGTTTTGTTGAGCAATAAGACGGTGCTATTTTCTGGGTCTGTAGATTGGAAGGAGCAAAATGGCCTTTAGTAAAGTGATATGCACTTCCTGTTGGGTGTGGGAGTTTCAGGAGAGTTTAAGGGTTACTGAGGATTATATCTGCAATAAATGTCATTAGTTGTGAATCCTGTCAGAGTGAATGGATTGGTTAGAACGATAGTTAGAGGCAATGAGGAATTTGCCAGAGCTAGGATGTATGACGGATGACAATTATAGGAAGGGAGAAAAGCTGTAGATACAGTCAGGTAGATGGGTTAACTCCAAGAAAGTGAGAAGAGGTAGGTGGGTAATGCAGGATTCTTCTGTGGCTATTACCATTTCAAACAAGCATGCTGTTTTGGAAAGTGTAGTGGTGATGGACTTTCAAGGTAATGTAGCATGAACAGCCAAGTTTCTGGTATCAAGACTGCTCTAATGTAATGAGGGGTACATTGGGTTCCAAGTGATCGATTGTGTTTGAGGACACTCTAGTCAGGGGTACAGATAGACATTGCTACGGCCAGCAGCAAAACATCAGAATGGTGTGTTGCCTCCCTGGTGCCAGCAGAAAGGATTTCTTAGAGAGGGTGCAGAATGCTCTCAAAGGGGAGAGGGACCAGCAGGAGGTCATTGTACACCTTGTTACCAATGGCATAGGAAGGGAAAAGGATAAGATTCTGAAGGGAGAATATAGAAAGTTATGCAGGAATTTAAAAAGGTCCTCAAGGGTAATAATATCTGGATTACTCCTGGTGCTACAAGCTACTGAGGGTAGGACTAGGAGGATAGAACAGATGAATGCGTGGTTGAAGAGCTGGTTTATGGGAGAAGGATTCACATTTTTGGATCATAGGAATCTCTTCTAGGATAGAAGTGACCTATATAAGAAGGACAGATTGCACCTGAATTGGAATGGGACGAACATACTGGCAGGGATATTTGCTAGAGCTGCTCAGAAGGATTAAACTAGTAAGGAGGGTGGGGGAGGGGGCGTGGTGGGGGACCCAGGGAAATACTGAGGAAAGAGATCAATCTGAGACTGGTACAGTTGAGAAGACATGCGAGTCAAATAGTCAGGGCAGGCAGGACCAAAGCAGAGGACAAGGTAGAACTGATCAATTAAACTGCATTTATTTCAATGCAAGAGGCCTAACAATGAAGGCAGATGAATTCAGGGCATGGTTAGGAAAATGGGACTGGGATATCATAGTAATTACAGAAACAGGACTCAGGGATGGACAGGACTGGCAGCTTAATGTTCCAGGATGCACATGCAATAGGAAGGATAGGAAGGGAGACAAGAGAGGAGGGAGTGTGGCATTTTTGACAAGGGATAGCATTACAGCTGAACTTAGGGAGGATATTCCTGGAAATACATCCAGGGAAGATATTCGTGTGAAACTAAGAAAAAAGAAAGGGATGATCACCTTATTGCGATTGTATTATAGGCCCCCTAATAGTCAGCAGAAAATTCAGAAACAAATTTGTAAGGAAATTTCTGTTATGTGTAAGAATAATATGGTTATGGGAGGGGATTTTAACTTTCCAAACAGACGAGGATTGCCATAATATTAAGGATTTAAATGGAGAGGAATTTGTTCTGAGTGTACAAGAAAATTTTCTGAATCAGTATGTGGATATCAACCAGAGAATGTGCAAAACTTGACCTCCTCTTGAGAAATAAGGCAGGGCAAGTGACTGAGGTGTCAGTGGGGGAGCATTTGGGGCAGTGACCATAATTCTATTAGTTTTAAAATAGTGATGGAAAAGGGTCCCACTGTTGAAGTTCTAAATTGGAGAAAGGCTAATTTTGATCGTATTGGGCAAGAACTTTCAAAAGCTGATCGGGTGCAGATGTTCATGGGTAAAGGGACGGCTGGAAAATGGGAAGCCTTCAAAAATGAGATAACTAGAGTCCAGAGACAGTTTATTCCTTTTAAGGTGAAAAGAAAGGCTGGTAGGAATAGGGAATGCTGGATGACTAAAGAAATTTATGGTTTGGTTAAGAAAAAGAAGGAAGCATATGTCAGGTATAGACAGGAGAGATTGAGTGAATGCTTAGAAGAGTATAAAGGCAGTAGGAGTCTGCTTAACAGGGAAATCAGGAGGGCAAAAAAGGGGACAGGAGATAGCTTTGGCAAAAAGGGTTAAGAAGAATCCAAAGGGTTTTGACAAATAGATTAAGGACAAAAGGATAACTAGGGAACGAATAGGACCCCTCAAAGATGCCTGCCTCTTCGTAGGATATGTGGAACAGTCCATCTTCCGCAACTACACTGGCCCCACCCCCCACCTTTTCCTCCGCTACATCGATGACTGTATCAGCGCCGCCTCGTGCTCCCACGAGGAGGTTGAACAGTTCATCCACTTCACCAACACCTTCCACCCCAACCTCAAATTCACCTGGACAGTCTCACATTCCTCCCTCCCCTTCCTTGACCTTTCTATTTCTATCTCAGGCGACCGAATCAACACGGACATCTACTACAAACCAACCGACTCCCACAGCTACCTGGACTACACCACCTCCCATCCT
>NC_057719.1:58095823-58098183 GCF_004010195.1 Chiloscyllium plagiosum
CCTTCCTAACCTGCAATCTTCTTCCTGACCTCTCCGCCCCCACCCCAGTCTGACCTATCACCCTCACCTTGACCTCTTTCCACCTATCGCATTTCTGACGCCCCTCCCCCAAGTCACTCCTCCCTACCTTTTATCTTAGCCTGCTGGACAAACTTTCCTCATTCCTGAAGAAGGGCTTATGCCCGAAACGTCGATTCTCCTGTTCCCTGGATGCTGCCTGACCTGCTGCGCTTCTCCAGCAACATATTTTCAGCCCCTCAAAGATCAGCAAGGCAGCCTTTGTGTGGAATCGCAGGAGATAGGGGAGATACTAAATGAGTATTTTGCATCAGTGTCTACTGTGGAGAAGGACATAGAAGATTTGGAGGTGGGGAAATAGATGGTGACATCTTGAAAAAGTCCATATTACAGAGGAGGCAGTGCTGGATGTCTTGAAACGGTTAAAGGTAGATAAATCCCCAGGACTTGATAAGGTGTACCCGAGCACACTGTGGGACGTTGGCTAACGTGATACCATTATTTAAGAAAGGTGATAAGGTCCTACAGACCTACAGGGAACTACAGACCTGTGAGCCTGACGTCGGTGTGGGCAAGTTGTTGGAAGGAATCCTGAGGGACAGGATTCATACGTATTTGGAAAGGCAAGGACTGAGGGATAGTCAACATGGCTTTGTGTGTGGGAAATCATCTCATGAACTTGATTTAGTTTTTTGAACAAATAACAAAGATGATTGATGAGGCCAGAGTGGTGGGCAAGATCTATATGGACTTCAGTAAGGCATTTGACAAGGTGACCCATAGGAGACTGCTTAGCAAGGTTAGATCTCACGGAATACAGGGAGAACTAGCCATTTGGATAAAGAATTGGCTTGAAGGTAGAAGACAGAGGGTGGTGGTGGAGGGTTGTTTTTCAGACTGGAGGCCTGTGACCAGTGGAGTGCCGCAAGGATCGGTGCTGGGTTCTCTACTTTTTTTGTCATTTACATAAATGATTTGGATACGAGCATAAGTGGTACAGTTAGTAAGTTTGAAGATGACACCAAAATGGGAGATGTAGTGGACAGCAAAAAAGGTCACCTCAGATTACCACTGGAGCATGATCAGATGGTTTAAGGGTCTGAGGAATGGCAGATGGTGTTCAATTTAGATAAATGTGAGGTGCTGCATTTTGGGAATGCAAATTTTAGCAGGACGTATACACTGAATGGCCATGTCCTTGGGAGTGCTGAACAAAGAGACCTTGGAGTGCAAGTTCACAGCTCCTTGAAAGTAGAGTCGCAGGTAGATAGGACAGTGAAGGAGGTATTTGATATGCTTGCCTTTATTGGTCAGAGCACTGAGTACAGGAGTTGGGAGGTCGTGTTGCAGCTGTACAGAACATTGGTTAGACCACTTTTGGAATATTGCGTGCAATTCTGGTCTCCTTTCTATTGGAAAGATGTTGCAAAACTTGAAAGGGTTCAGAAAAGATTTACAAGGATGTTGTCAGAGTTGGAGGATTTTAGCTAAAGGGAGAGGCTAAATCGGCTGGGGCTGTTTTCCCTGGAGCATCGAAGGCTCAGGGCGACCTCATAGAGATTTATAAAATCATGAGGGGCATGGATAGGATAAATAGGCAATGTCTTTTCCCTGGGATGGAAGAATCCAGAACTGGAGGGCATAGGTTTAGGGAAAGAGGGGAAAGATATAAAAGAGACCCAAGGGGCAACTTTTTCACGCAAACGGTGATACATGTATGGAATGAGCTGCCAGAGGAAGTGGTGGAGGCTGGTACAATTGCAACATTTAAAAGGCATCTGGATGGGTATTTGAATAGGAAGGGTTTAGAGGAACATGGGCCAAGTGCTGGCTAATGGGACCAGATTAGATTGGGCTATCTGGTTGGCATGGCCGAGTTGGATCAAAGGGTCTATTTCCATGCTGTACATCTCTCTGACTCCAAGATTAGTTGTGAATTTCCCTGTTTGTTAATTTTCCCAGATGCACTCCGATATCCAGCGATACATGAATTCAAACAGCAAAGGTGGTAACTGTGCAGGTTTTCTCTCTCTCTCTCTCTCTCTCTCTCTCTCCTGCACTGTATATGTATTTGGAAAGGCAAGGACTGATTCGGGATAGTCAACGTAGCTTTGTGCGTGGGAAATCATGTCTCACAAACTTGATTGAGTTTTTTGATGAAGTAACAAAGAAGATTGATGAGGGCAGAGCAGAAGATGTGATCTGCATGGACTTCAGTAAGGTGTGCAACAAGGTTCCCCATGGGAAACTGATTAGCAAGGTTAGATCTCATGGAATAAAGGGAGAACTAGCCATTTGGATACAGAACTGGCTCAAAGGTAGAAGACAGAGGGTGGTGGTGG
>NC_057719.1:58098302-58359047 GCF_004010195.1 Chiloscyllium plagiosum
GAAAGTGGAGTCGCAGGTAGATAGGATAGTGAAGAAGGCATTTGGTATGCTTTCCTTTATTGGTCAGAGTATTGAGTACAAAAGTTGGGAGGTCATGTTGCAGCTGTACAGGACATTGGTTAGGCCACTGTTGGAATATTGCGTGCAATTCTGGTCTCCTTCCTATCGGAAAGATGTTGTGAAGCTTGAAAGGATTCAGAAAAGATTTACAAGGATGTTGCCAGGATTGGAGGATCTGAGCTACAGTGAGAGGCTGAACAGGCTGGGGCTGTTTTCCCTGGAGCGTCGGAGGCTGAGGGGTGACCTTATAGAGGTTTACAAAATTATGAGGGGAATGGATAGGGTAAATAGGCAAAGTCTTTTTCCTGGGGTCGGGGAGTCCAGAACTAGAGGGCATAGGTTTATGGTGGGCGGGGAAAGATATAAAAGAGACCTAAGGGGCAACGTTTTCATACAGAGGGTAGTACGTGTATGGAATGAGTTGCCAGAGGAAGTGGTGGAGGCTGGTACAATTGCAACATTTAAGAGGCATTTGGATAGGTATATGATTGGAAGGGTTTGGAGGGATATGGGCCGGGTGCTGGCAGGTGGGACTAGATTGTTTTGGGATATCTGGTCGGCATGGACGGGTTGGACCAAGGGTCTGTTTCCATGCTGTACATCTCTATGACTCTATGACACTCTCAACTCTGATCTCCAGCAGCTGCAATCCTCACTTTCACTAAAGAAAAGGCCCTCAACAATCTGTACTGGTCCTCAATGTTTGCAATTGACATTAATAATGAAGATGAAGGGAGTGAAGGTCTGGTGACTAAATTTATAGCTGATGCAAAGACAGGTGTAAACGTATGTCATGATCAGACAGAATAGGATATAAACAGATAGAGAGAGGTTGAGTGAGTGATCAGAATCTAGCAGATGATGCATAATGTGCAAAGTCATTCAAGTTGGCAGGCAAAATAAAAAAAAATTAAATGGAGAACACCTGCAGAATTCCAAGGTGCAGAGAGATCCAGATGTTCCAGTAAGAGTCAAAAAAGTTTAGAATACAGTTACAGCAAGTAATTAAGGCTGATGGAATGCTACCCTTTATTACAAGAAGAATTGAAATAAGGATGTTATGCTTCAGTTATGCAGAGTATTAGGGAAAAAACACCTTGAATACTGTGTGTAGCTTTGGTCTCCATTTTCAAAGAAGAGCATAACTGTGTTGACAGCAATTCAGGAGGTTTGTTATATTAAAACCTGGAATTAGCAGGCTGTATCATAAGGACAGATTGGTCTTGTTTCCACCGGAGTTTGGAAGAGTGAGGGCCATTTGTTGAAGTATATATGATCATGAAAGGTCTTGACAAGGTGACTGAAAAGGTGAATGACATTTGTAAGCTGGAAAAATAATGTAAAAGTTAAAAGTTAAAATTAAATTTAAGTTTAAAAACTGGCATCGGCCTGTTAGGACAAAGAGGGAAGAGCTTTGTGAGACTTTGGAACTCTCTCCATCAGAAGGTGTTGCAAGCGGAATCATTGAATATCTTTAAGGTGGAATTAGATTGATTCTCTTGACTAACCAGAATCTAAATTCTCAGGGATGGATGAAATGTGGAATTTGAAACACAAACGGATTAGCCATGAGCTTACTGAATGGCAAAGCCAAATAGCCTATTCCTTCCCCCAATTCTTTTATTTAATATGTTCATATATAACCATTTGATGTTAAAATTGTGAGCTTCTCTTTGTTATGTAGTGTTGCATTGATGCAACAACTTGAACATTTAAGGTTAATATAATAGAGCTAAGGGCTGACAAAGTTGAGGAGAGAAAGATTTAAAAGGAACCCGACAGGCAACTTTTGACATAGAGTGTTGGTCATATGTGGAATGAACTACCAGAGGAAGTGGTAGATGCAAGTAAAATTACAACATATAAAAAACATTGTGGACAGGTCCATGAATAGGAAAGGTTCAAAGGGATATGGGCCAAACACAGACAAGTGGGACAAGCTTAGTTTGAGAAATTTGGTTGGCATGGACAATTTGGACTGAAGGGTCTCTTTATACTGTGTGTCTCTATGATTCTATAAACATTAACCCACTTATTGCAACATTTTACAGAGCCTCCATGGTAGAAAATAATACACAAAATGAAAAATACTCATTTCCATTGGTTTAACAATTATGTTACCAATCAGTTTTGCATTCAAGTTCAAGATTATGAATTTCAGCTTTTTGACTTTGATGAGGTTTGTGTTTTCTTTTCACATCCAATTGGCATATCAAATAATTTGGTACTGTAAACAACTCTTTGTGACTTTTATATGTCTGTAAGCCTGATTTGCAATCAACATTTCAAAGCTAAGAAAATAATTCTGTTCAAAACAATATGTTGTGGCTAATCTCCAGTAAATTGGCTACAAATAATTTCCCCTCAATCTCCTTTCGATCAGGTGCAAAGCAAACCAGAGTTCCTTTCATAGAGTGACAAACTAGAGTCATGACAAAACAGTCAATTTCAAATTTCAAATAGCGTAGAATTTATTGGATTTTTGTGATCCAACATGAGATGAAGTTCTGCCTCCATTGCACACACCAGATTTTATAACCATCCTAAACTTTCAGATATACTATTCGTGAAGATTTGGATAACAGGGCAGGTCTTGAGGTCTAGGAATGGGTGGGCTTAGGGGTCGGGACAATTCTGAAATGAAACAGAATTGGGTACGTGATTTCTAAATAAATAAGCACTCTTAGAAACTTGATATAGGTGAACTGATACAAGTCAGCATGTGACAGAGTCATTGGAACAGTGTTCATCAGCAGATAACATGTGAATGTAAAGCTATCTTGGAATCCGGTTATTCCTCAATAAAGAACCTTTTTGATTTACAGTACCAATAATTGGTATAATAGATAATAGAGTTTTGTTAAGAACAAATAACACAACATAATGACAGCTATGCACTATGTGGTGTCAGTGATTTGCATTTAATGAGGATCACAAAGTGGTGATATTGCTGGGAATTGGACAAGCCATAAAAGCTAGGAAATGCTGCCAAATGACTGAAAAGCAAATAATCATGTTCACTTGAAACCCATTCTGAAAATCACCCTTGCGGATTGTACTCTGAAAGAGTGAGTAATTGAAAAGGGAGGTATATTAGAATGGTGCTTGACCAAGTGTGCTGGAATTAAGCCGGATAATTTAATGTGCAGGACAGCAAACTTGTTCAGCATTGAGAGGTTTCATGCCATGGAATCTCCCAATGCAAAGGCCAAAAACCTCCACACAGATATTGAACTCAGGACATGGCAGAGGATTATGCTGCATGTGCAGTACACCTGCACTGTTTTCATTACTATCAAAGAAAAGTCATTTCAGGGGAATGTCTTGGGAATTAAAATTCTTGAGAAGTAAGAAATGATGTCATGACAACTAAAATTATGAATTGACCATTTTAAACAAATTCAAATTGTTTAGAGATCATGTGGAATTGTGCTCTTAGATTTAGTAGGGCTTTGCAGTAAAGATAGGATAAGGAATGCAAATGAAAACCTTCATCACATCAACACCCCTGGATTATCAAAAGCAGACATAAAGACCAGTCTAATCTCTGGACAACACTGGAAGATCAGTTGGGTATGAAAGTTAACTTCAGAATCTATCAGCTCTAACTAATAGCCAATAGAGGCCAGTTCAAATAAACTGTTATGCATTTTTGTTTAGTAGTCTTCAGGCAAAAGCGAGAGATTATCAATTTGACCCCAACAGGAAATGGTCAGTTGAGCAGCAACAATAAGAATATGTTTGTCAAGTACCATATTAAGCATTAAAGACGACATGGGGAAAGAAAAATAATTTTGTAAATGAGCAAACTTGCTATATAATGACTGTCATGCAGCATGTAGATTCAATCAACCAACTGGGAGTTTTCATCACAGTTGAGACTGTGTGTGGAATCATCTGTTCTTGTGAGTGGTGAGTTTGAAAGCAGGAAGGGTATTTAATGTGGTAAGGTGTTAGTGTAGTTCATACCTGCCAATTATTCCACTGGAATTAACATCTGAGTGCAAAGGTCCAATATCAAACTTCGTGCACTGTTGCCAATTGTGGCCCTTAAGTGACCAATTAATGAACACTAAAGGACCTTATCCCACCACCAATATGATTAATACAGCTCCAGGAATGCCTGATGCCATACAACATGCTTGGCAGGTGAAATTGTATAGGCCTCTTGGCACAATGTGGGGACTGGGCAATCCCTTCCTCAAAGGCAATCAGTGTCTGTTCAAGGGACTGAACATCAGCAAGTGAAGCTACAGAGAGTCACACTATTGACCTACAGTAAATACTCAGATGTTTACTCAATGAAGTCAGAGTATTCAATCTAGCTAAAAAGAGGTAGGCTCAACAAACAATCTACTACATAGGAGTATTCATGTTGAAGTCTCAATATGGATGTTTTGCATGGTTGTCACAAGGCTTTCTATGTTTCATGGTACTACTTTTACAATGTGGAAAGCTTGTTTGCCCTCTGGTTCAAAGTTCTTCCTAGTACATGCAAGTGCTGTTCTTTGGCTACAATGACTTGTATTTTTGCCAACTGTTAGCACTGAATTGATGCTGTGACCTATCTTTGCTCCTCGTGGTCTTTTAGATAGGTTGAGGCATTATCTACTCCAACAGTTCAGACTCTGAAAAATTGCATTCATTGTCCTGTGTACAGCATCTACTAACAAATTAATCTATTGATTCTTGTGGGGTCTTGGATATAGAATGTAATTCTAAGCAATGCATTCTAAAGTTAACTCTCACTTCCATATCATTTCAGGAGCCCTCTCGGCCTTTTCACATTAAATTGAAGTATTGCCTCCCTCATTTACAACCATTATCAGCATTTTCATGACCTGTTTAAGTAATTCTGCAACTGCTTGATTTATGAAGCACAGATGCATTCTTTGTTTAAAAAGTTTCATCTCAAATAAGACATTGGTGGCCTTCTAGTTCCTGCTGGGTATTTTGTATATCCTTTTGCCTTTTTCAGACACTAACGTTTTAGCAATCCAATTCTAATGGGGACACTGTATGTAACTTCAGTGGTGCTTCTGCTGTGCTCCCTCCATTATCTTTTATGTCATTTTGCAATATAGTTTACTTTGTGTCCTCCATGTGTCTCTTCAGCACTGTAATTTGACTTACTTTTCTATTTATGACTTAAAACATGTTGATTCTTAATCTGTTACTTTTGCACTGTTCCACATTGCAGCCTGCTCTGGTTTTCCCTTTGTTTGAGTGTAGGTTAGTTTGTTTTTTATTTAGTGCATGCTGACTCCTAAAGGCCTGTTAAGTTGTAAAGTAAGTTCACCACAGTCCCAGAGAACCATTGAGTTGTTCTCTCATTAGAGAGACAATTGGTGCTAGATTAACCTTAGGGTCAACATGCCTCAAGCGAGAAAGGTTGAGAAGAACAGTCCTTCATGGTAACCCACTATCAGTGTAGGAATTGAACCCACACTGTTGGCATCATTCTATATTGCAAGCTAGCCATCTAACCAACTGAGCTAATCAGCCTCCTGTTAAATTGTAAGTCACCTTTAAACTGCGTGATTTTCAGCTGCAGGACTGCCTGATTTTGTCCAACTGCGTGCAGTCACAGTTTGTCAGTTGAACCTTGTTTTCTGTACTTATTTTCTTCTGTTCTCTGTACTGTGGGAACTTTTCTCTTCTGAAGTGCAAATCTTCTGTTTGACCCCATAGTCTTCAAGTTCGTATAACCACCTCTATTATTTTTAACTTTAAACAGAACAATTACTGCTGTACAACATTTGGTATGTTCTTGTTCTCTTGAAATGTAACACAAATGATGTACATGGTTCAATTTCCTTAAATTTCTGGGAGCTTAATTTACAACTAAATGAATATAGACAGTACAGAGTAATCTCTAGATGTAGCCTTTGTCTAGGGTATTGCAATTTTTTAAAAAAAATTATTCATTCCTGGGATGTGGGTGCCACTGTATAGACACCAGCATTTATTGACCAACTAGAATTGACTAAGTGACAGCTAAAAATCAATCACACTGTTGTGAATCTGGAACTAAATGTAGGCCAGCTCAGATAAGGACAGATTTCCTTCTCTAAAGGAGATTAGTGAACCAGATGGATTTTTACAACAACTGCCCTTAGGCTACCTTTTTAAAAATATAATTCAGACTTTTATTTAATTCAAATTTCAACGTCTGTTGGGGTGGGATTCAAACTCATGTTCCTTGACCATTTCCCTGGGTTTTTTGGATTATTTGTCCAATGACATTACCACTACATCACTGTCTCCCCCTAAATGAGAGATGGTTCTTGATCA
The DNA here is from genome assembly GCF_004010195.1 of Chiloscyllium plagiosum. Taxonomy (NCBI): domain Eukaryota; kingdom Metazoa; phylum Chordata; class Chondrichthyes; order Orectolobiformes; family Hemiscylliidae; genus Chiloscyllium; species Chiloscyllium plagiosum. The sequence continues at coordinate 58,104,657 of NC_057719.1, forward strand.
TATGATACTTGGTTCATCTGCATGATAAGCCTCTTGAAAATACATCACTATTAAAGCAATAAAACAAGTCAGAATATTTATGAGGTAACACACTTCAGACAAAGCCCAAACCTCTCAAATAGAGACTTTTAACTGAAAACATTAGTGACAATATTAAAGACCAGGGGGAGAAAAAAAAATTCAGTGGCATATTTAATTATATTATTTTGAGTTATGTAATATGTAAAATTTCTATGTTTTGTGAAAAAGCATGTAATATGTTGAGAAACTACATGCCAGATGGAATACTTTTAGTAATGCATATAACATCCCAAATAATTTATTTTGTCCTCTCCATTCTATATGTAGAATTTCATGTTCCAGAATAATGCACAGGGAATTATAGTGTGCATATTTTATAAGTATGAACTTACATTGCTGGGAATGCTGGTATTAATGATGTATGCCTGCACACCATTCCCGGAGTTATTTACAAACTGGAATTTAGATTCTTGGATAGAATATAGAATTCTAAAAGACATTTATCATTCAAGCTGTTTGGGAGCAGTACAGAGAGAAAACCTACTGGCAGTGACTTATTACCCCATCTCATACAGATTAAGAAATGAAATGAAACGAACCTACAGCACAGAAGGAAGCTTACTGATATAAATGATTTGTGCTGGTGTTTATACATCATATGAGAACCATTTTGGACAGCCACCATACTATTCCTCATTTCCTGTATTCCTTTCACCCTCATGTATGCATCAAGCTTTTCCTTGAATATAATAATGCCTTTTGCTTCAACTACTACATGTGATAGTAAGGTAAAGCGAGCAAAAGTCATTTAATATCAAAGACCTTTTAAAATATTTTGCGAAACCATCCAATTTTCCCCTATACTTTTTTGATAATTGTCATTATGATAAGAATAACAATTAGTTGAATTTAGCTAGTTGCTGGGACATTAACTTGAGAAGCAAGGAAAAAAACTAGTATAAATCATGGGCCCCTCCTATGTTAAATATCCCAGTTAAGATTGATTAAACATGTTTTATTTGGAATTCAGATTGAAATTAGGGGGATTTAGTTGAAAGTCCACTCCTTGCTTCTAGGCCACCCAAGGTTTTTTTTATGCTTTAAACAGTGTATAATAAAGTTATTTTCGATCTCTGAGGTCATGCACTTTTTGTTATAGGAACCACAAGTTCAGTTAAAGCAAGTGAACTGCATTAAGGGTTCAATAGATACTCAAAACACTAATAGAAGAGTTGTCAAAATGTATAAATTAACACAGTTGAAATGTTTCTACTTGTTACTTCATCATACCCTATAATAACTGCAAGTTGTACGACAAAGTTACAATTTGACACAAGGCAAAAAAACATGATTTTAAATCACTCAACAGTTCTTAGTGGGTAAATATATAAGATGCCAAATATACCAAAAATATTTCACATGTTCAAAATAGAAATTCAAGCAATGCCACTTTCACTTTTCTATTATACACTTTGAGAAAGATAGTGGATTTCATGCAACATTAACATTTTTTGAAGACCACAGTTTTTAAATTTAATGTTTGTTACTATCTGAGATATAGCTTTTACCAGACCATGAACTGTCAACTTCCAAACATGATCTGCATCAAAGACGGCATGAACATATTCCCCAGATACCATTAATATCAAGTTTTGATCAACCAAAAAAGATTGGACTTTGTGAATGCATGAAAGATTCTTCACAGAAAAGAGACTAAAAGATACTCTGATCAGAAGTTACAACATTGTATTCAGTAATCTAAATCATCAAAGTATCCCTGATCAATGAATAGCAACATTTTCATGAGTCAAAACATTGTGAGCCAACAAAAAGCCTGGACAAAGCTCTATGAGCTAACTACATTTGGTTTCCCTCAAAATACTTACTAATTAAGCATCTGATATCACATTTATGAAAACAATAAAAGACATATAACATTTCAAAAAGGGGTGCTGAAAGGATTAAAGCAGTTCGATTGTATTTCCAAATGTAACGATGTTGGAAACTGAAGTATGCAATTCTTGAACAACAATCCTTGACACACAAAGTGCTCAAATAAATCCCAGGACTAGATGATGAAACCTAACATTCTTTCTTGTTTGTTCTTTTTCCTTTTCTAACCACCTTTTTTCAGCCTCTTTGGATTATTGATAATGCACAAGCCTCCAATAAGGCCTGTTGTTAGCCATCTTGTGTTATTAATGCAAAACATTTTCAAGCCTCCTTTGTAAACATGTTAAACTTGAGGTTGTGTCAATACCCTTAGCATCTGTTAGTTCTCTATAAAAAAAAAGTATAAGATCTGACATTTATCTGACATAAATGAACAAACCACTGGAGAAATCTGTGGCTGAAAAAGGTTATCACTATTGGCAACTTGGCCTATTCTAACTACTTTGATACCTGAAACTTTCTTTTCTAACTCATTATTTAGACTTTGGTGGATATAATGGGTTTAATCTTTTCATGCTTGCTGTGTATAGTTCATGTTTCACAAGCATACAGTGGAATAGCCATTAAATATACTTGGTAGACCCACAATGGAGTCCTAATTTTTTTCAAATCACTTGTTATCCTGTGGCTGGGATCAAAAACACTGCCTGCACTCTTTCAAACAAGCAGCAGCACTCTGGGCAGGGTTTTACAGGTAGCAGTCAATTAAAGGGCCACTGCTGGGAGTATTGTTATTTGAGGATGGTGATCTGCCTCTCAGAGCTACTGACTCAAACAACAAAACAGTGTCACTGATAGGGATAGTGGTTACAAAAGAAAGAATGCTCAGGGGCCATCGAAATCTAGCTGAGGTTTTCTCCTGACTGTTCTAGTGCCAGGCAGGCTGGCCTCAGTGATCAGAAGGATGGACTCTTCATTACAGGAACAACAGCTGCAGTCTCTTTTGGTCATCGATGGACTGCTCCCTCCCAAATGAAAGCTCTCATCTTTCCAGAACCAAATGGGAAGCCACCTCATTACATCTTCTGCCATTTGCAGGCAGTAGGATCCATCTGGTGCCAGTGACTGTGTTGCTTGGCTTGGGCTTGAATAGGGTGGGGATGATGGAGAGAAGAGGAAAAGACGGTGACGACTGTATACCTCAGGTCAACCATGCCACTGCCTTTCTCACTTGAGAATATTCTGTGGCAATTGTTGAGCAACCTTCCTGATGTTTTTAACTGCCATTTTACTGGCCCACATGCCTTCACAGACAATGTCCAGAATAGACAAGCAGATATCCCGAGCCTTGCTATTCACTGATAATATTCTATTTATGATACCACACATATTTAGCTCCCTGTTGATACTGCTATGAATTTGAAAACAACAAGCTGAACCAAAGGGTCTGTTTCCATGTTGTATGACTATGACTCTGAGTGTTGCTGTGGGGTGGGGTAAGGATGGCACAGCCAACTACCTAATACTTTCTCCACAATGCATTTGGCTCCAAATCTTATTTAACTAAAACCTAGATGTTAAGTACAATTCCTGACTAATTATATTCTAGTAGGATCATTTCAGGCCACCAAATGCAGCTTACTTCTGCTAATTGACAATCCACCTCTCAGCCTTGCACTTCCGAGATCACCACCCAACCTGTGCTCACATACATTGGCAATAACTACTATCTGAAGTTATATGTTATAAACCACACAAATACTTCACTTATTTGTCATAATGATAGAGACATAAGTAGTTCCAAATCAAAGTCACTAGTTAGTGTTTGGATGAAAGATCATCGGACCTGAAACATTGAATCTGTTTTCTCTCCACAGATACTGCCAGCCTTGCTGAGTTTCTCAAGCAATTTCTGTTTTTGTTTCACTAGTTAGCCCTGGAAGTCAAGTAGTTCTGTCACATGGCAGAAAATCTCAAGGTTGTTCGAAACAGGATAAATATTTCTGAGAGACATTATAAAATTGCAATGAACTAGTTAATCCCTTGTGATACTGCATGACTAGTTTCCTTAATGATTGGATATAATTGGATCAGAACGTGAGATATTATTACAAATACTATTTAAAAATCATATGTTTTATTTTAATATTTGTAGTTTAAATTTCAATGTGTGTGTACATTCTAACATTGATTGGTACATCTTCGAAGTACACTGCTTAGTGGTAAGAACCTACAGAAAGCTTGCCTTTTTTCCTAATGAGTTACCCCGTTGTCACATAGCTTTTCCATACTTGCTCTCCTTATGGGCCTGTGACCATTTTTCACTCTCTATCTACCTCATGACTCATGGCATGTATCACCTGAGCTTTCAACAGAGTCTCTTCAGGAGAGGTGAGTTCACTTCCAATTTGACATCATCAGGGAGAAGGCTAGTAAGTTGTTTGAGGAGAAAAATCAATGGTTTTGGCTAAGGTTCTCTCATCCAATCAGTACTATGCGTTAAAATAGAGCAAGAAAATGTGGCAGAAGTAAAAGCTGTGTGCCCATCGCTGACCATAATTTTAAATGCACTAAATTTCTAGCCTGCCTTTAATATCAATGATTCAGTGAGACACACAAAAAAGCTAGTGAATAATTTACATTAGCCAATGAAATTGCTAGAAAGCAATACCTCACTTAAATAAGCACTTTTGGACAATGAGTTCATGAATATGTGACTCTTACTATAATATATAAAAATAAATGTATCATACAATAAGGTAATCTCTTTATATTGACATTACTAATAAAATCTCTTCATTTTAAATTAATTTATTGGTGAAATGATTATCACTAAGCCACTACTGAATGGATTGTTGAAGGATGCTAGGGATTTTGTTTATGAAGTACAATTACTCCTTCAGTACCTCTTGCTCCAAATTTTAATATATTTGTAAACTAAACCAATAACTTCAACAGATGATCATAACTGTACTTGACGCTTTAAAAAGTGCATTTAAAATAATATAGTATCGCTAATTACTGAACCTTTCCTTACAGAGCCACATTAAAAAAAAACTTAACAGCAGTTGCTTGTAAGCTGGTGTAAAGACATGGTATATGTTGAGAAGGGGCAAATCTTACTCAACAGGGCATTCTTCAATTCCCAAGGTACTCATAAACGACTCATAGACTGATGACCTTTTCAGAGCTATCCAGGAAAATACCTAACCATGTAAAAATGCCTGTCTAATTTATTGATTCATTCTGGACCATCATGAGAAACTCTTGAGGCCTGCAGTTCCTTACCCTGAGGCATTGTGGCCATATTTGACATTTACTGAAAGTGCCTGACTACATGGAGGCCCTTGGTACCCGCTGGTGCAATTCTCTAGCACAATGTTTATCTTGGATCAGCCTTCCAGCCAACTGTTTGTAATTGACCCTCTACAGGGACAAGTTAGGATATGAACATGAACGTTTTTTCTTAAACTCTATCAGTATTTATTTCCAGCCCCCTTCATTCCCATCCACTTTGGCTCAGACCCAAGCTGCTGTCATGATGCAAAGCAGTTTTAAAAGCAGCTCCTGAAAAAGTTCAGGCTCGCAGTTTATGAAGCCATGCAATGTCTGTGCTTACAATAGTCACCGTTCCACCTTGTATGACAGAAAGCACACCTAATTATTACATCAGTAATTTCTGCAAGCAAAATGTCAAACTGACATTTATCTCCAGATCAGTCATCAGTCAATTTGACATACAAAGCACATATACAATCACAAAATTGAAACTACGGATGTGCAAACTTTCAAAGGTTCTCTTCCTAAGGGCAAGTAATGCCAGATCCACATTTACCAAATTCAGCACCACATTGAAACTTGCTTTCAATTCTCTGGACAATGAAAGTTAAGATTGATTCAGTAAATTCATCTTAATTTAGAGAGGATGAAGGCTTTCACATGGAACACACCAGGATTTAATCATTCCAAACCTAAATAATGCTCACAGAAAACCCCCTCTGTTACTCAAGCATTGTTTGTTTTTCTTTAACTTTCAGTTTGAACAGTACAATTAGTGTACATTTTGATTCTGATTTTCAGCTTTCTGATTAAAACTGGCACAAATCCCTGGGTATTCAGGATTAATCCAAGCAAGCATCAAATTTTTACTGAAAACAAGCTAACTTGGACTCCTTCTGGTAACATGGATTAAGATGGAAATATTGGCAGCTGATAGCACATTTTTTCTTAAAAGCAAGCCAAACTGACATTAAAAAAATTAAACAAGTAAATTAGCCTGCTAAAGATCTGCATATGCTTAAAATAATAGGATTGGCAAGCTAATCAGCCACTCAAAAGGGAGGCTTGGCTGAGCTCTCAATTACAACACTGTAAAGTTAGCTTCTGTCAGCCTTTTAAGGTAGTCTGTACAGTATATTTTCATTTGCAAACACTCATATAGTTACGGGCAAAGCCATAACAGTATTAAATTAATTGGGTACATTCCACAAGAAACTAAAAATTATTAGATTTTAAAGATGGAACATTGTTCCTTTTATTAAAAAAAGCAAAATATTTACTTACCCTCATTTAAACTCAAGGTCATAAAAATAAATTGAATCGGTGCCAATTTGTAGTAAGGCCTGCCCATACAGGTCCAATTTACCTTCTTTCTCCACAAGGGAAACAAATCTTCATCTAATGGGAAGAGTGAGTCTTTTAATTTTTCCTTTTTTCAATGTTAATGTAAACCTATTACTTATGTCGGCTTCTTAAATTTCATATTGAAATAATTATGGAATCAATTTTCAAATCTGGCCGTCCCATCATATTTTGCCTGTTCTCCAGGTCAACTGGAGCAACAGACATGATCGTGAGTCTGCTACATCTGTCACCATCCCATGTGCTGTCTGGGAAATGGGGTCACGCTGCAGGTGGGCAAGAATATACAGCTGCACTCTACACAGCCCACCCATGTGCAAAAGTGGCACTAAGCAGGTACAACTACTTGTGTTATTCCACATTCCATAATTAGTAAGTTAGAAATAAAAACTCTTACATTTTTGTTTATTGTTGGTGGAACTGCAGAATCAGTAATACTACTATTAGCACCACCAAGTTAAGACTAAAGTTCAATTCTTATTACTGTCACTCTCATTAGTAAAGTATTTAACTGCAAATACAGATCCAAGAGAAACACTAGCTGCATCTGCTGCAGGTGTACTTCAACAGATTGTATGTGCAGAAAAGGTAATGTATATAAACTTATGTGAGGAAATGAAACATATTCCAATCACCATGATCAAGGAATTTCAGGTGGACAGTAGCATTGCTACCTTCCTCAGTTCTCCTTTGCAACTGACTTCAACACCACTTCACAAAAGAATCCATTGAACAATAATAAACTTTCTCCTTCAACTTCCAAAATTCAGATACTTGAAAAGTTTAAAATCGATAAGGAAGAGGTATTAAATAAGCTCCCTGTATTTACAGTTGTTAAGGTACAAGCATCGGTTGAGGGGAGAGTGGAAATTGCAGAGGAACTGGCCATAATTTTCCTCAGACTTGAGTGGTGGCAGAGGAACGAAGAATTCCAGATCCTCTGCCTGTGTTCATAAAAGGGCATAAAAATAAGCCCAGCAGCAAGAGACCAATCCGTTTATCTTTGGGGGTGGGAAGTTTTTAAAAACAATGGGTGAAAGTTTTTGAGGCCTTGAATGATGCGGGAAAAGGCAAGACAGTTGGGAAATTACAATGAGAACAGAAAAATGAGAATCAAGAAAATGTTCAATTTTCTGTGCAAGGTTTTAATGCTTCAAGAATCTCACCAGTGAGAGGCCTATTTGCACACATTTATATTTCATTATGACATAAACTCCCCTCATTCATATACAGCTTGCTTTTTTTTCAAAAAGCAGTGAGAAACTAGGTGCTGCCAACAGCCAATATGCAAATTACAGCTGCAGTTCACTGGCATCATTTCTGGGCATCAATTTTAGCCAGCATCTTCAGGTTTGTTCCATGCACAGTGACTGCCTGCATCTTGCATACACAGAGGTTGGTGTCGAGGAAGCACCTGGCTCTCCAAATCATCTTTGACTCAGTTATAATGCAGTTCAATACCTCAGTATTGCACTGTGGAGCTCACCAACACCTTCCATTGCAGTGCTGCTGCCAAGCTGAATTGCACAGTGGGACAAACATCACTGCGCTAAAACAGAGTCCATTTCAGGGCTTTTAGCTTTCATTTTAGTGTTTGCTCATAGTATCTTTGCCTCCTTGACCAGCTGCAGAGAGGGGACTGTGGTGTGCTCACCAGATTGTGCTCCCAAATCTAATCTAATCTATAGCACCAAAGTGTCAGTATTTTAGCTGGTGGAGAGTGCAGGATACACTCCTGGTCATGGTTTCCTCTGTGACATCTTTCTCAAAGGTGGGTGAAATGGTTTTAGGTGGAGATGGTTTAAGGTTGGAGTTTGTATGGATGCCATTCCTGGCTGTAGAAGTCAAGAGAAGAAATGAGTTGCAAAATAGGAAAAGAAGATTGCTGTACAGCAGCACAGCATTTGACAATTAAGCTTATTTGGGTGCTAGGATGTGGAGGTTTGGCATCACCACATAAGCAGCCACCATCTCTCCAGACTAGGCAAGGATTTTCTCCTCTAGGGAGTGAGCAGACAAATGTTGGGCACCCAGTCACCCATCATTATCTTCTCTTTCCTCTGTGAGCTTCTGTGGTGGCTGTTTCTTCCTGCAATGAGATAAGGACATGGATGAAATGAGGTGAAGTGGCTGGCACAGTATTACTTATAGTGCTGGTGGAAGAAAGATGGTGAAGTGTCCTAAGTGAATGAGTAAGAAATGCAGAAAGCAGGGAATGACAGACATGTGGTGGCTGAGAGTGAGTGATGGAAGATGCTGCATGCAACATTGAAAGTGGTAGATGATGAGCTTAGAGGGTGATGAGTATAGTAGTAGAGTGAGCATGCAGTAGCAGAGAGAAGATGGCAGCACCTGTCTTTGCAAATAAGAATTACTTAGCTGGCACTGCTTGGTCTTCCTCCAAACTGTGGACACTGAAGTGACCTGGGTGGCAATTTCAAGCTGGTATGATCTGGTGCCATGTCTTCTCTTCTACCCCTGAGGAATAAGAACGGCTTTTCTGTCCACCACTCCATTTTGATTCTATATGCCATCTCCTTATCAATTTTTCACAAAGTGGAAATTTGAACTCTAATTCCTGGCTTCTGTGATTGACCTTGCATTGAGCTGGGCTTTAAAAATACCTCAGCAGCCAGAAACCTGATGATTGAGGAGCATTCCCACCACTGATGACTTCAAGATAGTGCAACAGCAGCACTTGGAGGCTTGGTGCAAAGTTAACAAGGTGAGCACCATAAAAGTGTGAGAAAAACTCACTAACAAAGTCCAATAATTCAGACCAAAAATTCAAACCAAAACTAACATTCATTCAGGCAAGTCGGTTAATTAAGTAAAGTCAGGATGTTAAGGCAAAACATTCTAACAAACTTGAAGTTTTTTGATGAGGTAACAGAAAGCCTTGATGAGGATAATGCTGTCGACACGGTGTACAGTATATGGACTTCCACATGGAAGTCACTGAGTGTGTGACATCAGCGATGATGTGAGGGGCGGAAGTGATGTCACATATGGTGCATGAGGAATTGTGAGGGGCGGAAGTGGCTGTGGAAGTGGCCATGATGGGGGCAGAAGTGATGTCATCAATCACCGTGGTGATGGCACTGCAGCAGCCGCATGGCTGATGGCATCCGAGCAATTCCAGAGGCCGAGGGAATCTTCTGGAATGTTTGACGAGTGCTGGTTATGGAGGTGGGTTTATAAAAGTTTGTTGTACTTACAGTTTTTGATGTTTGAGATGGTGTTGAAATACTGTTTGTTGAGAGTATGAATTCTCCTGACAATATAGCACAGAAGGGGTCCTTTGCAATTCTGAGAGAGTGTGGCCCTCAGCTGTGGCAGGGCTGACTGTAGAGAGGTTAGGTGCCGGTGCATGGCTTTGAGTGTGGAGCGAAGGATCTTTAAGGAGAACCGTTGTTGGTGTTTTTGAATCTGTAGTCTGTACTGTTTGTCCTGTTCGGTTCCGAATTCTGCTGGTTTAAAGGTGGTCCGGAGTCTGTGTGGGATGAGTTGGTTATGGAGACAGGCACTGAGAAAGCAAATGTGGCTGTGATAGCGAGTCTGTTTCAGGACATGGTTGAAGAGCTTCAGGGCAGAGGCGATGACCTGGGGTTGTCGTGAGAGAAAGAGAGAGAGAGAGACTCACTGAGATTCTTGTGGAGAGAGGAGGAAAACTTCTTCAAGGCAGGCATCCTTGCAAGAGGACTCGCAGTAAGAGTTAAAATCAACGAGGTAAAAACAAGGACTGTGGATGCTGGAAACCAGAGTCTAGATTACAGTGGTATTGGAAAAGCACAGCAGGTCAGGCAGCATCTGAGGACCAGGAAAATCAACGTTTCGGGCAAAAGCCCTTCATCAGGAATAGAGTCACAGGGAACAGAGTTGAGGTTATTGGTTTTTTTTTAGACTGCAGGAAGGTGTAGTTGGGACAACTGTTCTTTCTGATATTTATTACTGTAATCACCTAGACCTGGGTCTACAGGACTTCAAAATTAATACATGATATGAAATTTGGACGTAATGTGAAGATTATGTGTAGTGACGATAAAGTTCAATGCAAACATGTGAAGTGATTCACTTTGATAGGAAGAACATAGGGAAACAATAGGGATTAAAACATCCAATTCTGAAAGTGATGAACGAGCTGAAGAAGCTGGATGCATATGTGCATAATTCATTGATCGTGGCAAAACAGGTTGACAAAATGGTTAATAAAGTAGACAGTATCTTCAATTTTACTAATATTTGTGTAGAGTACAAGACAAAGGAGTTTACACTAAACTTCTTAAAAACAGTCGCTTGGTCTCAGCTGGAGTTTTGCATTGAGTTCATGATACCATACCATAGAAAAGACATGAAGGGATTAGAGAGATTGCAGAAAAACTTAATGAGAATGGTTCCAGGATTGAGAAACCTAGTTCCATAGATAGATTGGAGAAGTTGGCACTGTTTTCCTCGAAGAGGAGATATGAAACATAAAGTTAAAAATCATTAAACATCTGGATGGAGAAGACATGGAAAGCCTGTTCCAATTGGTAAAAGAATTGAGACTTTGAGGACACATTTCAGGTAATTGTCTAACGAAGCAATCGTGAGATGAAGAAATTATTTTTCAAAAAGCAAGTGTTTAGGATCTGGAATGGACTGTCTGAGAGTATGGTGAATATAGGGTTCAATTGAAGGATTTAAAAATGAATTGGATTATCTAAAAAGGAAAAATGATCAGGATTATGGGGAGAAAGTGGAGCAATGGTTTTAGGTGTATTGCTAATTTGGAGATCAGGCATGGATATGAGGGGTGAATGGTTTCCTTCTCTGCGATTGTCTGCTTACAGTTAATCTGAACATAATTGTAGAATGTGGAATATAACATTGTTTTAAAAATTGCATTCTACTTTTTACCTTTCTGCAGACATAAAGTAATGGAATAGTTCACAAAGAACAGAACACATCTTTAATATATTACTAATATACTTCAGGAAACAATTGTTGACAATTGCCTTTTATTTTAAAAAAGTGCTAGTGTTCTGCTGAGAAATAAATCAACTTATCTTTTTCCCATTTCTCCCAAGCCCCAGTCCTTGGTCTATTTCTTTCCCCGTACCAAATTCCAGACTCCGTGCTCTAGCCACCCCCTCACATCCCATACCCCCATCTCTAAACTCGTACTCACCAATCTGACTGCCTCCTCACTCTAGCAACTCTATCTCAACTCCAGATTTGCCAGCATACCAGCCAGTTTTGGATCTCTGTGGCAGTACAGGAAAGTGGCATCAGTCAGCCAGAGGCTTCACAACAGCAGCTGCCATTGCTGCAACGTGAAAACTCAGACCATTGACCATGATCCATTTCAGGAAAGTCAAGGGCAAATCCAGGAAAGGAAGTGATAGTTGATGTTGCTTGTACTCATACTATTCTCAGTTTCTATCACTGTGATCTTACTTTTCAGCTAGTAATTACAAGTACTGATTTAGTAAAATAATGTGTTGCATCTCTGAACCCTAAATTTTAAACTTTTAATGTAACAAATTATAACGTGTACATTTCAAATTATGACCTCACACAAATAGGTTTATGCAGATAAAATGGAATAACTTAAACTTGTTTTTGAGTAATTTTATTTAAATTATAAAATGGATGATTTAAACCAAGCTATATAGTCTGCCAAATTTCATACATGCGTTACATTTTTGCTCTACAAAGATAAAGGTTTCCATTATGAAAACTAATTAGAAATGACAGCATTAAGCAATATTCAATAAGGAATTTCAAATAATTTCAATTGGAAGGTTTGTACTCTATGAAGGTGAACAAAATCTGAATAGGAACTCAAGTCATTTCAATTCAAAGTATTAAAAAATTAAGTTCATAAGTTATGTTTATAAAAAGTTTACAATTTCTTCACCCCAAAGAAGGAATTTCAATCTTTCCAAGTAAGAAACCATCTGCTGGAGACATGCCATACTAGATCTCCCAGACAGAAGACATGCTCGGGTGATGAATGCAGTGGGCCTAACTTCGGAAAGCTCTCATTATGTTCAGCAATAATTGGCACACTTCCCAGTTCTTTATCCCAGTGCTCTAAAACAGCTAAAAAGTTCAGCACCACTCCTGACTTGTGTAAATAAGGTGGGTTTCTGGCAGACCTATTTCTTACTGGGAAACGTTTTCAATTCTTTCAGATAGCATATATGGTCAAAGCACAGATTAAATCCACTTTACACATAATTTTCATATTGTCACAGTGACTGCAAAAGTGCTAAAACTGGTTGGTTAAAAAGCACACCTAGGTTCCTTGAGGTAAAAGCAGAAAGTGCAGGTGAAATGCAACAGATATGGCAGCATCTGTGAAAAGAGAAATAAAGTTTGAACAAGACATTACTCATGTTCAGTATTTTCACCATGCTAACATGAAATGAAAGTCTAAACACCTATTACAGAGCTCAAGATACAAAAAGACATCCCATTCCATTAAATTCATTCAAGTCCCCTCAGGTATGGATTCCCTTACAAAAACAAATATTTTTATTCATAACTCTGATCACAGACAGCTAATTGCTGAACAAAGCCTTTGCAATGTCAATAAAACTGTGAACCTGCATTGTGATAATGATAAGCTTTGGAAAGCAGTCAAGCAGTAAGAATGCTATAATCATGATGCTTTGGGTTACAACTATCAACCACACATTAAAAATGATATTCTTTCATTTTAATAGGCACAGACAGGCAATATTTTTGCCAAGTATTAAAGGGGAGGTGATTTAAATAAATTGATAGTTTAATTAATCTATATATCATCCACTTTTCAACAGCATTTCCATTTCCATCATAAAATTGGAGAAAACAGATTATGTATTAAGGTCATTCTCAGAGAGAAAATTGGGTCTGCTTGCTCCATACACTGAGTTTAAACAGCCCAACCCAACACTTTAATGTGCATCTGTGCACTTTAGACTCCAACTGCTTTCTATTATTAGTGAAAATAGACCTGCAGAAATACAGCTAGACTTCAGATCTGAGTCCCATTAGCAATTCTAAACACTTGCAGATCCAGCCGTTCCTTTGTACATCGAGGTATAGATGGAGTTAGTGGTAGGTGTCTTTTCCCTAGGATGGGGGATTTCAAGACGAGGGATCACATTTTTAAAGTGACAGGAGAGAGATTTAAAAAACACGAGGCAAACATTTTACACTGAGGGTGGTTCGCTTGTGGAATGAACTTCCTGAGAAAGTGGTGGATGCAGGTACAATTACAATGTTTAAAAGCCATTTGGGTATATATTTGAATAGAAAGTGTTTGGAGGGATATGGGCCAGGAGTGGGCAGGTGGGATTAGTTTGTTTTAAGATTATGTTTGGCATGGACTGGTTGGACCGAAGGGTCTGTTTCCTTACTATGATTCTATGATCCCTGAACACTATGGACAATTGAGCATGGTCAATCCACCTAACCTGCCCATCTGTAGATTGTGCGAGGAAACAGCAGCACCCAGAGGAAATTCACGCAAACACGGGGAGAATGTCAAAATTCCACACAGACAGTCCCTTGAGGCTTCAATCGAACTCTGGTCCCGGGCACTGCGAGGCAGTGTTGCTAACCCGGTGGGATAACAATGGTTGCTTTTTCCGTAGCTACATAGAGTCATAGAGGTGTAAGGCACGGAAACAGACCCTTCGGTCCAACTCGTTCATGCCGACCATATATCCTAATCTAATCTAGTCCCATTTGCCAGCACTTGGGCCATATCCCTCTGAACTCTTCCTATTCATATACCCATCCGGATGCCTTTTCAATGCTGTAATTGTACCAGTCTCCACCACTTCCTCTGGCAGCTCATTCCACACATGCACCACACTCTGATATGAAAGAGACCTAAGGGGCAAATTTTTCACACATATCTTTCCCCTCTCACCCTAAACCGATACCCTCTAGTTCTGGACTCCCCCACTCCAGGGAAAGGACCTTTGTCGATTTATCCTATCCATGCCCCTCATGATTTTATAAACCTCCAAAAGGTGATCCCTCAGCCTCTGACATTCCAGGGAAAATAGCCCCAGCCTATACAGCCTCTCCCTGCAGCTCAAATCCTCCAACCCTGGCTACATACTTGTAAATCTTTTCTGAACCCTTTTAAGTTCCACAACATCCTTCCAATAGGAAGGAGACCAGAATTGCACACAATATTCCAAAAGTTGCCTAACCAATGTCCTCCTTCAGGAATTCCTGAAGAAGGGCCTGTGCCCGAAACGTCAAATCTCCTGTTCCCTGGATGCTGCCTGACCTGCTGTGCTGTTCCAGCAATAAAGTTTCAACTTTGATCTCCAGCATCTGCAGACCTCACTTTCTCCCCTAACCAATGTCCTGTACAGCCACAGCATGACCTCCCAACTCATATATACAATATTCTGACCAAGAAAGGAAAGCAGACCAAACACCTTCACTATCCTATCTACCTGTGCCTCTACTGTCAAGGAACTATGAACTTGCACTCCAAGGTCTCTTTGTTCAAAAGCACTCTCCAGGACTTTAACATTTAGTGTATAAGTCCTGCTCTGATTTGTTTTTCCAAAATGCAGCATCTCGTATTTACATAAACTCCATCTGCCACTCCTTGGCCCATTGGCCCATCTGATCAAGGTCCCGTTGTACTTTGAGGTAAACTTCTTCACTATTCACTACACCTCCAATTTTGATGTCATCTGCAAACTTACTAACTATACCTACTACGTTCGCATCCAAATCATTTATATAAATGATGCAAAGTAGTGAACCCAGCACCAATTTTTGTGGCATACCACTGGTCACAGGCCTCCAGTCTGAAAAGCAACCCTCCACCACCACCCTGTCTTCTACCTTCGAACGAGTTCTGTATCCAAATGGCTAGTTGCTTCTGTATCCCCTGTGATCTAACCTTGCTCACCAGTCTCACTGCTCTGCCCTCATCAATCCTCTTTGTTACTTCTTCAAAAAACTAAAGCACAAAATCAGATTGCCAATCAATCAGCACCTTTTTCTCCTGAAATATTAATTTTTGTGTTTGTTTGAAATTAGGCATCTTGCATTTGTCAACAGGCATGTCTTTCCAACATAATTCGAAGTCCTGTAATACAAATCTACCATTTGTTCCTCCAAGTTATCATTGCTAAAAGCTTCTCCACCCCCAAGGTTAAACTAACTGACTTGTAAATATTGGACTTACCTCTACACCATTTCTTGAACAAGGATGAATCATTTAGAGTTCTCTAATCCTCTATTAACACCCCAAAGTTTAAGACGTGAAGATTATGAGTAGTACCTCCACAACATCTAATCTCACTTCCCTCCATTTCCTTGCATAGTCCTGTCATCTTAATAACTTTAGTACAGACAGCCTATCTAGAACCTCTTTCTTATCAATTTTAAAACATTCCTCTCACCATCACCTGGGTGGAATTTTTCTTTCCCAATGTACCTCAGCATTGGACAGCTTTTCACTGCCCTGATTAGCTAGTCCGGCAGATTTCAGTCAGATTGGATAAGCAGAGATTCTAAGGACTTGTTTAGATTCAAGATTGAAGCCACAGCAAAAGAAATCTCCAATTGAAACAGTAGATAGGATAAGGCAGGCATCACTTTCATACTGCTGCAAAGTGGCTAGAAGAGTGTCCTCAAGGATAGGAGATAAACCTTGATACGGAGCTGCAGCATTGCCAAGTATTTTTCAGCGCAGAACTTTTAATGTTGCTGTTCTCCCAGGCACATAATTTTTTTTTGTTTTCTAAGGAGCCAATTCAAACAGGCTTTGAATTGAAACTGATAATTACTAAATGCAAGAATTAGTAACACAACACACATGCATGCACAGATTAGAAAGAGGAGGCGAGGCGAGTTCAAAAAAATATAAACTTAAAAAAAACTTAGTCACTGAATTGTTCATGAAGAGCGGATAGTTAACATTGTGGCTGTTATGGTAGAGATTGATATTGGTTGTGTTGACGTTGTTTGAACAGTCTTTTTTCCACTTGGTTTAGTAGGATGATTAAAGTAATAGATATGAAACAACAGACACATTCACACAGTCATTCTCTTGGCCTTGGTCAATATTATCATTTCAATTCTAACTGGGTCTCCTGGTTCAACAGCCTTTGAAAGGTAACTGTTGGGTAAACATATCTTGGAAATGTAGGTGATTTTACCTACTCTATCTATGCAATGTTTCAGCTGAGGTATAGGGTAGAAGTCAGCTCTGGTCACAGCATTTACTTTTGGCTTTTCAATGTCAAACCTTGGGGATTTATGTGCTTGTAAATAAGCACAACAAAGGACCTCTGGCTTCTGCTGCTAGCCCTATTATTAGTTGGTGTTTCAGCATGTAGTTACTCTCCTTCCAAACCTTTTCTGGATCTGGTTGATAGGGTTGTTACCTTATGGTAACGTCTCCCACATCCATATCAAATAGAGCAAGGCTAGTAATCCTGCCTTGTCCCTTAAATGCAGTAAGCAGCTTTGTCAAGTTTGCATGTATTCTGCACCAAATAAGGAATCTAAGTTTGCTAGTGTTTGGTACTGGTTAGCCACATTGTAGTTGGTGGACCTCCAATTTGTTAGCTCTGCTACCATTATTCTCTAGGTTGGTGGTATTCCTTTATTGTATTGAAATGACAACTTCTGGCCTCGATTTGGGGTCTCAATCAGATAATTCACTTGCCTGAGTTTCTTGGCTACTCTGTATTTACAGCTGAATTGGGCCCTTAAAGGTTCACGTTGTGTGGGTAGTAGCACCAACACACAGTGAAAGATTAGATTACTTACAGTGTGGAAACAGGTCCTTCGGCCCAACAAGTCCACACCGCCCCCGCCGAAGCGCAACCCACCCATACCCCTACATTTACCCCTTACCTAACACTACAGGCAATTTAGCATGGCCAATTCACCTGACCTGCACATCTTTGGACTGTGGGAGGAAACCGGAGCACCCGGAGGAAACCCACGCAGACATGGGGAGAACGTGCAAACTCCACACAGTCAGTCGCCTGAGGCGGGAATTGAACCCGGGTCTCTGGCGCTGTGAGGCAGCAGTGCTAACCACTGTGCCACCGTGCCGCCCACTAAAAGGTTGGCCCATGACATAATTGTCTGCTTTTTATTTCATCACTGTTTGTCAAATTTGCAAATGCTCTCAGGCTACTTCCCAACCTTGTGAGAGTCGCCCTCAGAACACCACATAGTCTAAAAAATATACTTCCCTCTTCTGTTCTATAAACCTCTCCCTGGTTAGATTCAGAGACCCTTGCACTTTGTGCCCAGAAACTATTTCAGATGGAGTAAACCTGCTAGACTTATTGAGTGAGCCCTTGGTGGCAAACCAAAGAAAATCTTTATCCCAGTCATGTAGCTACTCATAGAAGGATACTCTGATCATGGTTTTTAGAGACTAATGGTACAGTTCGAGCACTCTGTGACTGTGGATAATATGCTGTAGGCCTGGCACAGGTCACACATGGCTTCCTGAAATATTTGGGACATGAAATTTGAGCACTGATCTAACTGGATCTTAATGTGAAGACTATACTGTGTGAAGTATTGGGTCAATTCCCTCACCACTGTTTTAGGTGGAGATGGTTCTCAAAGGTACAGCTTCTGGAAAGAAAAAGAACAGCTTCATCTATGATGAAAAGGGTTGAACCTTATTGTTATGGGCAGAGGACCCACACAGTCCACACATTTTGCATAGTCATTTACAAGAAAGTCCAGGAATAATAGGTCCAGGTCATGTTATAAATTGAGATTTTCCCACAACCTGTCCAATATGTGGGACTCTGCAAAGTTTTATGATATCCTTATGCAGCTATGTCTAGCAAAAAGGTGGATTACTGTCCACCCCTCATTGACATATCTGTGAGAGGATCTCCATTTCCTCATTGGTACCACATTTTGAATGGAATAGCATTCAGAGACTGTTTCTGCCTCAGCTTCAATATGAGCAGTCTGAGCTAGCTTTTTAACAGAGGGTCAGTTTATTGGGATGCTACCAAAGACGACATATTTATTACCTCCTTGGAGTCTCCAAGATGACCAAAAAAAGGCTTTGGATATCCAAACTAAACCTTCAGTGGCAGTGCCATTGCAGTTTTCAAAGGCTAAACTTGTTGGACCAAAGACATAGTGACCACACACTCAGGAATAACCAGGCACATTTCCTTGGAGCTATTCAGCCTGCTTGACTTGAATGGGCTTTTCACACACCAGTGGGATATTAACTTTGATCTTCCCAGGTCATTGACGAGAAGTAGGCCAAACTTGTTCACTGGCAAAGTAGGCACAAACTCCCATGTTGACTGGTCCCTATGTGAAGTCACATTCTAGATACACCTGACAACGGGGGATTGTCATGCACCCTCCTTCAATTCTTTTTACAAGCACCTTGGCACCTATTGTATTCTCTGCTGAGAATGTCATGCCTACTTCTAACAGTAGAGATTGGCTGACCTTGGTGTCTCTCAGTATCGCTACAAACTTATTTGCCTTACCCTGGGAAAATGTAGATACCCTTCCTTTACATACAAAATCCCAGTCACTCTCAGGGAATTGTCTATTCATATCAACAATCTTGGGAGTGCTTTTCCAGGGATTTTCAGCTACAGTCAGAGCCTCAACCCACTCTGCTATGCTCTCTGTGACTTTAACTCTCTCTACGAGGTGTATGTGCTCCACTGGTTTTTCCCACAACTTCCAGCAGTTTCCCAGACCAGCCCTAGGGTTTAGAAATTGAAACACTGAGGCATCTTGCCCTCATTTTTCATGGCACTTACCTCATTCAAGAGGGAGTAAAGCTCAAGCATTTGTCCCAGAAGCTAATTCTATAGTAATAAGAATCAAGATGAATCAGACCTCTTTAACTGCTAGTGCCACCTGCTCAAAAGAGATTTCAAAAAATGGTCTATCTCCACCTCCTCAAATTGAGGAATTAAATGAGCAAACTGAGTTGCTTCTGCCCTCTAATCTGAGCTAGTGCTGTCTTCATAGGACACAGTTTGTTTCTTACCTCTCAATTCAAGCTGTCTTGTTTGAGACTACGTTTCCTGCAGCTTTCTCATTTCTCTGGTTTTCAATATTCTAATGTCTGCTGCTCTAATTTTCATTCCTCTTCAGCCATTCTATCTATTTCATTATTCTTGGTTTCCATCTGTAACCGTTGGCCACCACTTTTAAAATTTGAGGTTATGCTTCTGACTGTTTGAGGGAGAGTAAATTTAAATTCTCAAAAAAAAAATCATTCCTAATTTATGAGAAATGCTTTGATTTCAAATGCAGACATTTCTTTACTATAGCAAGCAAGTTCAAGAAAGCCCTGTGCAACGTTTTTCTTTCAAATTTATTTCAAAGTGTACATTTACCCATCCTCATTCTTTTTGCCTGTGGGTTCAAATTCTGACAGAAGTCCCCAGTTTGTGACAAACATACCCCTAAAAAGAAAAAGTGGGATGTGGGCATCACTAGTTGGCCAGAATTTACTGCCTGTCCCTAGTTGCCCTTGAGAAGGCGGTGGTGGTGCATTGCCTTCTTGAACTGCTACAGATCACCTGCTCTGGGTTGATCCATAATACCATTAGTGGGGAAATTCCAGGATTTTGACTCAGTAAGATGACAAAATGGACATCACTGACCTTCCAATTAGTGCAAAGGCATTCCAGTGAAATCAGAATATCAGACATTGGAATAACATGCAGAATGCATGGGACCCTGAACTCTACAGAGTCATCAAGTAGCTGGACTCAGGCATCCAAACTAATATTATTGAATCAGTAACTGGAGCACATTCAATGAAGGAACATCACATGTTGGAAAGCCTTATCACAGTTGAAAATATTAACTTTTGTTGAACAACAGGAAAAGTGAAGTAAAAACAGACAAAAGCTGAATTTGCTTCTGGGCATTAGCAGGGGCTGATTGTCTTTCGAACAAGAACAAACTTACAGTCAGTGAATAATGACCTCACCAAATCCACAACTATTGGAAGCAGATGTCAATTAAATTATGTCTGGCTTGTTGTGCTCCACACTGCAGCACTCTACGATAGTGAAGATAACATTTCCCCTGTTCACTGTTGTCATCTTCCTCTTTGGAAGATTTCTGCTGATCTCCCAGCTCTTCAACATTGATCACATCCCTCCTTGTATTCTCCAAATGTGCAGCACACAGCATGCAGGGTTTATGTTATATACTCTGTTGCACTGCAAGAATCCACATTCTAATCAAAGCATCTGAACCTTTCCTTCAGGAGGCTTGTCATCTGTAGCACCTGGCCCTGATGAAAGAATGGGCTGCACTGTATCTAGGTTCAGCCTTGTTCTATTCCAAAAATGGAGTGATTTTCTTATGAGTAGAGGTTGAAAAGTTTGTGCTTATACTCATTGAACATTAGAAGAATGAGAGGTGACCTTATTGAAATGCATCAGATTGGTTGGGGCTTGACAGGGTAGATGCAGTGAGGTTGTTTCTCCTGTGGGAGAATCAAAGATCAGAGGGCAGCCATTTTTTATTTGCATTATGAATTTGAGATTTGATGAAAATGGAAGGCAGCACAGGTCTTATTTCACTGATATGAGTCGCAATCTTATTCAGTTAATCTCATCTCTCTCCCACTTTCAAAATCTCATGTTCCTTTCTTCTTTGTCTTACCTGCTGATCACATCATTTCTGAACTATCACACATTCCCACTCATTAAGACTCCATTTTCTAAAATTTATTTCTGAACTCTGGGCTTACAGTTTAGGCATGTCAACCATCAAGATAGAATGCCCCCTGCTGAAGGCAAGGTGGTGGTGACCATTGATGATCCCTCCTCCCACATGCCCTCGGATGCACTATTATCTCTCACCATTAGATTTCAACTTGTCCTATGTAAGAATTATGGCTCCTTCTGTGTCCAGCACGTTGCCTTCGATCCCTACAATTAAATTTCTAACTTGTCCACCATAGCAGTGACCATGACAAACCATCTTAATCTTCAGTGAACAGAACACAGGACTGACTGTGGCTCACCCCAATGATGTGAAAGTACAGCCCTGAGTGACCAGAGATCTGAGTGACCTCCATGCAGCTCCTCAAATGACGACATTTGGATGAGACAAGATTAGATAATAATGAGATGCTCACAAGCAAGCTTCCCATCTACCATTAAAACCTTGGATGGAAAATTGAACTTCTTTTTCTTCACCATCAAGAATCTCATTTTTCCAGTCTTGCCATATTTTACCAACTGATTCACCATTGTCTACATTGATCAGAGCTTGAATAATTTTGCATCTAAATGGTTTCTTTGCGGGACAAGCTGGAACAAAACAAGAGGCAATAGGAACTAACTAGTGCTAATAGAAAAGGTTTTGTGTTCAAAAAGGGGATGGTGCCATCCATGTTTGGAACTGTAATTTCTGAGT
The DNA here is from genome assembly GCF_004010195.1 of Chiloscyllium plagiosum. Taxonomy (NCBI): domain Eukaryota; kingdom Metazoa; phylum Chordata; class Chondrichthyes; order Orectolobiformes; family Hemiscylliidae; genus Chiloscyllium; species Chiloscyllium plagiosum. Next base: position 58,126,629 of record NC_057719.1, read on the forward strand.
CCATAGTTAGCATGAAAGTGAAACCAAATTTGACGATATATACAACGCGTAATTTTTCTACACACATCCCAACTCCCTGGCAAACCATGATCTTTTTAGATTAAAAAAAACTGCAGATGTTGGCATGAGCCATTTATTTCCTCCCTTTTGCTCCTGAAAAATAATGTAGACACAGTCAATAGTATCCTGAACCATGGGGATGGCTCAATTGTAGCAAATTCATATATTTGCTCTGGTTGCTCATCTCTAGCAGTGACAGAGTGTACTTCATTCATTCTCTTTGAATAGATAAACTCAGTAACCTCTCTGAAATAACACTGTACAGAAAGCTTTGAGATGTTATAAGTATCTCCAGCTCCAGCCTAGATGGAACCAGATGCGTATAAGTTCATTACAAAAGGTACCTTCACAGCCACTGTTAAAGCAGTCTTTACCCCTGATCTGGTATTGCAGTTATGGTTGCAACAGGAGCAGGATGTCTTTAATGAAGCATTCTTGCCTTACACACAGAGGTTCCAGTTGGGGTAATTGCTCCCTGAAATCTCCTACACTGACATATCTCCTAGTGAAAACCTTTTCTCTTTTATCCTCTTTCTTTATCAAAACCTGTCCTATTTTATATGGTGTCAGCTCATTCTCCAAGTCATGTTACAATCCAAGGGAAATATTTAGTTATGTCAAGAATAACAGATTTGTGCACAAAACTTGAAATGAACAAAAACCTCTTTAGCACCCACTGCACTACTCTCTATGGATATTTGCACCTTGAAATAACTACAGGAAACATATGAACCATGGAAGTGACCAGAATAGATTAACGTGTGATTTGACTGTAAGTCGTTGATGATCCTTTTAAGTAATATTGTTAAACAACAGTTATGTAAATTTAAGAGGTATGTAAGCTAGATCTTTGAGCTCCAAAATGGAGGCCTCAAATTGTTGTTTCTCGTTAATTGATATCCTGACCTCCATATTCTGCGACTTTCAATAGATGGTTACTGGTCACGCACCAATACCCACTCTAGCATAATTTACCAACAAAATGGATGCCATTTTGGAGCTCTAAAGGCAGGTTCAGAGCCCAAAGACCTAGCAATCACGAGTTCAATTTCTCCCCAGCAGAGTCGATAGAAAATAAGTCAAAGTGTAGATTATATTTAAATTATTTGTAGAACACAGAATAAAGTTGTGTAAGACAGATAATACCACAGTGTTATAAGAGACAGAAAAAAAGTTTGAAAAATAATCTTCAAATCTTGAACATAAGTTAATCTCTTATGGAATGAGTCTCTACATTTATAAAATTACACTTTCAGGGAAAGAGAGTTTAATTGGAATAACTAGGCATTCAATCAGATTTTAGTTATGGCAAGTATGTTGTCTAGAGTACTTATAAACCTCACTGGGTCAGCTTTGAATAGAGTAAGCGATCATTTAGGTTCATGGCATCTTGATGTAATAGGAATAATTTTGCAACACCAGTCTTTTGGCACAAAGCTTCACCAGTGGTGAGCTAAGTTGGAAAATAAAGGCTGTTGTGTCACAAGCTAATCACAGCTTCCATATTTGTTTCTGGTGAGGCTCTGATACCAAGGCACAGTCCTACCACAAATGAGGTTGTCCATTTTGGAAGGACAAATAAGAATGCAGAATACAGGGTTAACGGTAGGGTTCTCTTAATAAGGTGAAGGAGCAGAGGGATCTTGGGGTCTATGTTCATAGATCTTTGAAAGTTGCCACTCAGTTGGATAGAGCTTGTAAGAAGGTCTATGGTGTATTAGCGTTCATTAGCAGAGGGATTGAATTCAAGAGTCGTGAAGTTATGTTTCAACTGTACAGGACTTTGATTAGGCCACATTTGGAGTACTGTGTCCAAATGGTCGCCTCACTTCAGGAAAGATGTGGAAGCTTTGGAGAGGGTGCAGAGAAGATTTACCAGGATGTTGCCTGGAATGGAGAATAGGTTGAGAGTGCAAGGCCTTTTCTCATTAGAACGGCGAAGGATGAGGGGTGACTTGATAGAGGTTTATAAGATGATCAGAGGAATAGATAGAGTAGACAGTCAGAAACTTTTTCCCCGGGTACAACAGAGTGTAAAAGGGGACATAAATTTAAGGTGAAGGGTGGAAGGTATAGGGGGCATGTCAGAGGTAGGTTCTTTATCCAGAAAGTGGTGGGGGCATGGAATGCGCCTGCCTGTGGGAGTGGCAGAGTCAGAATCATTGGTGACCGCTTTTGCACAATGTCTCCTCAAATGTAATCTCAGATAAATCACTGGAATTTAGAACGTCATAACTCACCTGATCTGCAAATGTCCAAAATCATCCCAAGTCAGAATATAGAATACGTTATCATTGGGTGTGGCAAGTACAGTAATGAAAACAAAACAAAACTTATTTAGAAGTCAGTTCAGAAAAACACAGTCTAACATTAACTTGAAACATATTTGAAGTATAATTACAACCACTTTAAGTAAAAGATTATTTATCTGTGATTCATCAAACCCTTGTAATCTTCATGGGAAACTGCTGCTGTTGATTCTCAGTAAATGCTACCAAAGAATACAAAATCTACAGTATTCATGGTTTAATGGAAGATTATATTTCATGACTGAAGTTAAAACAAAACCTCACATTTGAATTCAGATGTACATTTGATTGTGACATTATCTATTGCTTTTTATAGGAACTTGAAGCAACAAATTAGTTTTCTGGACCTCAGATTTATATCAATATTTAAAAGAAAAATAACAAGACATAGTTCTTACAAAGCCAAAAGCAAATTGTCATCAACACATTTTTATTAGGTGCTCAAGGACTGAATTTCTTCAACCTCTTGAGTTTATGCAGTCTGAGAAATATTCCAGCATTAGGAATTGAACTCCTTCCATGGCTCAGAGGCAATAATTTGTTACAAGAAAAAGGGTCATATGTCTGCGTTATCATTTTTAAGAATCGAAAAACTACATGAGAAGGCAGAATGTTTAAATATAGGCATAATTACTGCAATCATTTTTCTTTGGTTTCCTCCAGACAATCCCATCTTTTAGTGTTGGTAAAACCTGACAGTTGCATGACAAGGAATGTTTCCCTTTGTAAAAGCCAACTTCCTTTCTGTGTAGTTTTAGCCTAATTGAAATGTTTCCTATTGAGCTCAATCAAGACAGCAATTATCTAATTACTCACTTATGCTTTTTCAGCCAAAAAATGCCTAGTCAAGCATACTGGAAGCACCAGACAAAGGTTTTTTTTTATTGGCAGAGGTGGGGGGCAGGGGAAAGTGGCGTTGTTACTATTGATGTCTAAAAAAAATTTGTCTGGTTCTGTGCTTATAGTTCTGAACATTTAGTTCAGGATCCTTTTCTTAATTGTACCAAAAAGAGCATTACGTTAAGATATGTATGGATTCCATATTTATGCACATACAACCAAATAAGAAGAATGACTAAATAATCCTTTTCAAAAACTCATGAACAATAACTTAATCCGAGAGTTAAGATAAATAGTAAAGACAACTATGGTAGCATATGTTCTTCAACGAAAATCCTAATCAACCTCCCACAAACATGTAATTACTTTCTGATGTGTACTAGTTATATGCTATAGTTGGGAAAACTGTGCTTCTGATGGTTCTACTAGTATTAGAAAAAAACTGAAACAAATCCCCATCCCAAATTGATAGATTATAATCTCCAAATCATGTCAGTATTCCTAAATTGACAATTACATAATGTCTAAATATCTTATGCAGATAAAACTGTGATTCTCTACAGTCCATTTTATGCAATCATGCATGTGGTATGTGAGCACTGAGACAGGTTGATACTTTGATTTTTAAAAAAAATAATGACCAATATTAGGTGACAAACAATACCACAGTGACAATTAACTTCAGTGCTACAACACATATCAAGGGATAGCTTCATCTCATCATTCCTTAGTGGTGAGTACCCAGCTAAAGAACAAAAGAAATAACAGGAGTCAGTTGGCTGGATGGCTGGTTTGCGATGCAGAGTGACACCAACAAGTTCAATACCTGCACCAACTGAGGTTATCATGAAGATCCTGCCTTCTCAGCTTCACCCTTTGCCTGTGGTGTGATGACCATCAGAATAAACTCACCACCAACTGTTTCTCTTTAGTGGAAAAAAAATAAGAAACAGGAGCAGAGAAGACCATATGGCCCATCAAGTCTGTTTGGCCATTCAATATGATCATATCTCAGCTCCACTTTCCATTACATTTCCCATATCCTCATTGTGCCATTAAGGAAAAACATAGGAGTAAAGATAAAAGCTCCATGACAGCAAAACAGAGGTTAAAAACATATCCTTTAATAGCCTATACATACTCAACATCAAGAGTTTGCCACTGGAAAAGCACAGCAGGTCAGGCAGGAGCAGGAGAATCAATGTTTTAGGCAAACACCCTCACCAGGAATGAGGCTTGTGAGCCAAGGGGGTGGTGAGATAAATGGGAGGGGAGTGGGGCTGACTGAAAGGTAGTTGAGAGTGCGATAGGTAGATGAAGGTGAGGATAATGGTGATAGGTCAGAGAGGAGGGTGGAGTGGATCGTTGGGACAGAAGATGAACAGGTAGGACAGGTCATGAGGGCGGTGCTGATTTGGAAGGTTAAACCTGGGATAAGGTGGACAAAGGGGAAATGGGGAAACTGGTGAAATCCACATTGATCCTTGCCTCACAAACCTTATTAAGGTCTTTGAGAAGGTGACCAAACAGGTTGATGAGAGTAAATTGGTTGATGTGGTGTATATGGATTTCAGCAAGGCGTTTGATAAGGTTCCCCACAGTACAAAATGCGGAGGAATGGGATTGTGGGAGATATAGCAGTTTAGATCAGTAATTGGCTTGCTGAAAGAAGACAGAGGGTGGTGGTTGATGGGAAATGTTCATCCTGGAGTCCAGTTACTAGTGGTGTACCGCAAGGGTCAGTGTTGGGTCTACCGCTGTTCGTCATTTTTATAAATGACCTGGATGAGGGCGTAGAAGGGTGGGTTAGTAAATTTGCAGACGACACTAAGGTCGGCGGAGTTGTGGATAGTGACGAAGGATGTAGTAGGTTACAGAGAGACATAGATAAGCTGCAGAGCTGGGCTGAGAGGTGGCAAATGGAGTTTAATGCGGACAAGTGTGAGGTGATTCACTTTGGTCAGAGTAACCGGAATGCAAAGTACTGGGCTAATGGTAAGATTCTTGGCAGTGTAGATGAGCAGAGAGATCTTGGTGTCCAGGTACACAGATCCTTGAAAGTTGCCACCCAAGTTGACAGGGTTGTTAAGAAAGCATACAGTGTTTTAGCTTTTATTAATCGAGGGATCGAGTTCCGGAACCATGAGGTTATGCTACAGCTGTACAAAACTCTAGTGCGGCTGCACGTGGAGTATTGCATACAGTTCTGGTCACCGCATTATAAGAAGGATGTGGAAGCTTTGGAAAGGGTGCAGAGGAGATTTAGCAGGATGTTGCCTGGTATGGAGGGAAGGTCTTACGAGGAAAGGCTGAGGGACTTGAGGCTGTTTTCGTTAGAGAGAAGGTTGAGAGGTGACTTAATAGAGACAAATAAGATAATCCGTGGGTTAGATAGGGTGGACAGAGAGAGCCTTTTTCCAACAATGGTGACGGCGATCACGAGGGGGCATAGCTTTAAATTGAGGGGTGATAGATATAGGACAGATGTCAGAGGTAGTTTCTTTACTCAGGGAGTAGTAAGGGTATGGAATGCTTCGCCTGCAACGGTAGTGGATTTGCCAACTTTAAGTACATTTAAGTCGTCATTGGACAAGCATATGGATGTACATGGAATAGTGTAGGTTAGATGCGCTTCAGATTGGTATGACAGGTCGGTGCAACATCGAGGGCCAAAGGGCCTGTACTGCGCTGCAATGTTCTATGTTCTATGATCCAGTGTGGGTGGAGGGTCTCAAGGCGGAAGATGAGGCGTTCTTCCTCCAGGCGTCAGGTGGTTAGAGTTTGGCGATGGAGGAGGTCCAGGACCTGTATGGCAGAGTGGGAGGGGGAGTCGAAGTGTTTGGCCACGGGGCAGTGGGGTTGGTTGGTGTGGGTGTCCCAGAAATGTTCTCTGAAACATTCTGCAAGTAGGTATCCTGTCTCAAGCAGAGGAGACTGCTGTGTAAGCAACGGATACAGTAAATGATGTGTGGAAGTGTAGGTATTGGTGTGAAGGCTCCTTTGGGGCATTGGATAGAGATGAGGGGGCAGGTGTGAGCGCAGGTTTTGCAATTCCTGAGGTGGCAGGGGACGGTGCCGAGAGGGTAGGGTGGGTTTAATAACTTTAAACATGGCAAAGCTTGGTATGAAAGAGCCCTAGCAAAATAGAAGTCAATGGAAATCAGGGGGAATACACTTCACTGATTGAATTATACTCTTTATAACAAAACATGCCTTTGGCTGTTGGAGATCAAGGCACCTGAAGAAGGGCCTGTGCCCGAAACGTCGAATCTCCTGTTCCCTTGATGCTGCCTGACCTGCTGTGCTGTTCCAGCAATAAAGTTTCAACTTTGATCTCCAGCATCTGCAGACCTCACTTTCTCCTGTTGGAGATCAACCATCTCAGCTCCAGGACATCTCTGCAGGAGTTCCTCAGAGTAATGTCCTCGGCTCAATCACCTTCAGCTGCAGCATCAATGGCCTTCCCTCCATCAAAAAGTTAGAAGTGGCGATGGGCAATAATGATTGCCCAATACTAAGCACCATTTGCAACTCCTCAGATACTGAAGCAGTCAGTGTTCAGTGACAAAATCCAAGCTTGAGCCGATACGTACAAAGTGACACACAAGCCACTAAAGTGCCAGGCAATGGTTGTCTCCAACAAGCAAACTTCTAACCATATTTCCTTGATTTTCAATGACATTACTGTTGTTCAATCACCCAATTATTAACTTTTCATGAGTGACTAATGGCCAGAAACTGAACTGATCCAGCCATGTAAGTAATGTAGTTACAGAACAGGTCAGAGTTTAAGAATTCTGCAGTGAGTAACTCACTTGCTGTTTCAGCAAAATCAGTCTATCACCCACCAGGCACAAATCTGCAGCGTGATGGAATACTCTCTACCCACCTGCATGGTTGCAGTTCAACATCATTGATGACAATCCAACTGACTTGGCACCTCATCCATTGCTTTCAATTTTCAGTCCTCCACCATTGATACACAATGGCAGCAATATATACCATAAACAAGATGCACTGCAGATACTCACCAAGGCACCTTTGGCAGCAGCTTCCAAAGCTGAAATCTCCACCATCTAGAAGGACAACAGCACTGGATACATGGAATGTCACCACCTGCAAATTCCTCTCCAAGCCACACACCATCATATCTTGAAGCTATAATATTGTTCCTTCTTGATGGCTCAGTCAAAATCCTGGAACTCCCACCATAACATTGTGGATGTAGCTATGCACCAAGAACTGCAGTGATTCTAGACTGCAACTCACCACTACCTTCGCAATAAATTGTAGCCTAGCCAGTCAAAAGCTTATGGTGCAAATAGAACATAAAAGGCCAGTGATGATGATGAACTAGTTGCTTATGAATAAATTAGGAATTATGGAGAAAGCAGTTGCAGGTTGGTTTAATACTTAGCCACTTTAAAAAAATAAGTTTTCAGTTTCTTTAGCATTCATTCATCTCAGATGTTTCAAAAACAAATGCTTTCATGAGAATTACAAACATTTTCAATAACAGACTGTAGTTATGATATACTTCCTGAGATTCAGCAATCTGTAATATAGTTTCATCTTAATTTGGATTTTTTTTTTAAAACAGATGTGGATACAGCTGGAATTGAGCAGTTTAGTACCAGTGAACAGCGCTGCAAAATCAATATAACTCATTTATATATACGTTATACATCAGTGGAAGAAATTGAACAATGCACCAACAATGAAAATAGAGGACCTTATTATTATGATTTGCCTTATTCTTTCTCCATCCAATAAAAGAAACTAAAATATTGATTGATAATAGCAATATTTTGTAGTTAAGAAAGTAAGCCTTAATGTATTACATTTTTACCACAATATATTGAATGTGAAAGCTTATACGGAAATAATAATATGTTCGTTTCTGTGTAGCATAATATAGAGCTAACTATGTTAATTTGTGCCAAGATCTGTAAATAGTTGACCATGACCTATTTCTGAATTAGAAAAAGAGTCAAAGTTGATCATTTCCCATGAATAAGTCAATGAGATTGTGGTTGACTTTAATCTTTACACTGATAGTATAATTAATTAAATCTTTTAAAAAAACACACCTAAGCCTTGAAAACAGGCCTGTGAAACAATGATCTGGAAATTGAAAGGGACAGGTAGTTTATAACATTCTAATATTTCACTAAAATCACTGCGGCAGATCAATATTGGAGCTGTTATCAGTTTCAATTAGGCAACAGGCAAGCACACTGTAGTCGAGTCATTATAGATTTGATGCAAACTCTTGAGTGAAATGTTATCCCTTAGGCAACATATCTTAAGGCAGAAATTACTAATAACATGATTATAATGCTAACAATCTGCCAAGTTAAAACCATTAGTTTTAAGTCCCCATCACTTAACAGAATAACAAATTAAAAGCAGAAATACTTTTTCTCCTTCATGCATCTTAGTAATGATTCACGTGACATTAGCATAATACACATGGAAATCTTATGTACTATTTTGATAGGAAATGGCACGTTACATTATGTATCTCAGCAGTATTTGATTATTTGACTAGATCTAAGTCGGCAGTTATCCTGTACTAATATTGAAAACAACCTTACAAGTAATGGCCTGGAAATAAAAAGTGCTACAAAGACATATGAAATTTCTGTTTTGCAATTATCAGCACCAACTGAGAAAGGCAGCAACAGTTTATACAGTTTGAAGACAGGGTGTTGATTGGTGTAAAGGTGCAGTAGAAACTGTTAACTGTCTTAGTTAACTGATTAAATTCAAACCAAGCAAAGTAGATCTGATTAGTGCAGGCATTTCCATAAGGATTCAGCAGCAAGTAACTTTCTCCATAGTCCTTCCCTCAGTAAATAATATGTAATCTGTGGACATAATCTTTTATGTTTTGAAAGAAGAGTGCCCTATGTATAAATAAATATTGCTTTTAGGGGCACAGGTGAATTAACTGCAAGCCTGATTCATTACGTAAACGTTTTTTCTCGTGTATTTCTTAATATGGCTAGAAATCTTTGGGAAATATTTTGCCATTGCAGAATATCTAATGCTGGACACTATGTTCTGAGTTTTGCAAGAAATGGCTTTTGGAACATGGTTTACCTGCTGAGGATAGTCAAAGGGCTGTAGTGTTTGATATGGTTGACCAGTTGTTGGGATCGATGGCATACATTTGTCATCATTTCTGCACAAACTCCTGCACCACATTGTTTAGTTCCCTCTTCTCAAGTTGTACAAATTGTTGCTTTCTTTCCAATATCTTTTTCATGCATTTCAGTCCTGATGAGCATAAAACAAAAATCTTCAACTTCATGTCTCATTTAAACAACATCTACTGTTGCGACCACACATTAAGGCTCATATTCTACCATGCTTACAACTACCCGCAACATAGAGTCATAGAGATGTACAGCATGGAAACAGACCCTTCGGTCCAACACATCCATGCCGACCAGATATCCCAATCCAATCTAGTCCTACCTGCCAGCACCCGGCCCTTATCCTTCCAAACCCTTCCTAATCATATACCCATCCAAATACATCTTAAATGTTGCAATTGTACCAGCCTCCACCACTTCCTCTGGCAGCTCATTCCATACACGTACCACCGTCTATGCGAAAAAGCTGCCCCTTGGGACTCTTTTATATCTTTCCCCTCTCACCCTAAACCTGTGCCCTCCAGTTCTGGACTCCATACCCCAGGGAAAAGACTTTGTCCATTTACCCTATTCATGCCCCTCATAATTTTGTAAACCTCTATAAGGTCACCCCTCAGCCTCCAATGCTCCAGGGAAAACAGCCCCAGCCTGTTCAGCCTCTCCCTATAGCTCAAATCCTCCAACTCTGGCAATATCCTTGTAAATCTTTTTTGAACCTTTTCAAGTTTCACAACATCTTTCCGATAGAAAGGAGACCAGAATCGCACACAATATTCCAACAGTGGCTGAACCAATGTCCTGTACAGCCGCAACATGACCTCCCAACTCCTGTACTCAATACTCTGACCAATAAAAGAAAGCATACCAAACGCCTTCTTCACTATCCTATCTACCTGCGACTTTCAAGGAGCTATGAACCTCCACTCCAAGGTGTCTTTGTTCAGCAGCACTCTCTAGGACCTTACCATTAAGTGTATAAGTTCTGCTACGATTTGCTTTCCCAAAATGCAGCACGTCACATTTATCTGAATTAAACTCCATCTGCCACTTCTCAGCCCATTGGCCCATCTCGTAAAGATCCTGCTGTAATCTGAGGTAACCCTCTTCACTGTCCACTACACCTTGAATTTTGGCATCATCTGCAAACTTACTAACTGTACCTCTTATGCTCGCATCCAAATCATTTATGTAAATGACAAAAAGTATCAGACCCAGTACCGATCCTTGTGGCACTCCACTGGTCACAGGCCTCCAGTCTGAAAAACATCTTCATTCGTTTTCTGTCATACACGCAAACACACTCATGCCCACCTCTAATTCTGCATGCCCTATGTGATGCATCGGGAGACCTCCACATTTGCGCCAAAATGAACAGCTGTGCCACCCACAGCTTTAATACTTGCCTTTCTCTCATTTCAGGAGAGAAATATCTCAATGATACAGAAGAATAAAGATGGGTGTTGGACTTCCTGACTTTCAGCTTCTTGTCCATAATGAGGAGTGAACTCTGGGCTGAAGCTTAAATTTTTTTTGACTGTCCCAATTGTGTTAATTTTTGGAGGGCTTTTCACTGTGGGTCTTGTAGGTTCTCAGGCCGTATCTTTCTAAATCTGTCTCATTAACTATGCACCACATCCCATGGCATCTCTGACATCTAATTCCCAGATCAACTTGTCACTAAGTGGACATCTGCTGAAAGATTGTCATCCCCATGCACCATCTTAAAAGGCTGCTGTGCATCCGAAGAAGCACTGACATTTCAAAGCTGCCAAAAACATTTCTACCAGATGTCGGAGAAGGGAAGATGGCATCACAGTTCACAGTCCTACTCAAAGAATAAGTGCAAAGGAGAGGAGTCATCTTCCTGAAGGACTGGCAGCGAAGGTCATGATACCAGACTCCAGCAACCTGTTCAAAGGTCACCAACTGGGTCATTGCATGACTCGTGTGCGGAGGAATTGCCATCAGTGCCGTAAGAAGGTCAGTGATCTTCTCCACTATGCTAGGATAAATGCCACATTCTTCCCTCTGCTATCTCATATTCAATCTCTCTCCACTGCTTCACCCACCTTCCACCAAGGTTCATGGTCTGCCACTCTCACTGTTGCCTGCAACATCCTCATTCACTCAAACTCATCCCCTACAACTTCCCACAGTTCTAATCATACTTACATTATGCACAATTGCTCAATCCCTCAGGATACCTCACCAACTTTTGCCCAACTGCAAACAGCAATGTCACCCACTTTCATTTCATTCAACACTTCCCCTTCTCTTATTACAAGACAGATCATACAGCTGAAGAGGTGCCTGACATTTGGTTCCTCACCCTTTATGAGGAAAGAATCATACTCTTACAGAAGACCCCAAACACTCCAGCAAAAATGCTGAGGCATCCATGCCCCACCCTCTCCCCCCTCTCCAACACAATGTAAGTACTACTCTTCTTTCCACTGCAATTCTCACATGAACCTTGCTATCAGGATTATTTATTGCACACTACTTCTAATCAATAGCCTCAATGCTTTCCCTCTCTTTCATTTTGTAGTACCATCAGCATCTCCACCAGTGCTGTGGAGAAATGGCCCAGAAGCCAATCCTTGATCCTTGAGCACGACAGCATCAAGGACTTGGAGGAAATATCAGAAATGCCTCCTGCATTTCCCATGCTCCAGTCAAGAAACACCCCAGGTCACTGCCACATACCAGGCAGTTGCTCAGCCCCAGGCAAAAGAGACCCTGTCGTGTCGGCAAACAGGGACTTCAACCACGTGCAGAGGGAGGAACAGGAGCTGCATGTAGGTACATGAGACACAATGGTTATTGTTGTCCAAAGCTGCAGCCTAGGCACTATGTCGTGCGACCATCTGGCTGCCTCCATGGAGAGCCAGATACAGTCCTCTTGGGGTCTGCTTGAGAGTTGTGCATACCTGCACTCAAGCATCCTTCAGGTCCAAAGGCATGGTGACTGTAGCAGAGGAAACCTGGTGAGCACTCCAGGTCTCTCCTTCTCACAGCAGACAGGGTATCAAGCCAGAAAATGAAGCACACACAGACTGCTCCTCATTCTCCACTCTGGACACTTCAGAGATGGTCATGCTCTGCCACCCTTGGAAGTTCCAATCATCAGGTCACTACTATTTTTGCCAACATTATAAGCCTCTTCCTTTGATCAAATACAATCTTTACCTTCTCTTGTTAAGGATTGTATCACTTTTCCTGCTGCATTTTAGTGTTTTAAAGGAATTTGAATTTGTTGTAAGGCATGTATTAATTGCTTGAATGCTTGCCATTGTTTACCTACTGTCATAACTTTTCAGGTACTTTCGTGATCCACCATAGCCATATTTTTGAACACAGCTTGAAGCAAGTGTGAGAAATGCAGAAGACAAAGTCATGGGAAACATGCATAACTTTAGTACTGACCTCATTTAAATATTTGGCTCCAGTTCATCAGTTAGGGAGGCTAAGAAAACATTTAAGTTACAAAAGTAAAGTTGGTTGAGAAGTTGAGCTGATTGACAGATCAGAGGTTTTCAACAGTTGCAAATTTGGAAGCTCCTGTTTCTTTCTGAAGTTTGTAGATAGTACACCCTGTTGATAATGGTGGAGGAAGTGAACATTTTAGATAGTGGATGGATTGCTCATGAAGTGGGTTGCTTTGTCTTGGAATGGTGTCAAACTTCTTGAATGTTGTTATTGCTGTACTCCTTCAGGCAAGTGGATAGTGTTCCATCATATATGTAATTATACCTGATTAATGGTGGACAGGCTCTGGAGGGGTCAGCAGGGGCAGATCTCCTGACCTTTGACAGGTTCTTTAGCCACAGTATTTAGATGGTAGATCTAGTTCGGTTTCTCCAGGATGTCGAAGCAGTAATGATAATGTCATTGGATGACAAGGGGAATTAGTCAATGCCTGTTATTTGTGTGGTATAAATGGTACCTACCATTTATCAACCCAGGACTTACAGATTTTGAATGTGGAATGCTTCAGTATCATGGAATTGTGAATGGTGCTGAACACTGTTCAATTATTGCCAAACATCTTCACTTCTGCCCTTACTATCAAGGGAACATCATTGGTGAAGTAGCTGAAGATTGTTCGGTCTCGAGTGCTGCTCTCAGAAATTCCTGAAACAATTTCCAAGGAATTAGATAATGCACATCCAAACAATCATAACATCTTCCTTTAGCCAGGTACGATTCCAACCAGGACAAAGATTTCTTCCAATTCCCCATTAACTTCAATTTAGCAAGAACTGCTTGATGCATTCAGCCAATTGCTGAAGTTATGTCAAGGACAACTGCTCTCATATCATTAGAGTAAGTTGTGAAGAGGATGTAAGTAGTTTGCAAAGGGATTTAGATAGGTTAAGTTGATTGGGACAAAATTGGCAGGAGTATAAACGTGGACAAATGTGAACTTGTCTACTTGGCAGGAAAACTAGTAAAGTAGCACATAATTTCAACTATAGATATTGCAGTACTCTGCCATACAGAGGCATGTGAGAGTGCCCTTTTACATGAATCCCAAAGGTTGCTTTACTGGTACAGCAAGTGTTAGGAAGATAAATACAATGTTGCCATTTATTGCAAGAAGATTGGAATATAAAAGTAGGGAAGTTTTGCTCAAGTTGCACAAGGCATTGTTGAAACTACAACTAGAGTACAGTGTACAGTTTTCATCGCCGTATTTCAGAAAGGACCCAACTACATTAGAAACAGTTCAGAGAAGGGAGAAGGTTCACTTGAATGATTTGTGGAATAAAAGACTTGACTTATGTGCAAAGTTTAAACAAATTGTTTCTGTATCTATTGGAGTTTAAAAAAATGAAAGGTGACTGATGAAAGACATATGATCTTGAGGTTAGTGAAAAGTTTGGATTCTGAAAGGATCTTCCCCCTTGTAGAGGAGATTAGGACTAAGGGAAACAGTTTAGAAAATAAGGGGTTTCCCATTTAATGTGGAGATGAGGAGAAATATTTTTTTTCAGGAGACTGAGAGTATGTAGTAATCTCATTCTCAAGTAGCTATGAAACCAGGGACATTGAATATTCTTAAGGCTAAACCAGACAGATTATTGATTGTCGAGGTAGTCAAAGGATATAGGGGTAGCCAGGACAGTGGGTTGATGTCACAATCAAATCATAAACTCATATCATGCATATCACGTGATGTAATAACTTGCACCTTCACAAATCTTAGTCACATAACATGAAAACAAACTCAAGACTGGATAGTTAAATTAATGATATTGGAAGAATCCCAGTGAACAATTGGAGAAAAAAAAATATAATTTTACAAACGAACAAAGGTTCTTTTTCGGATTGGCAGCTGGTGACCAGTGGTGTCCCACAGGGTTCAGTGTTGGGGCAGCAGCATTTCACTTTATATATTAATGATCTGGTCGATGGGGGCATTCTGGCGAAGTTCGCCAATGATACAAAGTTAGATGGACAGGCAGGTAGTTCTGAGGAGGTGGGGAGGCTACAGAAAGATTTAGACAGTTTAAGAGAATGAATTTCATCAGCCATTTCTTGAACCAATGTAAACAAATGCAAGGGCTTGCACTTTGGAAAAAAAGAACACAGGCATGGGCTATTTTACAAATGGTAAGAAAATTCATAAAGCCAAAGTACAAAGGGATCTGAGAGTGCTAGTACAGGATACTCTAAAGGTTGACTTCAGGTCGAGTCTGTGGTTATGAAAGCAAGTGTAATGTTGGCATTTACCTTAAAAGGGTTGGAATGTAAAAGCAGTGATGTGCTACTGAGACTTTATAAAGCTCTGGTTAGGCCCTATTTAGAATACTGTGTCCTGTTTTGGGTCCCACACCTCAGGAAGGACATACTGGCACTGGAGCGTTTCCAGTGGAGATTCACACGGCTGATCCCTGGAATGGTAGGCCTAACATATGATAAACTGCTGAGGATCCTGGGATTGTACTCATTAGAGTTTAGAAGGTTGAGGGGAGATCTAATAGAAACTTACAAGTTAATGCATGCCTTAGAAAGGGTGGACGCTGGGAAATTATTTCCATCAGGCAGGGATACTAAGACTAGTGGGCACAGCCTTAGAATTAGAGGGGGTCAATTTAGAACGGAAATGAGGAAACATTTCTTCAGCTAGAGAGTAATGGGCCTGTGGAATTCATTGCCATGCAGCGCAGTGGAGGCCAGGACGTTAAAAGTCTTCAAGGCAGAGATTGATAAACTCTTAATCTCGCAAGGAATTAAGGGATACAGGGAGAGTGCGGGTAAGTGGTATTGAAATGCCCATCAGCCATGATTGAATGACGGAGTGGACTCAATGGGCTGAATGGCCTTACTTCCGCTCCTATTTCTTATGATCTTATGGTCTTATTTTGTGCTCAGCAAAGCAAATAAGAAGCACAAAAGCAACTTAGTCTTCTATGTATAATCATTGCAACCAAAAACAGGGTGCTTATATACTTCATTCATTATATATATATAGGACACATATATTAAAGTAGATTGAATGATGGAACAGGAAACTCTGGATTTACATTCATCATTTCTACATTTCTAAACTTGTTAATGGTGTTCTATGAAGAATACCATACCTTAATAAGGCAGATTCTTTACAAAATATATGTCTTGATTCGTCTTGAACACCTTTTCATGGAGTTCTCCTTAAATGAGCTTCATCTTGCATCATCATTACTAATTATTGCTATTACAGTGCAGTTCCACTTCATGCATTAGAAAGTTACATTTTAGACAGTAAATGAGAGAACCAGAATTGGGCTAAAAAGAAAGTTAAGAAATAATTAAGATTACTGAGCAACAGTACACAGTTATATCTGTAATTTAATATAACCGTAAAATTATTTTTATCCAATTAGATTAAATTAAATATCTATTTTACATACACAGAACACGAGTAGTGAGGCATCACTTCGTTGTCAACTAGGTCAACAAAATAATTTATTTTTGTTTATTCAGTTACTGTTTTTTCAGTCAATATGAATATCAGACAGTCATTTCAAAAAAAACACAGATCAACTTGGGCTGATTTACCCACAAACGAAACAGTTTAGAAGTCAAATTAACATAAAAGACAATCATTTGTTGTCTTGACTGCTTGATTTAGGAGGAAAAGCAGACTACTTCTTAGTGGTAACCATAGTTTAAATAAAAGGAGGAAGTACTAGTTAATTGGGTTTGGTCTGAATAAATGTTTCTGCGTACAAATCTAAAGCATATTATTTGGATTCCGGTTTAAGTTTCTGTATTTCCTGAACCCAGACGTTTCCTATGGTCATCTATTTTTGGTAACCACTAAATGATCAGTGGAAGAAATTATTCAATGCGAATGCTTGTAATCACTTTAACCATCATTTATGTATCACTCTGCATTCTTTTTTAAAAATTGTATTAAGAGTTTGTCTATGAATAGTTATTGAATTCGGTAATTCAGCAGTAAAATGAAATTGAAGAATATTTAATAAAGACAGTCAAAAACAGACTGGGTGACCAGAATGAGGGACCTCCGTTTAGTTTACAAGTGCAGCAGCAAGCTTCTGTCTATTTCATTGACCACTTAGCTGTCAATCTGGCTTCTCCATCCTCAACCTCCCAATAGTATTCCAACAAAGTTGGAATGTGACCTCAAGGAACAGAACCTCATCTTCTACATTATGCACTTTACTGCCTTTCAGAATAGGAAAGTTTAACAATTTCATATCACAATCTCTGCCCCCATTTCATTTCCTTTTTCTTTATTGGGTTATTTTTGTGACTTTTTTTTCAGTTCTACTTCTATTTTGCTTTCAGCTGATAGCTGGGTGTGATCTTGCCATTCACAACATCTCCACTGTATCTTTTGCACCTTTAAATGTCCCTTACCATTTTCTCGTCTTCAGTCCAAGAATCATTTTGCCAATTAATCTAACCTGTCTTTCTTTTTCTCACCCACCCTTTTCTCACTTATTGAAATCCTAGATTTCTTACTTTTCTCAATTCAGAACTTTCAGTTAATTCCATTTCTCTTTATACTTATACAGCAAAACCTGCCATTTGAGCATTTTCTATTTTTAATTCATCCACCAAATTTTGATCTTCTATTGTTCTATATCGGGCTATGATGAGAAAGTGAGGAAAATGGCTGAGTTTTGGATTGATCTAACAAAGGCTCAGCATAGACACAATTGGTTTAGTTTTTCAAAGGAACCAAAATTAACAATTGTATACATTATAACAGTTCTGATATGTGTATAAGGACCAGGTGACTAGAGGTTGGTTGTTTATCCTCTTTTCTCACAACTATGTTCTGTGCTCTCTGCTCAAATCCAAATTCAAATATTCACACTAAAAGACTGCATCAACGGACCCCTCACTATTTGGATTGTATGTTCTAAAAGACAGCTGATGTGCTCATATTTGGCCCAGATTCTTCTTAGCCACTGTGATAATCAAGGCGAGTAATGTTTAAGGATCCAATAATTAACTCCTGAATGGTCCATTCTCCACCTTGGTGAGACAGGAAGGAGCTATACACACCTCCGGGTGGCTGTCTTGTGCTGTAATTTAACTGTGGATGATCATATTCTACCATACTAGATTATGACCTTGATCCACATGTCAATGATCATCTGGTCTTTTTCTTCTAGTGGTCCCAGGGGTGTCTTCTCTTCTCTTCTCAGTGATTGGTCTCGAGTTACTGCTCCTGAGGGTGGTGCTGCGGTGATTCTTATACTTCGAAGATTTCGCGCCCTTTTATGAGGGTCTTTGATGTCCACCAATAGATTGATCAGGGCTCGATTACACTGATTGATCCGTCCCAACCAGGCATTAGTATGCCGATGGCAGGGTGGCCGTTGGGCATCCACTCCTAGAGGTGTTGGGAGCATGCAGGTCAGGTCGCCTTCTCCAAATTAAGGTATGAGGTGTCCCTGTGTCTGGTAAACAACTCGATGTTTCCAATTGTCCGGAGGATAGCATCCAGGTCAATTCCATTCAATCCAACTTCAATTGTATATTGTATTGTCTGCAGCTGCTGAGTCAATTGCATACTATCTGTTGTAGTTGCAGCCTGTCTGGATTCTGCAGCTTGTTTATTTCAGAATCTTTGAGTACACAGTCACTTTGGCTGAGGCTTGCCTCAATTTTACCTCAGTTCCTTTTTTCAAAAATCCATAATTTTGAGCGGCCTGTCCAGTCACAGCTGGTTGTTAGGGCATTGAAGGGACAAATAAGTAAAGCATGTGTTTACAAACTCCAGTTACATTTCATCTGCAAATATTTCTCTGCACATATACAATGCATGCAGAGTGAATGTGTTGATGGGTCAATTGCTGTTTAAAGGCAGATTGCACCATTCTATTGGTGCAGCTAAACTAACACGGTCATCTCAGTGATACAGATGTTAGTAGAAATAACTTAAAAGGAGGGAAATGCTGGCCAAAAGCATCCCTTTATTTGGAACCTCCAAGGGTACTGAGAAAAAAGAACATGTCATGAATGATTGTAATGAAAAGTGGAATGGTCAAAGAGTGTTTTGGATTATATGGGGGTTGGAACACAGCAGGGACTCCTTTTGAATGTAAATTGTTGATCATTCAGCTCAAGTGGCACCTTTGGTAGTTGATGCACATGCTCCAACCAGGGACATGGTGGTGCAGATGAAAGGGCAGCTGGATATCTGATTTTACAGTTTACAGTGGTCTGGGGGCCCGTCCAGTATAGTCTAGACAGAGCGCCACACCATTTTACCATACTGTATTCTGTATAGTGACAGAAGGCAACAAGGCAATGTGACAATGACAAGATGCAGGTTACCACTGGACATTGGGAAGAATATTGCGAACTCAAGAGAAGGTTCTCAGATGGGATGTATATAAGGACAAGAAAATTATGTGGTCTGGTGGTTAAACAGCAACAAGGGTTAGAGAATGGAGTTGCACATGTGAGGGTGAATCAGCCATGCGCACTGTGCGCCTTGGGCAATATGGCTTTATCTGCTGTGCCATTACACTGCCTGTGTGAGGCAGTACCAAATTGACAACACTTGTTGGGGTGCACAACAAAATACTCATGATGCAGCAATGTTCCCCTTGTTCCACAGCATCCTCAGACATTCTGTAAATAATGGGTTGCTTTTTCCCTGCATTTGCCTACTTTTCAGCTTTGCATCACAAATAAGAATGCTAATTTACCCAGCACCCAATGGCACAAAAGCATATTTGTTCTGCATGCACTGCATACAAAGTAGCTGGAGTTTGTAAATCAAGGTGTTTGCCCCTTTATATCCTCATGTCCAAAGATCTGAATTAATGGGTAAACAATGGCCTCTCAAAGATGACATGTGTACAAGGAATGCCAATCTTTTGATGTACATCTGAGTGGCAAGTTGTTTTGGGAACGAGGTATGCTAAGATGGGAATAGAATTGGATGTTATGAACACACGGGGTGGGGTAAAATATGGTGAGAAATCTTGATAGACTACATAGCAAGAATCCATATAAAACACTTGGCATAACTCAGATTGAGCAAAAAATACACAAGAGTCAGCCCATTGTCTTTGTTGTGGTCTCTATCAATTTTGTGCTTCCAGGGGAAATGTGTACACAAGTCAGAACACAATGCAGGACAATATAAAGTAGCCATTCATAAACAGAGGAAATATTCATATGTTAAATCTTTAAAATTATATCCCTATATGGATTCATGTTCATAGGGTGGATATTTGTAATTTGGTGAGCCCTTGTAATATCATTTTTACTGGAAGAAAGCATTGATACCTAGAATGTGAAATTCACTAGTTAGATATGATCATCATATCAAAAGGTTTAGAACCCAATTTTACAATATACTAAGAAAAATAATGGGTATACCTGATTTCTAAATAGGGATTTTGTACACAGAAATAACAAAAAAGATAAATGAATCATACCATACCAGTAATAATGGTTCTTCAATTAAAAAACCTTTTCCTTTAGCAGAGGGATCAATAACCAGAGGGCATAGATTTAAAAGAAAGGATGGGAGATTTACAGGCATTTAAGGAAGAATTATTTGATCCAGAGGGTGGTGAGTAACTGAAAATAGGGCTACAGTAAACAGTTATAGAGTCATAGAGATGTACAGCACAGAAACAGACCCTTCAGTTCAACTTGTAGATGCCGACCAGACATCCCAACCCAATCTAGTGCCATCTACCAGCACCTAACACATATCCCTCCAAACCCTTCCTATTCATATACCCATGCAGATGCCTTTTAAATGTAGCAATAGTACTAGCCTCCACCACTTCCTCTGGCAACACATTCCATACATCTACCACCCTCTGCGTGAAAAAGTTGCCCTTTAGGTTTCTTTTATATCTTTCCCCTCTCACACTAAACCAATGCACTCTAGTTCTGGACTCCCCTACCCCCAGGAAAAGACTTTGTTTATTTATCCTATCGATGTCCCTCATGATTTTATAAACCTCTATAAGGTCACCCCTCAGCCTCCGGCGCTCCAGGGAAAACAGCCCTAGCCTATTCAGCCTCTCCCTATAGCTCAAATCTTCCCACCCTGGCAACATCCTTGTAAATCTTTTCTGAACCCTTTCAAGTTTCACAATATCTTTCCAATAGGAAGGGGACCAGAACTGCACGTAATATTCCAATAGTGGTCTAACTAATGTCCTGTACAGATAGGTGCTTCCTGACCAGTATGGACACAATGGACCAACGAGCATATTTCCATGCTGCAGAACTCTATAATCTATGATGATATATGTGCAACTGCATCAATGTAAGCATCTGGCAGTCTGTTTACGGGCTGTTGGTTTAGTTGCTTAATGTTTGGAGCAGAAAAAGGGAGAAGAGAATCCAGAGATTTTGACATACATTGTAGCCATAACTTCAGGGAGTGCATCAACAACTCCAAACTTAACGCAGCACATGATCTTATATGTTTTGTGTGGATTGGTCAGGGACAGAGCATTTGTCCATCGAATCGAGAAGGTAATAGAAACTCCTACTTCTGGGAACATTCACATCCACAGGACCTCAGAAATTTGCCATTATTTTCAGTATCAATGAATCCAAGAGAACGAGAAGTAACAAGATGGTGGTGGGAGTACGGGTCAAGGTTTAATGGCCTGGGCAGTAACAATTTAAGGACAGCACTTGGAAACAAGTTTGGGAAGCATCCCCATCAGTTCAAAATGGTCATACTTTTAGAATGAAGGTGAAGATCATTCATGGAATGTGTTTTTCACAGCTCTCATGAGTCCGATGGATTGATACATTGTTACTGCCTGGCACCTGGCTGAAAGGTAGCAGGTACCTGGGTATACATGTGCATGACAATGACTTCCCAATTCTTTATATGAATATTAAAAATATAACATTATCAACTTACAAAGGGGCCATGACAGCATCATTGCTTTAAGCATTCTGCGGGGCCCAGAAATCCGACTGTCATAACCAAGCACCATTCTGCAACAGTTTAGAGCTTTCAGGCACAGGTGGATATCTAAATATGTCATGACACAATCACTAGTCTTTGCAATAAAAATTAATAAACCTCCCCCTGGTTTTGCAAATTGTGGCAGTAAAGACAAAGGTGATCATGAACAGCTCCCTCTCAATAACTTCCCAGCATATCTCTCAGAACATCTAAGGGGTTCAATAACAGCATGCCCAGAAGCAGTAGGAATCAAACTGTGGAAATTTACAAGGTTGCAAGAGACAGCATGTGGAATCCTTGCTATGCAAGGAGCTCAAAAATAAATCACAGGGGCTTCATGGCAGAAGGCCGAAGCTGAGACTCATTTGAGGGCGTAAATAGACTGGGAATCACTTACTTGCAAGAGAGATCTGGAGACTGACATCCTGCTAATGTTTGCCTTGATTCAATGCCAAGTGCTTCCTTCTCTTAAAGGTGCTGTTTTTGTACCTGTTGATGGCCAGGCATTGTCCACAATGTGAAGCTACCTGATAACCCTCCCTACCGACCACAATGATTGGACATCCCAACACTGGAGCCCATTCACAAACGAACAGAGCACTTGAATGCAGTTTCTTAATGGCTGCCTCCAGGAAGCCTGTCTTTGTTATTCCACCATAACTATTTGCAGGTTTCTGATTAAGATCATATCCTGTCATCAGTATTGCAACCACCCTGGAAAATTAGATTAGATTAGATTAGATTACATTACAGTGTGGAATTAATCCCTGGTTACTAAAAATGAAGCTGACTGTCAAATTAGTGTGGTCATTTTATGGAGCATTCCAATCACGATGCAGCTCTCCATGACAGTATTGAGAAAAACTTTGTTCAGCATCAATAACACTGCCAGCTCTACC
This sequence comes from Chiloscyllium plagiosum, assembly GCF_004010195.1. Lineage (NCBI taxonomy): Eukaryota > Metazoa > Chordata > Chondrichthyes > Orectolobiformes > Hemiscylliidae > Chiloscyllium > Chiloscyllium plagiosum. The sequence goes on from NC_057719.1 coordinate 58,149,325, forward strand.
AATGATCATGGAACTAATTACTTGCATCAAACCTTTTTTTTAAAAAACATCAGCATCTAACAACTGAATCTATGATCGTTTCCTGATAAATAAAACAAGGTTTCATTTTCTGTTCTTTTAATGCCTACTGTCACTTTATTTCCTTCTTCCTCATACAATAAATACTCTCAGAACCAAAGAGCACAAATACCATTTTGCAATGTAATTTGCTGCATATAACTCAGCAGGACCCCACAGACACGAAATTGGAGGAAGAACAATTTTGACAGCATTAGGCAAGAACTTTCAAAAGTTGATGGGGGTGTTGTTTGCGGATGTTTGCAGGTAAAGTGATGGCTCGAATATGGCAAGCCTTCAAAAATGAGAGAATGAGAGTCAGGGACAGTATGTATCTGTTAAGGTGAAGGGCAAGGCTGGTACATGTAGGGAATGCTGAATGACAGCAGAAATTGAAGTTTTGGTCAAGAAAAAGAAGGAAGCATATGTCAGGTATAGACAGCAGAGATCAAGTGAATCCTTAGAATTGTGCAAAGGCAGGAGGAGTATACTTAAGAGGGAAATCAGGAGGGCAAAAAGGAAATATCAGATGGCTTTAGCAAATAGGGTTAAGGAGAATCCAAATGGATGTTATAAATACATTAAGGACAAAAGGGTAACCAGTGAGAGAATAAGGCCCCTTAAAGATCAGCAAGGCAGTCTATGTGTGGAACCACAGGAGATAGGGGAGATACTAAACAAGCATTTTGCATCAGTGTTTATTGTGGAGAAAGGTATGGAAGCGATAGAACACGGGCAAATAAATGGTGACATCTGGAAAAATGTCCATATTACAGAGGAGGTGGTGATAGATGTCTTAAAACACAAAAGTGAATAAGTCCCAGGGATCTGATCAAATGTACCCTCTAACTCTGTGGGAAGCTATGGAAGTGATTGCTGGGCTCCTTTCTGAGATATTTGTATCATCGATAGTCACAGGCGAGGTGCCCAAAGACTGGAGGTTGGCTAACGTGGTGCCACTATCTAAGAAAGGTGGCAAGGAAAAGCTAGGAAACTATAGAACAGTGAGCCTTACATTAAGAATCCTGAGGGACAGGAATTACATGTTTTTGAAAGACAAGGACTAATTAGGGATAGTCAACATGGCTTTGTGTAGGAAGTGACGTCTCACTAATTTGATTGAAATTTGTGAAGAAGTAATGAAGACAACTGATGAGGGCAGAGTGGTAGACATGATCTATGTGGACTTCAATAAGGCGTTCAACAAGGTTCCTCATGGTAGACTGGTCAGCAAGGTTAGATCACATGGAATACAGGGAGAACTAGTCATATACATATAGAACTGGCTCAAAAATAGAAGACAGAGAATGGTGGTGGGTTGCTTTCCAGACTGGAGGCCTGTGACCAGTGGGGTTCCACAAAGATTGGTGCTGGGTCCATTGCTTTTTTGTCATTTATATAAATGATTTGGGTTTGAGCATAAGAGGTATAATTAGTAATTTTGCAGATGACATCAAAATTTGAGGTGTAATGGATAGTGAACAAGGTTGCCTCAGATTACAATGGCATCTTGGTCAGATGGGTTAATAGGCCAAGGAGTGGCAGATGGAGTTTAATTTATATAAATGTGGGGTGCTGTATTTTGGAAAGGCAAATCAGGGCAGGACTTATACACTTAATGGTAAGGTCTTGGGGAGTGTTACTGAACAAAGAGACATTGGAATGTAAGGTTCATAATTCTTTGAAATTAGAGTTGCAGGTAGGTAGGATAGTGAAGAAGGAGAAAGTGGCCTCATTTCTGATTAAGGTCTTTTGCCCGAAACATCGACTTTCCTGCTCCTTGGATGCTGCGTGACCTACTGTGCTTTTCCAGCACCACACTCTTGACTAGTGAAGAAGGTGTTTGGTATGCTTGCCTTTATTGGTCAGTGCATTGAGTATACGAGTTGGGAGATCATGTTGCGGCTGTACAGAATGTTGGCTAGGCCACTGTTGAAATATTGCTTACAATTCTGGTCTGCTTCCTATTCAGAAGGACGCTGTGAAACTTGCAAGGGTTCAGAAATGATTTACAAGGATGTTGCCAGGGTTGGAGGATTTGAGATTGGGAGAGGCTGAACAGGCTGGGGCTATTTTCCCTGGAGCGCAGAGGCTCCAATTATAGACGTTTATAAAATCACGAGGGACATGGAGTCGATAAATAGACAAGGATATTTTTCCTGGAATAGGAGAGTCCAGAACCAGAGGGTATAGGTTTAGGGTGAGAGGGGAATTATATAAAAGGGACCTAAGCGGCAACTTTTTCTGGCAGAGGATGGTGTGTTTATGGAATGGGTTGCCAGAGGAAGTGGTGGAGGCTAGTACAACTGCAACATTTAAACGGCATCTGGATGAGTATATGAATAGGAAAGGTTTATTAGAGGCATATGGGCCAAATGCTGGCAAATGGGACTAGATTTATCAAGGATATCTGGTCGGCATAGACGAGTTGGACTGAAGGGTCTGTTTTCATGCTGTACAGCTGTGAGACTCTATAACTCAATAACAGCTTGATGTGGAATAAAAAAATGGATAAAACCAAATAATATTGTGAATAATCATATGTTTTCTTTCTCTCCACTTCTCACTTTGACATATTAAATTTAGTTAGGGGATTGATCAAACCATCTCCAGTTTAGATCAGAGTGGTGCTGGAAAAGCACAGCAGGTCAGGCAGCATCCGAGGAGCAGGAAAACCGACGTTTCAGGAATAAGCCCTTCATCAGGAATGGAGGCAGGGAGCCTCCAGGGTGGAGAGATAAATAGGGGTGGGGGGGGATGCTGGGGAGAAGGTAGTATCGGTGAATGGGAATGGGAATGGAGGTGATAGGTCAGAGGGGAGGGTGGAGCGGAAAGGTGGGAAGGGAGATTAGCAGGTTGGACAGGTCATGGGGACAGTGCTGAGCTGGAAGGTTGGAACTGGGGTAAGGTGGGGGAGGGGAAATAAAGAAACTGGTGAAGTCGACATTGATGCCCTGGGGCTGAAGTGTTCCGAGGTGGAAGATGAGGCGTTCAAACCATCTAGTCCAGATCTGTTTTGTGTTCTTCCCTCTCACCTAGCAATTTTCCTCTTAAAGTAATACTACAAAATCCAGCCATTTGTTAAAATTACTAATGCCAAATCTACAGGCTAAGATAAAAGGTAGGGAGGAGGGACTGGGGGGAGGGGAGTTGGAAATGCGATAGGTGGAAGGAGGTCAAGGTGAGGGTGACCTTGACCTCCTTCCACCTATCGTATTTCCAACTCCCCTCCCCCAAGTCCCTCCTCCTTTTTATCTTAGCCTGCTGAACACACTTTCCTCATTCCTGAAGAAGGGTTCATGCCCAAAACGTCGATTCTCCTGCTCCTTGGAAGCTGCCTAACCTGCTGCGCTTTTCCAGCAACACATTTTCAGCTCTGATCTCCAGCATCTGCAGTCCTCACTTTCTCCTCCTAATGCCAAATCTAACCTGGATATCAAAACTCACTTTTAATATATTTTCTGATTCCTTCTCTTGAGTTTCAACCTAATTGTACATCATTTGTACACCACTTCATTATTTTCCTTTATTTACTGAGCTCCACTTTTTAGATAGGTCTTCATAGCGATACTAAATGTGGACTAATAGTCTAACGGTGTGTTCCATCTGCAGTGCACTGTTTTGTAGTGAAAATACAAATGATAGCAATTATACAGGTGCTTTTGAATTCTTCTTTTGAATTCAGCTAGGATTAATTCTGTAGCAAAAGTCCAACATAAAAAGCATTTGAATGCCTTTGATTATCTATTTAAATAAACTTGATTTGTAGTATAAATCCAATGTGTCATGCATCCAAGTTTAAATCTGCAAGAATTGTACTCAAAGCAGAGTTCCTTTATAAATGTTTTAACTCTGGCCATTGAACAAAGTGAAAATGATGAGGACCAGTGATATTCTATACATCTCGTTTTATTTATTTCAATTTGTTTATACTGCATAGAAGAATAAAGAATCAAATAACATTGCGCTATACCACAAAGTCTTGACAGACCAATTAAGGGCTCATGCAAGCCAGCTTACAGCACAATGTTGCAATTCATATATGGAAGAACAAAAACTGCGTGAAGAATGGAAGAAAATTGAAAATTCAAGAAGCAGTTACTCCACCAATATGTTACTTACACGTTTATGTCAATTCAGGTACTGGAATATGTCAAGTTTTCTTCAGACAAACAGATTTCTTTGCCAGAATGTCCTTTTCCCACCACAAGGCTGCCTGACCCATAAAACCTACTATGAGCTGTATCTGTCTCGCCATTCCTTCCCAACATTATATCTTTTCAAAAAAAGAGGGAGGGAGGGAATTACTTTCCTGTTTCATCCCCCTCATTTGATTATAACAGGTTCATTTAAAATATAGAAGATGGACTTGTTACTCAAGTGTATACACTTACATGTTTATATGGCTATTATAAAGAATTAGTCAAACAGGTCAAATAGTTTTGAAACAAAAAAGGAATCAAGTTCATTGTTTTGAAACTGACCTGGGTAAAAACATAAAGTTGTTGTTGCCAATGTATTGTGGGTCTACCTACAGCGTATGGATCTCAATGGTTCATTGCCAACTTTTCAAGGGCAACCAGTGATGGCCTGACCCAGCCCAGCACATCAATTAAAGTCTCGAAACACAATGCATACACTCAAAATCCATGCAGACAATTGCAGATTAAAAATAGTGGCAAGTAGGTTTGGATAAATATTAAAGGTTTCAGAAATTCACAGTTGATGGCTTTATCCTGGGTTTCAAATGCTTTTTTGGTTCTTTGGTACAACATTGTTTTAGTCTGTACTCCTGTTCGGCAAAAGGTCCTTGAAGTATTTTGCACATTTATACATTCAGTGAAACTATCCATGGTTAGCACTGCTGCCTCAGTGCCAGGGACCTGGGTTCAATTCTAGCCTTGGGTGACTGTCTGTGTGGAGTTTGCACATTCTCCCCGTGTCTGCATGGATTTTCTCCTAGTGTTCCAGTTTCCTTCCACAGTCCAAAGATGTGCAGGTTAAGTGTATTGGCCATGCTAAATTGCTCATACTTCAGGGGTGTGCAGGTCAGGTGCATTAGTCAGGGGAAATGTAGAATAATAGGGTAGGAGAATGGGTCTGGTTGGGATACTCTTTGGAGGTTCAGTGACTTGCTGTGCAAGATGGGCTGTTTCCACACAGTAGGGATTCTATCTATTCTATAGTCACTGCTTCAAAACAGGTAATTGCTTTTGAATATCACCTCAAAGATCTGGCAAGTTTTAGAGTGGTGTATATAGATAGATGTGGTTTTTCACATTCCCTAAACATCTAACTTTCTGTTTTCATCCCATTTGGGGGAATGCAAATTCACAACATAGCAAATGCTAAGCAATTTATTTTCTCCCCATGAAGAAAAACAGTAAATGTAGCATTGTGGATCTATCCATCTACAGCATATATGTTGCAACAGTTCAAGAGGCCAGCACATCTACAACTCTCAAGAGTAATTAGGAATAGGTAATAAATGTTGGAGTAATCAGAAACAACCACATCCAAATGACTGAATCTTAAAATCCTGACATTCTGTTTGCAAAGGTAGCTGGAATATCCTTTCCTTGCTGGAAACATTGCTGTTTAGGTTTGGTAGCCTGAAGTTTTGAAGCAAATTGGTTCACCAGAAACTTTGACAGATGTTGTGGAAATATAGGGATAATATAAAGCATCATTTGCAATTCAACAACTTGGCCCAATTATGACCATCTCTTCCATTCATTAGACATGACCATAGTTGTTAAGCTGCTGACATTGTTGGTATCACTAATGTTCTTGATCCCAAATCCCAACACCATTGCTGAAGCTTCTTCTAAGTCATTCAATTACTTCTTTTGTAACAAACACGTCTTTCACCCTCAACAATTCTAAAGTCTCCATAAAATCCAACTCCATTCAACTTATATTCCCATACCTGGGAAAACTTTTGTAATATTCCTTTTTTACAGGTTTTCACAAAATACAAAGAACATCAGATGATCTGGTATACAATTTTAATTAATCTCTAATCTTCAACTTTCTGATCATAATCTATTTCATGGGTATTCCTAGCATCAGTAGCCCTTTGGAGTTTCTCTTCTGTCCCTTCTGGCCACATAATACATCTACTTACACATTTTCTTCTCCTTGCATCCTAATAATATTGACATTGTCAACTGCATTGTTTTCAAGAGTAATTTATCCTTTCACAAGTCAAAGAACAGTGAGGTCCTTGGGATGAATTTTACCAAAAAATGGCTAATTGTCAATTTCAGGGAATTTCATGGAGGGACAAGCTGAAAACAAAGCACCTCATTTTCAGCTTGGGAACTTTCTTCTGTACTCAATATCAAGTTCAACAAACTTAGTTCTTAAGGCACCCTCTCCCATGTCCTTATCCCAACCCCCATACACTAGGCCTTGTTCACCTGCTCTACCATTACACACAATCCATTGTTAGCCACTAACAGTCATCATTAGTAATTATTGATTCTCCTAGGCTGACTGGTAATCACTCCTTTGTCTGTCCAACTGTTCTTCTCTCTCTTTTAGCTTTTATCACCACATATCATCCTAAAAAACAACTTTTTCCTGGCTACCATCAGTTCTGAGAAAGGGTCACTGGACCAGATACATTAACTCTGACTTTTCTCTACAGATACTGTCAGACCTGCTGAACTTTTCCCAGAAAATTCTGTTTTTTTTTAAGTTTCATTCAAGGTTTCTCTCTGTGAGTTCTGTTGAATTGCCATGTGCAATCGTCCACAGCTCAACTCATTAAATCTGTGGTACCACTCTTGCATTATCTCATGCTCACCAGCAGCAGTACTCCATATTTCCAGGACCTCGCAGGACTTTCACCACTAGTGCCTTATTTAAAACCCAGATGGGCAGTAGATCAACATGATGAAAGGCTTTTTGCCCGAAATGTCGATTCTCCAGCTCCTTCAATGCTGTCTGACCTGCTGTGCTTTTCCAACACCACGCTCTCGACTCTAATCTCCAGCATCTGCAGCTCTTACTTTCGCCTAGTAGATCAACCATAGCAAGCTACAAATAGCCCTTCACAGCATAGATGGCATGGATGACAGTTCATTACAAATAAAAGCACATATTTGTACATACAGCAAACTTTGTTTTAACTGGCACCTTCTCAACCAGCATTCTTAATAATTGGCAAAAATATATACCTAAAATTCCAGGATGACCGAATATTTATGCTGTAAATGAAGTAATGTATATACACCCTACATTATGTTTAAATTCTTACTGTGTTTTTACATGGATTTTAGATGTGTTGATGCTTTGGCATGGATGTTTTGTGGAATGTTGTTGTCTCAAAGTTTCTTTTGGTCAGGATTTACTGTGGATGTGTATATCTCTTCATTATCCAAAATATTTGAACAACTGGCACACTCCTGGTCCCATCGATGCTGGTTAATAAATAGTTCACTGTATATACATATATTGCTATTTTATATCATGACTTATCTGATTAACTGTCAAAGCAACTGAAGTTACAAAATTCAAGCGACCGAGGTTGCCCTTCCATACTGCCATACCATGTCTGAACCCTGTGTCAAGAAGTACTAATCTTTCCCTATTGCACACCATAACATAACATCTCATCATTGTTCAGAACTGACTGTGGCCTGCCTTTTGATCTTTTTATTTATTTAGTTACGGGATGCAGATTTCACCCCAATATGATGGACCAGCATTGATTGCTCATTCCTTGTTGCCCTTGAGAAGGTGAATGAGTTAGCCTTCTTGAGTTGTTGCAGTCTAACTGCTCGAGGTTGATTCACAATTAGGAAGGAATTTTGATCTATCGACAGTGAAGGAACTGTGAAATATTTCCAAGCCAGGATGGTGAATGGATTGAAGGTATATGTGCAGGTGATGGTTTTCCCACGTATTTGTTGCCCTCATCCTTCTGGATGGTAGTGGTCATGAGTGTGGAAGGTTGTACCTAAGCAGCGTTTGTTATTCTCTTGAAAACAGCACACACTGCTCCTAAGCACTGGTGTCAGAGGGACTGAGTGTTTGTGGATATGGTAGCAATTGAACAGACTGCTTTATCCTAAATGGTGTTAAGCTTCCTAGAATCACAATCATCCAGGCAAGTGCAAAGTATTCACTCAGACTCCTTCCCTGTGCCTTGTAAACAGTGGATAGGCTATTCCTAGCCTATGATCTGCTCTTGTAGCTACAATACCTATGTGACTAATCCAATTCAGCTTCTGGTCAAGGAAATGCCCACAATGGTTGGTGTGGGGGGGGGGGGGGGAGAGAGGAGAGAATTGGTGATGGCTATGCCATTAAATGCCAAGTGGTAATCGTTGGATTTTTTCTACTTGTAGATGGCCATTACTCAGCACTTGGACTGCTTCTGTGACTGAGTTGTCACAAATATGCTGAACATCAGGTCACTGATGAAGCAGCTGAAGGTGATTGGGCCTAAGATACTAGTTTGAAGAACTTCTGCAGAGATATCCCAGACCCGAGATGACTGATCTTCAACAACCACAAACATCTTCCTTTTTGCGGAGTACAAATCCAGCCAGCAGACAGTTACCTCTGATTCCCACTGAATCCAATTTTGCTTGAGCTCCTCAATGCCACAATCAGTCAAATACAGCCTTGATGTCATGAATAGTCACTCTCATCTCACCTCCAGAATTCAGCTCTTTTGCTCATACCTATCGGGGCTGTGAAAATTTAGCTAATTTCCTTTGGTCTTTCCCATCCTGTGCTGTTATGACTTTTCAAGTCAAATCCTAGAATTACATTAATACTACCACATGATTCACCATGTCTATTTTTTGCTCATTCTCCTGCGTGTTGAGCAGTTATGTAAAAATCTCACGAGGAACTTGAACGCTAGATGTATAAATGTAGCAACAAATTTCAGTGACGTTGGCAATATAGGTGACATACCACCAGATTTATAATTCACATCATAATACACCAATGTTTCTTTTTGGTATGTTTCAGCATTTCTAGCATTTGTCCAAGCTGCCATAGGTGTACTCTGAAACAAAGAAAAATTATTAGACTTATCTTGAGTAATAAATACTAATTGCAGTACTCTACATCTTGCAGCATTAACAAAGTTCCTTTGCAACAACAAAGTAATTGATCCTTAGATAATACCATTGACAGCAGAACATCCCAAGGTGCTTCGGTGAGGTGTTACCAACAAAATGACACCAAGTTATGTCAGAAGATAGCAGACATCAGATAATGAAAGGTCAACAAAATAGGTTTAAATATGTATCGTAAAGGGGGCAAGAGAAGTAGAAAGATAAAGAGATTTACTAAGACCAAAATGGAAACTATTAACATCAGAAATTCTCAACAGACAAGAATTGGAAGCATGGATGCATCAGAATATTATTAGGTTAGAGGAGATTACAAAGACAAAGTAGTAAAAGATCGCAGTGGGATTTCTTGATCAAGTGACAAAATGCTTGAAAAAGGTTCTTTTTTTTGCTGAATATGCCAATTCTGCTAATTGTATTGATAAAAACATTTGTGTGGTCCTTGAATCCAAAAAAAACTTCACAACAGGTTAACAGAAATAGATAAAAATTAGCTTATTAAGGTAGGTTAGCGAAGGGAAGCAGATGTACATTATTGAATAAAATACTGTCAAAATTACACGCAGATGAAAACCTTTGAGTGGCAATGAACACTGTTTAGAAAAGGAATTGTGAGTGTATAAACATCCTTTGGCAACAGATTTTATAATAAAGAAAGATTTAAGGCATTGCATGCCATCTGTGTAATGGCCAGCTCTTATATTATTTATGTTGGCTTTAAACTTTAAAGCACATTTAATGTAATCATATAGCAACCAATTAAACTTCAGATAAATATCATTATACATAGAATTCACCAAAAATCTCAAAATAACAAAGGATTATAGATAGGGATAATGCAGCCTGCAACATTTCAACACATTTTCTAATCACTTACAGAATCCTTACAAAGTTAAAAATCACACAACACCAGGTTATAGTCCAACAGGTTTAATTGGAAACACACTAGCTTTCGGAGCGACACTCCTTCATCAGGTGAGAGAACGTCGCTCCGAAAGCTAGCGTGCTTCCAATTAAACCTGTTGGACTATAACCTGGTGTTGTGTGATTTTTAACTTTGTACACCCCAGTCCAACACCAGCATCTCCAAATCAAGAATCCTTACAGTGTGGGAGCAGGAAATTTGGCCTATCAAATCCACACCAACCCTCCAAAGAGCATTCCACCCCAAAAGTATCCCTGTAACCCTGCATTCCCCATGGCTAATCCACCTAATCTACACAGATAGCCGCCTGAGGTTGGAATCGAATCCAGATCCCTGGCACTGTGAGGAAGCAGTGCTAATCACTAAGCCACCATGTCTCTCTAATGCAACAATAGAAGTGAGAGGTTATTTAAGAATGATTAAAATGATAATTTTATCTCCATGTTGCAGTGACTAAGTACATTAACTTTGTTTGTTCATGTAATCTTGTGTACAATTTACATATATGAACAGTTAAAATGATATATTAGGCTAAGTGAATGGGTAAAACTTGGGCAGATAGAATATAATGTGAGAAAACATGAGGTTATCCACACTGTCAAGAAGAAATTCTCAAAACTGTTGAGCAGCACCAGAGGTTAATTGTCTTACGAGAATATGTGACAGTAAGAGTGATGTTAAGAGACTGTCAATCATATTTTGAATAAATTTCAAAGAATAAATTAACATAATATCTGAAGATCAAAACCAATGCAAAGTTATTGTGAGAAAATCATTCCTGAATGAAATTTATTCTGAGTTTAAAAAATGGTATATCTTAACTGACTATGTCGATAACCTCTTTCAGCAGAAAATATAAACATCCTAGGATTTCTTCTTTGGGGGTAACACAATGGCTTAGTGGTTAGCACTGCTGTCTCACAGCACAGCGACTGGGTTCGATTCCTCCCTTGGGCGGCTATATGAAATTTGCCCATCCTCTGTGTGTCTCTGTGGGTTTTGTCTTGGTGCTCTGGTTTCCTCCCACTCCAAAGATATGCAGGTTATGTGGATTGGCCATGCTAAATTTCCCATAGTGTCCAGGGTTGTGCAGGCTAGTTGGATTAGCCATGGGAAATTCAGGGTTACAGGAACGGGGTGGGTCTGGATGGGACTCTCTTCAGAGATAGTGCATACTTGATGGGCTGAATGGCCTGATTCTACCCTGGAGAGTCATAGAACCTCTTCCTTAAGAAAGGGCATGGTTACATTGAAAGGAACTCAGAGGAGATTCACTAGGCTGATTCCGAGGAGGAAGAGATTATTTTATGAGGAAAGATTGAGTAGGCTGGATTTGTACTTTTTGGAATTTAGAAAAACGAGGGGTGGCCTTATGTAATCAAAGATGTTTTTGACAGAACTGTTGAAGAGCTGTTTCTTCTCATGGGGGAAAATCAAGAAGGAGGGGCAGAAAAATAATTCAAAATAAGGTTCTACCTTTTAACACAGTCATGTGGAGGAATTTCTTCTCTCACAGGGCCATTTGGAATTTTCTCATCCAGTAGGCAACAGAGGCTTGGTCATTTGAACGTATACAAGATGCAGTTCAACACATTGTTGATTAAGGGACTTTTAACCTTTGTGTCATATTTTCTATTCCACCCATCCTCTTCCAGCAGAAAATATAAACATTCCATCTCTAGTGCTGCTCTATGTCAACACAAAATAGGCCACATTTACGGAGCAGTATGGATGATTTTTGCCATATTTTCATTTCCTTTAATGAATTATCCACCATGATAAAACAAATTTTATTCTTTGCAGATATTCAAGCTTGATTATTACTGAAAGTTAGGAAATGAACCCCAGATGCCGACATAACTGATGTACCTTTCTTTCCCAAAACTTTCTCAGGAGCTCTGGAGAGTAATGATTTTATGAGAATGTGTGACAATAATAGTGATGTTGAAAGATTGAAATTCATTCAAAATATGATTGACAAAAAATTAACAATATCTGAACATCAAAATCTATGTAAATTGATTGAAAAAAATCATTCCTGAATGTAATTTTGTTCTGTTTTGAAAAACCGTATATCTTGATCACAACTAAAACGTGCTTATCCTTATAACAGTGTTATGAAAAAATAATCCACACATTTCCAATACCTCAATGCAATGTATTCTGGGAGGATGATATCATCTTGCTGGCTAGTTTTCTATCACTACATCATAAAATTCTATACCGTAGTTCTACAATAAATCTTTCCACAGAACTTTGGCGCAGAGAAAAATAACAAATATCCAGTTTATTTATGAGCCAAAATTCTCTGGAAAATTTTACAACATAGCTCCACAGTGCAAGCTGGCCTCAATTATATCATCTTCCCCCAAAAAAATTGCATGAAGGAGAAGCAATAGCATCTCCTGCTGAAATATTACAAGTTGCATTGCTTTTGAAAGTGCAACAGTATACACTTCAAATGACATGGAAGGAAATTTGTTCAAGAAGTAAATCACTTCAATTTAAAACAATGACTAACTTCTAAAATGCTTTTGCAACTTACCAATATATGGAGTTGCTTAGATGATCAAACATTGAACAAACTAGTTTTCTTGTGTTCACTTTCATGGAAGACCAGCTGAAATCTTAAATTTAACATACTTGGAAATCTATTCATGAAACCTTCCAGTAACGTGACTTAGTACAACAGTCCGAGTGTACTTCCACAGAAATGGTTAAAAATCACATAACGCCAGGTTATAGTCCAACAGGTTTGTTTTGAAGCACTAGCTTTTGAAGCACTGCTTCTTCATCAGGTGACCACCTGAAGAAGAAGCAGTGCTTCAAAAGCTAGTGCTTCCAAATAAATCTGTTGGACTATAACCTGATGTTGTGTGATTTTTAACTTCATCCACCCCAGTCCAACACTGGCTCTTCCAATCCATGGAAACTGTAACCATCGAATTTGATCACTGCATAATCATTTAAGTATATAAAGTTATGCATTCCTTCTATAAAAAATGGTGGAAGATGATATTGAAGTTATTGCAAATCATTTTGCTGGCTAGTTTTCTATCTGCTCAGAGAAAGTAAGTAGTGCAGATGCTGGAGTTAACAGAGTGTGGCGCTGGAAAAGTGCAGTAGGTCAGGCAGCATCAGAGAAGCAGGAAAATTGATGTTTCAGGCATCAGCCCTTCAACAGGGATGAGGCTGGGAGTCTGGGGGGTGGAGAGATAAATGGGAGGGAGGTGGGGCTGGATGGAAAGGTAGTTGAGAGTGCAATAGATGGATGGAGGTGGGGGTAAAGGTGATAGGTCAGAGGGAAGGGTGGAGCAGATAGGTGGGAAGGAAGATGGACAGATGGCAGGTCATGAAGACGGTGCTGAGTTGGAACTTAGGAACTGGGGTAAGGTGGGGGGAGGGGAAATGAGGAAACTGGTGAAATCCATATTGATGCCATGATGTTGGAGGGTCCTGAGGCAGAAGATGAGGCGTTCTTCCTCCAGGTGTCAGGTGGTAAGGGAGTTGCAATGGGGGAGGCCCAGGACCTGCATGTCCCAATGTAGAGGAGTTTGCTCGCTGAGCTGGAAGGTTCATTTTCAGATGTTTTGTCACCATACTAGGTAACATCATCAGTGAGCCTCCAGTGAAGCATTGGTGTTAGTGACCCATTTTTTATTTATCTGTTTAGGTTTCCTTGTGTTTCCTTACACACAGATGAGGAAGGACACCACTTTGACTGGGACAACACATCCATCCTAGGCCAAGTCAAACAGAAACATGTACGAAATTCCTAGAAGCATGGCATTCCAACCGGAACTCAAACACATCGACTTGGACCCCATTTACCACCCCTCTGAGAAAAAGAACGGTAATGACATAACCACAGGAACTGACATTACTGCAGGAAATGACATCACCAATCCAAGGAAACCCAAAACACATAAATAGAAAGCAGGTCACGAACACCAGTGCTTCACTGGATGCTCACTGATGACGTGACCTAGTCTGGTGATGAAATGTCTGAATATGAACCTTCCAGCTCAGCAAGCAAACTTGCATTCAGAACTTCAACATCTGCTACATATCTTCTCAAAACTTGCTAGAATAAATGGGTGTAGTGTGTTACTTGCAGGTTGGAGTCAGCAAAACTGCAGAATAATGCAGCATATATAGACAGTATTTGACCCTTTTGCATGCACCAACAGTTCCTAATGGATATCCAATCTTCCCATTGCCGAGTATATGTTTCCTTTACAAGTATTTGTTCAATTTCATATTAAAAGTTAGTATTTTAATCTGCTTCCACCATTCTTTGAGGCCATCAGTTCCCGAACATTAGAACTCACTTCATTATTTATTTTTCTCATGCCATATCAATCCAAAGATGCTATTTGGTTTTTCGTAAACACCCTTAATTTGGCAATCTCCTTTGAAGACTTGTACACAAACATCCTCAGGTTTCTCTGCCCTGTATCTCGTTTAAAATTGTAGTCTGTATTACGTTTCTTTAACATTCCTACAAAAGTGAACTGAAAATGTGTTGCTGGAAAAGCGCAGCAGGTCAGGCAGCATCCAGGGAACAGGAGAATCGACGTTTCGGGCATAAGCCCTTCTTCAGGAATGAGGAAAGTTTGTCCAGCAGGCTAAGATAAAAGGTAGGGAGGAGGGACTTGGGGGAGGGGCGTCGGAAATGCGATAGGTGGAAAGAGGTCAAGGTGAGGGTGATAGGTCAGACTGGGGTGGGGGCGGAGAGGTCAGGAAGAAGATTGCAGGTTAGGAAGGCGGTGCTGAGTTCGATGGATTTGACTGAGACAAGGTGGGGGGAGGGGAAATGAGGAAACTGGTGAAATCCGAGTTACAAATGTGAACAACTTGTTAATTTTCATTGCGATGTGAATATCCATTTCATCACATTATGTCTCTCTGAAGTCTGTTACCATCCACCTCATTGTTCATTATATTGGCAAGTTTCACATCATTAGCAAACTTTAAAATGATACCTGATTACCTATGTCATTAATCTATCTGAAAAAGGATAGTCATCCTGACTCAAAACCTTGTGGTAACATCAATGCAGCATGAGTCTCAGTTCCACTTTTGAACTGATTATATCATCTAGCTTTGGACGAAATGCCTCACACGTCCATCTGCATTTATTGTCATCTTATGAGTTCACCTTACCTTAATTAAACAGTGTTATGGTTACTCCAAAGAAATTTTTCACTTTCATCACTTTATATGATGTTTTCAAGGAGCAACAGTGGGGGAATTTTGCATACAGCTAACCATCCTATAATGGCTCTGAATTGTTGTGGTCCTGTTCGCCGAGCTGGGAATTTGTGTTGCAGGCGTTTCGTCCCCTGTCTAGGTGACATCCTCAGTGCTTGGGAGCCTCCTGTGAAGTGTTTCTGTGATCTTTCCTCTGGCATTTGTAGTGATTTGTATCTGCCGCTTCCGGTTGTCAGTTCCAGCTGTCCGCTGCAGTGGTCGGTATATTGGGTCCAGGTCGATGTGCTTGTTGATTGAATCTGTGGATGAGTGCCATGCTTCTAGGAATTCCCTGGCTGTTCTCTGTTTGGCTTGTCCGATAATAGTAGTGTTGTCCCAATCGAACCCATGTTGCTTGTCATCTGAGTGTGTAGCTACTAAGGATAGCTGGTCATGTCGTTTTGTGGCTAGTTGGTGTTCATGGGTGCGGATCCATTCCTAGAGGCATGGCACTCATCCACTGATTCAATCAACAAGCACGTTGACCTGGACCCAATATACCGGCCACTGCAGCGGACAGCTGGAACTGACAACCGGAAGCGGCAGATACAAATCACTATAAATGCCGGAGGAAACATCACAGAAGCGCTTCACAGGAGGCTCCCAAGCACTGAGGATGTTACCTAGACAGGGGACGAAACGTCTGCAACACAAATTCCCAGCTCAGCGAACAGAACCACAACAACGAGCACCCGAGCTACAAATCTTCTCCCAAACTATGGCTCTGAATTCTAGGGAGGCCACAGAATTCACTGTCCACAGAGATTTAATTACAGTCATGTCATTGCCTGATTTAGGGCAGGACATACATCCCCATTTGGGAGGATATCACCAGACAGAGTTTCTGGCTAATCAAATAACCAACAGCTCTTCAATCTCAGCAATGCCACAGAAAGAGAGGCGGCCATTGCTGAAGGTACAGACAGGACCCCAGTGAAGAGGCTGACATAGAACCAGGTCCATTTTGGGGATGTGGAAAGCAGTTTGAAAGAATCAGGATCTGCAGTACAGGGATGGGAAACACACAGAACTACCTCTGCAGAAGGGACTGTCCATTAAAAAATGAGTGACTATTAGTTTGCCAGTATTATGTTTGGTAGGGTGGGTGTGTGGGGTTGCGGCGGGGGGGTGTTGGGGGAGGGGTGTGGCGGCGGGTGGATTTGGGACGAGATGGTGGTGTTGACAGGCAAGACAATTCCACCCAATAGAACTGTAAACAAAAGGCCTACCTAGAAATGACAGCCTGCCCAAAAAAAACAAATGCTTTGAACAAAATGCATCAACATTCTAATGTTAAACGAAAGGAAAATAAACGGATAACCTCAAACAATAACATCTCTTTTAGAACCATCCAACCATACTTGAGCAGACCTGGTCTTATGTTAAATGCATTCATTTGTTGCAAGTCCAAACTATAAAAAAGACTGCAATTTTGTGGAAGCAGTGGGCATCTGGACTTGTTGCAGAAGATATAGAGATTGGTAACTGTCCTCCACAACTGCAAACTGGTCATTGTAGGGGGCATATGATACTGCCCTCAGTAGGATTATAATTTTAATACATGTAAGTTAAAAGTTGGTAAAGCTTACGGTGCGACCTCTGTTCTACAAAACTGCTTATTACAATATCAAGCATGCTGCGAGAGACCATGGATCTCATTTCATGCCACATTCCTCCACAGTAAACAAGTTCCATCCTCCTAAACCTTAACTGCATAAATCCACAATCTTGGTTCAGATTATTGTAAAAATGGAATGCATGTGGTATTCCTAAGATTTTAAGTAGCACAGGAAATGTGGGGAAGGTTAATAAGTTATATATATAAAAAAGAAAAAAAAACAACGAATAACATAAATAAGTAGCTCATTAAAACACATAAATGGTGACAAAGTAAGCAATGTGTTGCTACCACAGAATGCGGGAGCTCATGACAACAGTGCAATCTAGACCAACCGTTTTGCAGTAATAGTTTGCAGCTCTAGAAGCTGCAGCTGAGAGTTCAGAAGCTGTAGACAGAACTACAGATATTGTGACCCATGAGGGAGTGGGACAATTATCTGTACATTTTATTTTTGATGGCAGCCACACTTTAGCACAGAGTCTTCTGATTTAGTCACTGGTCAGGCAAAGGAAGGTGTAAATACAAGTGAGGCAAGTCTGAGGACCCAGAGGAGTGCAGGCAGCTCAGCTCTTGAAATTTTCCAACAAGCTTGAGATTCTTTCAGTTTGTTTGGAGAGAGTGAAAGCTGGATTAGCTAACTTGTATTGGTGTTGTGGTGCAGGAAGTTATTCAAGTGAGAGGAGCAAAACAAATGTACAAGTGGTACAAGTGAGAGGAGTTGACATCATTCTCTGCAGTAAAGAACAAGAGTCCAGAAGGCTATATGGCCTGGCTACTGCCAGGATTTTGGACCTGCTCAGAGGATGTAGGGTGAGAAAGGAAAGTTATTATTACCACATAGATCCCAACCACATAGGCTGGACATAGAATGGTTCTTCATAGCAATTTGAGGAATGAGACACCAGATTAAGAAGCAGAACCTCAAAACATATTACTTAAGTCATGAGTAAATTCTCATTGAGCATAATAAGGGAAATGTATGTGTGTTTCAGAATCTGTTGTGGGAAAAATGTGGACTCTGGGTGGTAAAGCACAAGAATTGGAAGAAGTGGGATTTGTATTAGTGAAATAGTCTCCACTGAAACCATCGTGGAGCTGGTGTTCGAGTGAGTTATACTTCTAGTGAGAATTACAGAGGGTCATAGACTAAATAATGGTGGGCAGGCAGGGGGAACAAAGAGTCCAATTTTGGAAGAAAAGACTGTAGAAAGCTACAGAAAATGATTTGGGAATCCTTGTGCATGAATCACAAAAAGCTAGCATCCAAGTTTAACACGTACTATGCAAGGCAAATGGCATGTTGACCTTCATTTCAAAGGGAATAGAATATAAAAGTAGGGATTGCCTTGTTAAAACTATTCAAGACACTAGTTAGACCAGATGGAATAGAACAAAGAATAGTACAGCCCAGTACCAGCCCTTCAGCTCTCAATGTTGTGCCGGCCTTCTATCCAACTCTGATATCAGACTAACCTACATATCCTTCATTGTACTAAATTCCATGTGCCTATCCAAGAGTCACCTAAATGTCCCTAATGTATCTGGACTTTCCACCCACTGCTAACAGTGCATTCCATGCACCCACCATTCTCCGAGTAAAGAACTTATCTCTGACATCTCCCCTAAACCTCTCTTCAATTACCTTAAAATTATGTCCCTCATTTCCGCCATGGGAAAAAGTCTCTGGCTATCCACTCTATCTGTGCCCTTCAACATCCTGTACACCTCTATCAAGTCATCTCTCATCCTTCTTCACTCCAATGAGAAAAGCTGTAGATCCCTCAACCATTCTTCACAAGACATGTCCTCCAGTCCAGGCAACATCCTGGTACATCTCCTCTGCATCCTCTCTAAAGCTTCCACATATTTCCTATAGTGAGACGACCAAAACTGAACACAATATTCCAAGTGTGGTTGAACCAAGACTCTATAGAGCTGCAGCATAACCTCATGGCTCTTAAACTCAATCCTCTGCTAATGAAAGCCAACACACCATTTCTTAACAACCCTGTCAATTTGGGTGGCAACTTTGAGGGTTCTATGGACATGGTCCCAAGATCCTTCTGTTCCTCCACATTGCCAAGTATCCTGCCTTTAACCCTGTATTCTACACTCAAATCCGACCTTCCAAAGTGAATGACTTCACACTTTTTCAGGTTGAACTCCATCTGCCACTTATCAGCCCAATTCTGCATTCTGTCAATGTCTCATTGCAACCTACAACCTCCCTCCACATTATCCATCACTCCACTGACCTTTGTGTCAACGGCAAACCCACTACCCACCCTTCCATTTCCTTATCCAAGTCATTTATAAAACTCACAGAGGTCCCAGAACTGATCCCTGTGGAATACCACTGGTCACTGAGCTCCAGGCTGAATACTTTCCATCTACCACCATCCTCTGTCTTCAATGGGCCAGCCAATTCTGTATCCAGACAGACAGGTTTCCCTGATCCCATGTCTGCTTACTTTCTGAATGAGCCTACCATGATGAAAGATCGCAGAGCTTTACTTTATGGACAAAATTGAGTTTCCTAGTGAATGAACACGGAAGCTTGGTATGTAATGTTATGATCACAGCTTTTGGTAACACTGGACAAGCCAGAAACTAGAGTAATACCTGACTTGACAGACCAATAGCTTGTTTTTGTAATTTTGTTTCTGTGCTGATCAGTCACTGAATGTATGAACAAGAGAATGTCAATGTACTTTTAAAATAAGAACAAAGTTCATGATACACAAAAAAAACAAAATATTTTACACCATTCAAAGCTGGTGAAAATGGTCTTATTACAAATATCAGAACTAAAGATTCAACCTTTTTGCACTCAAGAACAATCTTATATACTCATTCGCTCCATATTAGCTTCTTCAGTTAACGAAGCTTCACAAAATACTAAACTGCTAATCTCTCAACATTGACTCCTTAACCTCCCCTTCCAGAGCCTTCAGTTTCTCTGCTTTCTCATAATTACATCAAACCACTTGGGACTCATTTATTCCTACTGACTGTTCTGGAGATTGCAGACTGCACTTCCCTTGCAGACTTTCCCATCCTGAATGACTTGCTTCTATCAGAAAGAAACGTGCACACTCAATGAGCATTTGGAGGGTTCTGTATTTATAAAAATAAATTGTTGCTGCCTCTATCATTCTTTATCATAGGACATCTTCCTATTGGGAGACAGTCTAATATGTTCACATCTACCCTTTTTTAACATGCTGAATTATTCGCCACACGGGTTATCTTAAAGGGCTCATTTAATTCCAAGCAAACACATCTCCCAATATCCTTTCACAGAGCTTAATGGAAGGACTTAATTAGGGTGTTAATTTGATTTTCTTAGTTTCATATTTAAGTTTTAAGCTATACATGGTTCTGTCCACATTTGAACAAAGTTGCCAAATAATCACACCATGATCCTTCATCACATAAGTAATTCAGAAAGTTAACAAAATGCAGTCATTTATTAATCAAAGAATCAAATAAAGAAGCAGGGAGGCAATCCTTCCAATAGGAGGTAAAAGTTTACATTATATAAGTAACATATCTGGAGAATTGTATGCTGTATTAGTCTCCTTAAAGAAAGAATGTAAATGCATTGAGGCAGTTCAGAGGTTGAATATCTGGAATTAATGATTTCTCTTATGAGAAATAATTGGATAGGCTGGGCTTGTATCTGAAGCTTAAAAGAATTAGAGGTAGCACAACTGAAACATACAAGATCTCAATGAGTCTTGACACAGTGCATGAAGAAAGGATGTTTCTCCTTATAGGCAAAAGTGAGGACTGCAGATGCTGAAAACCAGAGTTTAGATTAGAGTGTGTGCTGGAAAAGCTCAGCAGGTCACGCAGCATCCGAGGAGCAGCAAAATCGACGTTTCAGGCAAAAGCCCTTCATCAGGAACTCTTATAGTCATAGAGTTACAAAGCATGGAAACACACACTTTGGTCCCATTTGTTCATGCCGACCAGATGTCCTAAACTGATCTAGTTCCACTTGCTAGCATTTGGCCATATCCGTCTAAATTCTTCCTATTCAGTACCCATCCAGATGCCTTTTAAATATTGTAATTGTACCCACCTCCTCTCGCAACTCCTTCCGTACACACACCACGTTCTGAATGAAAAGGTTACCTCTCAGGTCCCTTTTAAATCTTTCTTCTCTCACCTTAAACCTGCTAGTTTTGGCCTCGCCTACCCTGGGAAAAAGACCTTGGCCATTCACTGTTGGGTGATGCAGTGACTCAATCGTTAGCACTATTGCCTCACAGTTCCAGGGACCTGGGTTCGATTCCAGCCTTGGGCAACGGTCTGAAATTTGCACGTTCTCCGTATGTCTGTGTGGGTTTCCTCAAGGTGCTCCAATTTCCTCTCACAGTCCAAAGATGTGCAGGTTAGGCAGACTGGCCATGCTAAATTGCCCATAGTGGCCAGGAATGTACAGGCTAAGTGGATTATCCATGGGAAATTCAGGATTACAGGGACAGGGTATGAGGGATAGGGTCAGGGTGGGATGCTGTTCAGAGCGTTGGTGTGAACTCAGTGGACTGAATGGCATGCTTCCACATCATAGATATCCAATGATTCTATGATTCTATAAAAGCCTACTATCTGCCTGGAGAAGCACTGACATCTGCCTTGTTCAAGTCCAGTGACTGGATGGAAATGGCTGAGAAGGGCAAGTTGGCACAAGGTTCTCAGGCAGGAACCTAAAGGTCCAGTGTGACATGGTATTGCATACTAAGTCCATCGCCGATCTGCAAGACAGATAGAGGGTGCTGTGTCTCCACACCATGTCTGCGAGATTGCCACTTAGGTCAGTGCTCTTGCCAGGCTGTGAAGGATCAGGCAGCATTGCTGCTATCCACTAGTAGAACATGCATATTCTTTCACTCTCATAGACCTGTCTTGCCATCTTTCTCAACTGTTGCATTCATCTCCCACCAACACGTCTGTTCAGACATCCCATCTGTTGCATTTAGCATTCTCCCTTACTCCCTCATCCCTCCATACCTCTAACCTTTCATCCCCTTCATGCTGCCTCTTTACTCCCCACAGAACATGCCCTGAAATCTTGGTGGCGGTATCCAAAATCAAGGTCCTTTAGAGTAAACAGAAAGTTGAAATTGCCATGTACATACAACAGGAAATGAAAAGCAGCATCGTAAGAATCAGTGAAAATCAAGTGGCAAAAGGGAGGAGGAAACTTTGATCAGTCACTATCACTAGAGGAAATACAATGTAAATATTAATGTGATTAAAGGTTGACATGTCCACTTGGACCTGCTGATCAACATTTTGAAACTGGTAGCTGCAGAGGTATTGTTGTAATCTTTCAAAACTTCCAGATCTGTAAATGCCACAATGGCTAGGAAACCTACAGGAAAGGAGGTAGCAGAATGCAATAGATTTTAGGCCAGATAGACTATGTCTGTCATTTGGAATATATGAAAATCCTGGATGTAAGTTTGCTTGCTGAGCTGAAAGGTTCATTTTCAGACGTTTTGTCACCATACTAGGTAACATCATTAGTGAGTTCCAGTGAAGCACTGGTGTTATGACCCACTTTCTATTTGTGTATTTAGGTTTCCTTGGGTAGGTGATGTCATTTATAGAAAGCGGGTCATTTCATCAGCGCTTCACCGAGGCTCACTGATTATGTTACCTAGTATGGTGATGGAACGTCTGAAAAGAACTTTCCAGCTCAGCGAGGAAACTTACATCCAGAACCTCAACCTGAGCTACAAATATTCCAAACTCCCTAATATAAAGATTCATTAAGTAGTTAAGGGATATTTAGAAAATTATAATATGGTCATATGAAGTTAACTGAGCTTTATGAAAGGATATGATGCTTGTTACTATAGCTCTTTGAGGGAGGATAAATGGGAAGCAGTAGATGTAGTGCATTGGATTTTTTAAAAGGTGTTTGATGAAATGTCACAGAAAAGATCATTACACAAGATATAAGCTCATGGCATTGGGCTAATATATTAGTATGGATAGAGGATTGGCTATCCTACAGAAAACAGATTTGGGATAAGTCAAAGATTTTCAGTTTGACAAACATCAACCAATGGAATGCCACAGGAATCAATTTCAAGACTTCAAATATTTATGACCTAAGATTTTGATTTGATGGAGAGACCGACTGTATTGAACCAAATTTGCTAAAGATGCGAATAAAGTTAGGAAAACAAGTTTTGAGGAATGAAAGAGTCTGCAAAGGGACAGAAATGGGTTAGATGAGCGAGCAAACATTTGGCAGATGGATTATAATGAAGATAAACATGAGGTTATCTCAATTGTCAGATGGAAATTTTTTGCAGATTGCTACAGCACAGAATGACTTTGGTGTCCATGTACATGAACCACAGAAAAGTGGTATGCAGATACAGCAAGTAATTAAGACAAATTGAATGTTATTGCAAATATTTATGGCAAAAGCACCAAAATATGAAATTAAATCTTATTACAAATGAACAGGGCATTGACAAGAGTGTACCTAGGATAACCCACGCAATTTTAGTTACGTTACTTAAGGAGGCACATACTATATTGGTAGCAGTACAGAAAAGGTTCACTGGGCAGATTCACTGGATTGAAGGGATTTCTTTAAATGAGGAAAGGTCAGCCAATTTAGGCCTATATACATCAGAAATTAGAAGGTGGCCAAGTGATCCCATTGGAACATATAAAGTCTGAGGAGATAACAATGAGAGGATTTTCTCAACATCATATTACTCCACCCAATACAGGAATCTGGAACGAGGGCCACAACTTCAAAATTAGGTATTTTTTATTCAAGGCAGAGATGAAGAGAAATTTGTTCTCTCAGAGGGTCATTTGTGTTTGGAATACTCACCCCCAGTGAACCATGGAGGCTGAAATATTGAATAAATGTAAGGTTGAGTTCGAGAGTTAATTGGTTGACAAATGTCTCAAACAGTATGGAAGACATTGAGAAAAGCAGAATTAAGGCCACATCAGATCATTCATGATCTTATTGACTGGGACAGCAGGCTCAAGAAGCTAAATATCTACTCTTACACCTATTTCTGCTGCTCTTCAGTGAAGTTTTGCATTTCATTGAGAAAAATTTCAAAGATGCAGAAAACTGATCAAAACTTCTGACTGTGTCAATAATAATGCAAAAAAAATGGTTATTAGCAATGCCTGCTTGTGGTGAACTGAACTAACATCATGGAATAAATCAGAAAGATCCAGTCATTTGATGTCAGATTCAAAACCCAGGCTGCAAGATCCTTAAAAAAAGTATATTTCCTGAACACTCATGCAATACAGTGAAACCAAAGTTAAGCAATCATGATAAATTTGAAGGTCTGGCCTTTATAAAGTTAAATTTGTGTGTCATGTTTACCTTTATTAAGCCACAAAAATATTTCATGCTGATGCAAGGAAAATCAAAGGTTTATTCTGCATACAGTAATTTGAAAGCCACATGGTCACTTCATCCTTTTGCGTTTGATTAAAAACAGTTGCATAATTCTGTTTACAGAAGACCACAGCTATGTGTCTACAAGATAGCTTTACTATATCTATGAAGAGGTTAGAAACTAGCATAATCTTTTCACATCTCGAATTTTTTAAAGCCAACCATCTAACTAGGACCCTACTGTGTTTCAACACCAATTTACATTTTTGGATGATATTGAGGCATTCTGCAATTGTCAGCCAGAAATATATTAAAATTGGGCACTTTCAATCCATTGAAATGACAACATTGTTTTCAATGAAAAAAATGCTAAAGACTTTCTGCAATGCCATACCTACCAGTAAACTCTGAGGAATTTGTCCCATGACATTGTTGTGTGTGAAGAGACATAGATCTGCAGCTAATTTGATCAGAGGACCAAAGGGGTATTCTGAATTGCAAATCATTTATTTCACACTTTTTTGCATTATAACTCTCCGTACGTTTCTCAGTGTTTGCTTATATTGGACACCATTATTGCAAGTTTCATTTGAGTGGTGAAACATGGAGTACAAACAGTAATAACAAAAATATGGCAATGTATGGAATCACATGTCAGCAAAGCATCATTTACACTTGATATTGAGGTGCCAACTGCTGCTACTTCAACACAGTACAAAGGAAAAGAACTGTGGAAATCCAAAACAAAAACACAAATTGCTGGAGAAGCTCAGCAGGCCTGGCAGCATCAGTGGAGAAAAAGCACAGTTAATGCTTCAGGTCCAGTGACCCTTCCTGAGAACATAGGTACAACGTGCTGCACTTTGGACAGACCAAAATAACCGTACAATTAACACATAAGAACAAAGCTACACTGTGCTACTGCATTGCAAATCCAGCAATGGGAAATTAAACAACAAACAGGAAGAGGAAGCTGTATGAACATTCTTGTCCTTTAAGATGGAGTAGTGCAGCATGTGAATACACAATACAGTGTGAACGCATCTCCAACCATCTTTAGCCAGAAGTAAAAAGTGGATAGCACTTCTCAACTTCTTTCTAAGGTCTACATCTACACAGATGCCATCTTCACCCAATCCAATTTTCCCCCATGTGATATTAAGAAAGGTTTGAGTCATTGACAGCAAAGACAACACTGACATCTACTTGGAAATGTCAAAATCTTCCCAGCTATGTCCTGTCTACAAAAGCGGGGCAAATCCAATTCAGCTAGTTACCATTTCATTCATCGACTTATAACCATTAGCCAAGCGAGGAATCATTGAGAGTGCTAGCAAGCAGCATTTGTTCACCTTTCAGCTGTTCACACACTCAGTTTTCATTTCATTTGAATGATATGAATGTAAACCTCAGTACAACCTTAGTCTAATGATGGACAAAATGGTAAATTTCAAAAGAAAGATGTTTGGTCTTGATATCAGGACAGCATGTTATGGTATGGGCCAAAGAAGACCGAGCAAAACTAATGTTAACATGCATCAGCAGGAAATCACTTCAGTGGTGGGAGTTTTCTGTGCATACATTGTTTGCTACACTTCCAATGACAGTGATAATACTTCAAAAGGTACTTCATAAGCTTTAAAGCATTTTGGGATACAATGAGATTGTGAGATATGCTTTAGAAACAAGAGCCGTTTTCTTCTTTTGTACCAAGCACAAAAGGAAGGTGAATGTAGTTATTTAATGATGCAAGTGATCGGCTCCATCTGCAGTTCCACAGATAACAATGTCTCTTCATTATGCACTAAGGCTTGGATAACATCCAGACCTGAGCTGACAAGTGATATTCTACTATCGAAATAGTAAACAATGATCATTTCCAAAACAGGTGAGATTAACTACTGTTCGATATCCCAATGATAATACCATTGACAAACACCCCAGCATCAAAATCCCATTGACGAGACACGCAACTGGACTAGCTATGAAACATCTGGACAATGAAGCCACCTATATCAGACTCCTGCTCATCAACTACAGCTCCACCTTCAACACCATTATCCTTTTCAGACTGATCTCAAAACTCTGAGACCTAGGTTTCGGCTCCACCCTCTGCATATGGATCTTCAACTTCCTGACCCATTGACTGCAATCAGTGAAGATAAACAACTGCACCTCCTCTATGATAACACTCAACACTGGAGCCCCCCCAAGGAAGCATTCTCAGACCACTACTGTACTCCCTGTACAGCCACATGCAGTCACATTCTGAATGAATGCCATCTACAAGATTGCTAATGACACCATGATGACATCATGGGTAGCAAACAATGATGAGTCAGAATAGAGAAAGGAGATAGAAGGCTTAGTGACGTGGTGCAATGATAACAAACTCTGCTTCAATGTCGCCCAAACTGAAGAGCTGATCATTGACTTCAGAAAGAAAGGTGGAGAACATGCCCCCATTTACATTAACGGAGCAGAGATTGAGAGGGTTGAGAGCCTCTTTTTCCTCAGGCAGTTCAGGAAATTTGGCATTTCCATAAAGACCCTCACCAACGTTTACAGATGTAAGATATTGTCCAGGTGCATAACAGCCTGATGTGGCAATTGCTCTGCCCAGGACCATTGGAAATTACAGAAGGTTATGTGCACAGCACAGACCATCATGGAAGCCAACCTTCCATCCTTGGACTCCATTTACACGTTTCATTGACATGAAAAGGCTACCAACATCATCAAAGACTTATCCCACCCTGGTAATGCTCTTCTACAAATTCTTCTGTCAGGCACAAGATACAGAAGCTTGAACACACACACCAGCAGGTTCAGGAACAGATTCTTCCCTACTATTATTAAATCAGCTGTTTCCATATTGGTCTCTTTTAGAAAAGATTTTAACTAAAAATATTTTTAAGATATTAGAGAGGTTGGATAACATTTATTTTATACAAGGAGTGTTGTAAGGCAGATAAGTTGAGGGTGCTGACTAACAGATAGCTTATGACATCAGTGTTATAATGGAGGCGTGGTTCAGAGAGGAGCAGGACTGGCAACTAAATATTGTGGAGTCATAATCTTCAGGTGAGATGGTAGGGTGGGGGGAGGACATTCTAAAAGAAGAAGTGGTGCCACAGTATAATTATGAAATCAATTACGAATATCTTGGAAGATATTTCATTTGAGGCTACACAGGTAGAATTTGATAACAAAAAACGGCACAATCACATAGCTGGGAGTGCATGAGACCCCCAGACAACCAGAAAGAGGTAGAAGGTCATATATGTAAGCCAATTTCAGAGAAGTATGAAAATAATAGGATAATAATGATGCAGAATGTCAACTTCCCAACATTAAACATCACACAACACCGGGTTATAGTCGAACAGGTTTATTTAGAAGTACAAACTTTTGGAGTGCTGCTTCTTCTTCAGGTAGCCACCTGGTGTTGCGTGATTTTTAACTTTGTCCACTCCAGTCCAATACCAGTACCTCCACTTAATTTTTCCCAATATTAACAGGGACAGACAAAGCATGGAAGGTTTAGAAGGTGGAGTTCTTAAAATATATCCAGGAGAGCATTGTAAACCAGAATGTAGAAAAGTCCTGCAAGAGATGGGCAGCACTGAATCTAATTTTGGGAAATGAAACTGGGCAAGTGGAATAAGTGTCAGTGGGAGAGCATTTCAGCGATAGTGACCATAACATGTTAAGATTTAAGGTAGTCATGGAAAATGACACAGATGGACCAGAAATATAGGTTTTCAATTGAGGAAAGATGGTCTTAAGACAAGACAGGATGTGGCCCAAGTGGACTAGAAGCAGGTAATTGTAATAA
This sequence comes from Chiloscyllium plagiosum, assembly GCF_004010195.1. Lineage (NCBI taxonomy): Eukaryota > Metazoa > Chordata > Chondrichthyes > Orectolobiformes > Hemiscylliidae > Chiloscyllium > Chiloscyllium plagiosum. The sequence goes on from NC_057719.1 coordinate 58,177,519, forward strand.
AAATTACATGGAACAGAGGGAGTCTTTCTAAAAGAAAATAGTGAAGTTCAGATGAACATGATCCTGTAAAGGTGAAGAGTTGGACCAAAAACTTCAGAAAATACTGGACATCAAGGAGTGTACAAGATGAGATAAGTTAAAAAAAGGGAAACTATGATAGATACTGAGGGCTCAGAACATTAGAAGTCTAGAGACACACAGAAAGTGCAGCGGGTTATTTGAAAAGAAATCAGGAAAGTGAAGAGTGGGTATGAAAAATTACTGGTGGGTTCTGGAAGGACAATCCAAAGACATTTAAAGTATTTTACTGGCAAGTGGAAAAACAAGGAAGAGTGGGGTACATTAGGGACCTATGTAATAAGCTGTGGGTGGAGCCGGAAGTCGGAGAAGTTTAAATGAGCACTTTACACCTGTATTCACGATGTAGGTACAGAAATCAGGGAAGAAAACTATGTTGTACTTGAACAAATTACAAATGAGAGAAAGAGATATTAGTGGATTTAGTGGACTGCAAATTGAATGTCCCCAGGCCCAAATTAAGTAAATCTCAGGTTGTTGTGGGAGGCAAGGGAGGAGGTGGCAGGGACTCTGACAAATGTTCAAATCCTCTCTGAACACAGCAGATATATCACTGAACTGGAGAATGTCAAATGAGATACCATTTTTCACAAAGTGTGAGGATAAATCAGGGAACTACGGGCCAGTGAATCCAACAATGATAGGTAAACTATTTGAAAAGGTTCTAAGCAATAGAATTAATCTCAACTTGGAAAAGCAAGGGTTAGTCAGGGGTGGGGGGGTCACAGCATGGCTTTGTCAAAGGGGATCATGTCTGACAGATTTGATTGAGCTTTTCAAGATGACAACTAATGTGAGGATGAGGGCACTACAGTGGATGTAATTCATGCAGACTTCAGTGAGGCTTTTGACAAGGTCTTGCATGGGAAATTGGTCAAGAAGGTAAGAATCCATGGGATCCAGGAAAATTTGCAACTTAGAGACAAAATTTGCTTAGAGATGGGAGGCAGGAGGGACAGCCTTGTTAACCACTTTGTTTTTGAAATTTAAAACTTGTGTCCAGCACAGGATTTGATGCTGGGTCCCTTGTTATTTGTAGAGTACTTTAATGATCTAGAGTGGAGGTGGTTTAAATCATTAAGTACGTTCACAGATGACATGAAAATTTGTGGTGTGGTAAATAGCAAGAATGGAATCCTCGAACCATATGATATGGATGGGCTGATCAGATGGCAGAACAATGTTAAATGGAAGTTTCTCCTGAAAAGTGCATGGTGATGCATTTTGAAAGGCTAATAAGGCAAGAGAACACATGATAAATGGTAGGACCTCAGGATATTCAAAGGATTAGAAGGACTTTGATGTGCAGATTCATGCACATGGTGCACATGTTCTTGAGGCAACAGATAGGTGGAAAAAGTGGTTAACAAGGCATATGGGATACTTATCTTGATCAGAATAGGGTCAGAATACAAGAGCAGGGAGGTTATGATGCAGCTTTACAAGTCATTAATTCTATCTCAATGGGGGTACTGTGTGTACTTCTGGTTGTCACATTGTACAATGGATATGATTGAACTGGAGAGGGTGCAGAAGGGATGTTGCCTGAGATGCACCATTTCAGCTATGATGAGTGCCTGGATAGGCTGTGGTTCTTTACCTTATATCATTATGGGGGGACCTGGGAGGGGAGGAACCTCAAGAAGGTCCTAGATAGAGTCGATAGAAAGAAGCATTTTCCTATAGTATAGGAATTAATAAACATTTAAAGTGAAGGGCAGGAGGTGTACAGTGGATTTCAGGAAGATCACCTGAGAGGGTGGTAAATTTCTGAAAGGGTTGTAGTGGTGGAAACCATTGCAATATTTTTAAAGTTTTCACTTGAAGCATCATAACATAAGGTCTCCTGGACTATATGCTGCAAATAGGACCAGAGTCAATTGTGCTTGATAGCTGATGTGGACACAATGAGCCATGGGCACTTACATGGGCCCTGGCTACGCCTGCTTCTTTGTCGGTTATGTTGAACAGTTCCTCTTCAGTATGTACACCAATATTGGTTCACAACACTTCTGCCATTATGTAGATGACTGCATTAGTGCTGCATCCTGCAGCCAGACTGAATTGGAGCAGTTCATCAGATTTGCTAACAATGTCCACCGCACCCTCAAATTCACTTGAGGGTGAATCTATCTCGGTCTATCTCGGCACCTCCCTTCCCTTTCTTGACCTCTCTAATTCTATCTCTAGCAACGGTTTACAGGCCAACATTTACTATAAACCCACAGACTCTCATAACTACCTGGACTGCACCTCCTCCCACCCCAAATCCTGCAAAAACTCCATCCTGTTTACCCAATTCCTCTGTCTCCATTGCATCTGCTTTGACAAGGAGACGTTCCACTCGCAAGCATCCCAGGTGTCCTCTTATTTCAAACAATGTTTTTTTCTCCCCTCTGTCATCCTGACAGCCCTCCACCACAACTCCTCCATTCTCCACTCCACTGCTCTAAACCACCCCCGCCAACGTAAGAAAGATAGGGTCCCCCCTTGTCCTCACTTTCCACCCCACCAGTCCCCATATCTAATGGATCTTCCTCAAACACTTCCACTAAGTCCAATTAGACCTCACCACCAAGAATATCTTCCCCTCCCTACCCCTCTCTGCCTTCCGCAAGGACCGTTCCCTTCATCACTTCCTGGTTCGTGCTACAATCCCCACCAATCCCTCCCCACCCCAAACCGCCAGTACCTTATCCTGTAAATGAAAAAGATGCAATACCTGCCCATACACCATTTCCCTCACCTCCATCCAGGGCCCCAAACAGTCCTTCCAGGTGAGACAAAGGTTCACCTGCATCTCCTCCAACCTAGTTTATTGTATCCGGTGCTCCCAATGTGGTCTTCTCTACTTCAGGGAAACCCAACCTAGACTGGGTCCATTTCGAAGAGCCTCTTTGCCAGGCCTGAAAAGGCCAGCTTGACCTCGTGGTCACCGCCCATTCCAATTCCCTTCCCATTCCCCTCTCCTACATGCCCACAGTGAATCAGACCACAAATTGGAGGAGCAACATCTTATCTTCCATCTGGGCAGCCTTAACATTGAGTTCTCCAATTTCAAATAATCTTCCAACCTCAACTTCCTTTCTTGCCCCACCTCCTCCCTTCCATTCCACCTACTGATCCTGCCTTCCAGCTACCAACCAGATTCATCCCTCCCATCGACCATTCAGGTTGTACCTGTGTTCACCTATCACTACCTCACCATTGCGCCCCTCTCCCCACCCCACCTCCTTATCTGTAGCTCTCCCACCCCACCTCCATTCCTGAAGAAGGGTTATACCCGAAATGTTGACTTCTCCACCTCCTGATGCTCCTGGCTTGCTATGTTCTTCTGGCCTCCTGTTTGTTTACTTTGGATGCCAGTATCTGCAGGTTTTTTTGTCTCTAACAATGAGTCAAAAGGCCTCTTCCAGTGACGTAAAACAATGACTCTATTTATTGAGACAAAAAACAAAAATTTAGGATGGCTGAAACTAATTTGCATCACCGAGACACAGAACATTTCCTTGGAACAGAGATGGAGACCCTCTACAGATGTAACGATATCATAAAGTGTGCACTGACTCTTTGATGTTTCATCAAGATGAAAGATGGTTCATTGAAACATAGCGACTGGGGACATTAAAAAGATATCAACCAATGGAGCTATCACATGATGTCCAAAGAAATACTATGTAAGATATTAGATATTTTTGTAACATAGGACCAACTTGGAAAGTAATCACGTGACCAGTTGTGTGTGTGAATGATGAATTTGAATTTGTAGTGATTGATACAGGACAGCAGGGGTTTATAGCAACTCTCTTCCTTTCAAAGGCATAAACCAGCCAGAAAACCTCTTGCTGCAAGCAGAGAATTTTAAAGAAATATTTTCAATCCAGCAACAGAGATTCCAGGAGAAGGGAATTTATCACTAATCTGCAAAGCAACTCCTTTCATCTGAGCCAAAACATCTGAGCACTGGACCTCTATCAACTTCAATTTTTAATCTATAGTTTCCATTTGGTCAAGCAACCTCCAATATCCTCGACTGTTCTATTTTTCTCCAGGTTTGGGTTTTTATGAAGTTATTTGTGTGTGTTAACAGGAAGTTAGTCATAGATGTACAGCTGGTTTGTGGTATTTTCTACTCAAAGAAGGTTTTAGCAATACAAATAACTCTCGTCAAATTTAACTCAAGAATGTCTACCTGGCTTAATTTTTACAAGTTGCACTCAACAAACTACAGACTGAATTGACAATTCACCATCCTATATTGAAATTCAAACATTTGTTACAATCAATCAAGGAAGTAGGAAAATAAGAAAACCAGGCACTCCTCCTTGTTGGCAGCAACACTTTCTTGATTTGGTTTAATATATTATTGCCACATATACTGAATACAGTGAAAAGTATATTTGGGTAATAGAACAGAGTGCAGAATATAATGTTATAGCTACAGAGAAGGTGCAGAGAAAGATCAAATCAAATCTATGAGAGGTCTATTCATAAATCTGATAATAGTGGGGAAGAAGTTGTTCTGATTTCTGTTCGTACATGTTTTTCAAACTTCTGTACCTTCTGTCCGATTGAAGAGGTAGAAGAGAGTGTCATCAGAGTGGGAGTGGTCATCAATAATGTTGGCTGTTTTCCCGAGGCAACAGGAATGATAGACAGAGTCATTGGAAGAAAGGCTGGTTTTCATGATGGACTGGGCTTGTTCACAATTCTCAATAATTTCTTGCACTCTTAGGCAGTGCAGTTGCCATACCAAGCTGTGATGCATCTGGATAGAATGCTTTCTATGGTGTAGCTTCAAAAATTGGTAAGTCATTGTGGATATGCCAAACAACTTTAACCTTCTGAGGAAGTAGAAGCACTGATGTGCTTTCTTGATAGTAGCATCAACATGGAAAAAATAGGCAAAAATCCATCCATCACCTTAAATTTTCACTCCTTTCATGACCTGAGCACAGGCATAGAGACAATATCTTCACCATATGTATCACTGACCCTTCAACGTTCCTGGGTCAAAACTCTGGAATCCCTATCTAACATTATGGAAATACCTTCAGACGCAGATGACAGTGATTCAAGAAGGTCACATCACATGCCAACACTATTCAAAGTGTTTGATGACAAAGACCTTTTTTTGAAAAGTAATTCTTTCATGGGATGTAAATGTCACCAGCAAGGCCAGAATTTGTAGCTCATTCCTTTGTACGTAGTGAACTTGAATTTGCCTCATTGATTACCTACTTTGCTCTTCTGGTGCCCTCTTGTCAGATTACATCCCCACATTACACTGTGCTGCTCCTGGAACATCTTGCCACTGAGCAGATCTCGGCCAAAAGTCTAGCATTCCTTGTGCCCGTGTCACGTTTGAAAGGTTGTTGTGCACCTGGACAAGCACTGTTGCTCTGGAGCTGCCCTGCACAATTCCTGACATATGCCCTGCATGTGGAAGGGAAATTGGCACACTGCTCCACAGACAAGATCCTGGAGAACCTACTGGATGGTGTAGTGTAGACACAATGTTCTCTTCCTCCAGTACTAGCACACCACCAGACCATGCCAGTGAGGTCAGAGGTTGTTAGTTCAGTGCAGTCTCTACCATGTGGAAGAATATACAATAGTGTAGGAAGAATTATCTCTTCCACTTTGCCAGCATAAGTACCACCACCTTCTCTCCAATATCACACACTCACTCTCTCGGATTCTGCACCCACATGAAAATGTTATTTATAGAAAATGGGGCTGCTGGGTTGGCCAGCAAAACTTATCCATCCTGAGGGCTATACCATTCTTCTGTGGCATGCAATATCTTCTCTACTCATTCTACCTACCAAAACTACTGACATCATGAACCCAGCACGCTCTCTGCATTGTCTACTCACTTAGAGTCATAGAGTAATAGAGATGTACAGCATGGAAACAGACCCTTCTGTCCAAATCATCCATGCAGACCATATATCCTAACCCAATCAAGTCCCAGCTGCCAGCACCTGGCCCATATCCCTCCAAACCCTTCCTATTCATATACCCATCCAGATGCCTTTTAAATGTTGCAATTGTACTAACTGCCGCCACTTCCTCTGGCAGCTCATTCCATGCACATACCACCCTCTGCATGAAAAGGTTGCCCCTTAGGTCTCTTTTATATCTTTCTCCTCTCAACCTAAACATATGCCCTCTAGTTCTGGACTCCACCACCCCAGGGAAAAGACCTTGTCTATTTATCCTATACATGCCCTCATGATTTTATAAACCTCTATAAGGTCACCCCTCAACCTCCGATGCTCCAGGGAAAACAACCCCAGTCTATTCAGCCTCTCCCTATAGCTCAAATCCTTGTAAATCTTTTCTGAAACCTTTCAAGTTTCACAACATTCTTCCAATAGGAAGGACACCAGAATTGCACGCAATATTCCAACAGTGATCTAACCAATGTCCTGTACAGCCACAACATGACCTCCCAACTCCTGTACTCGATACTCTGACCAAGGAAAGCATACCAAACACCTTTACAATCCTATCTACCTGCGACTCTACTTTCAAGGAGCTATGAACCTGCACTCCAAGGTCTCTTTGTTCAGCAACACTACCTAGGACCTTACCATTAAGTGTGTAAGTCCTGCTAAGTTTTGCTTTCCCAAAATGCAACATCTCACATTTATCTAAATTAAATTGCATCTGCCACTTCTCAGCCCATTGGCCCATCTGGTCAAGATCCTGTTGAAATCTGAGGTAACCCTCTTCGCTGTCCACTACACCTCCAATTTGGTCTCATCAGCAAACTTACTAACTATACCTCTTATGCTCACATCCAAATCATTTATGTAAATGACGAAACATAGTAGACCCAGCACCAATCCTTGTGGCACTCCACTGGTCACAGGCCTCCAGTCTGAAAAACAACCCTCCACCACCACCCTCTGTCTTCTACTTTAAAGCCAGTTCTGTATCCAAATGGCAAGTTCTCCCTGTATTCCATGAGATCTAACCTTGCTAACAAGTCTCCCATGGGGAACCTTGTCGAACACCTTACTGAAGTACACATAGATCACATCTACTGCTCTACCTTCATCAATCCTCTTTGTTACCTCTTCAAAAAACTCAATCAAGTTTGTGAGACATGATTTCCCATGCATAAAGCCAAGTTGACTATCCTTAATCAGTTCTTCCCTTTCCAAATACAAATACATCCTGTCCCTCAGGATTCCCTCCAACAACCTGCCCACCAGTGACGTAAGGCTCACTGGTCTATAGTTCCCTGGCTTGTCCTTACCACCTTTCTTTAATAGTGGCACCATGTTAGCCAGTCTTCCGGCCCCTCACCTGTGACTATCGATGATACAAATATAAGAGGCCCAGTAATCAGTTCCCTAGTTTCCCACATAGTTCTAGGGTACACTTGATTGGATCCTGGGGATTTATCCACTTTTATGCATTTCAGGTCTTCCAGCACTTCCTCCTTTTTCAAGATGTCACCATCTATTTCCCTACAGTCAATATCTTCCATGCCCTTTTCCAAAGTAAACACTGATGGAAAATACTCGTTTAGTATCTGCCCCATCTCCTGCAGCTCCACACAAAGGCTGCCTTGCTGATCTTTGAGTGGCCCTATTCTCTTCCTAGTTACCCTTTTCTCCTTAATGTATTTGCAAAATCCCTTTGGATTCTCCTTAACTCTATTTGCCAAAGCTACCTCATGTCCCCTTTTTGCCCTCCTGATTTCTCTCTAAGGATCCAGGGGGCACGAAAAAGACTTGGCAAGAAGGATTAGGGAGAACCCAAAGGCATTTTACTCATACGCGAGGAATAAAGAATGATCAGGGAGAAGGTAGGGCCGATTAGGGATAGAGTAGGGAACTTGTGCGTGGAGTCTGAGCAGATAGGGGAAGCCCTAAATGAGCTTTTTCCCTTGGTTTTCACAAAGGAAAGGGACCTTGTTGTGAATGAGAACTTTGAGGAGCTGGGATACAGGCTTGACCAGATCAAGATTGATGAAGTTGATGTGCTGGAAATTTTGGAAAACATTAATGTTGATAAGTCCCCAGGGCCAAACCAGATTTATCCTAGGCTGCTCCGAGAAGCGAGAAAGGAGGTTGCTAGGCCACTGGCGAAGATCTTTGCCTCCTCACTCTCCATGGGAGTCATACTGGAGAATTGGAAGGAGGCAAATGTTGTTCCTCTTTTCAAGAAGGGTAATAGGGAAATCCCTGGCAATTAGAGACCAGTCAGTCTTACGTCTGTGGTCAGCAAGGTTTTGGAAAGAATTCGGAGGGATAGGATTTATGACTATTTGGCAAATCATAGTGTGATTAAAGGCAGTCAGCATGGCTTTGTGAGGGGCAGGTCATGCCTCACAAATCTTATTGAGTTCGTTGAGGAGGTGACAAGACAGGTCGACTAAGGTAGAGCAGTGGATGTGCTGTATATGGACTTCAGCAAGGCATTGGATAAGGTTCCCTGTGGTAGGGTCATTCATAAAGTCAGGAAGTATTGGATACAGGGAGATTTGGCTATCTGGATTCAGAATTGGTTGGCTGACAGAAGGCTGAGAGAGGTTGTAGATGGGAAGTATTCTGCCTGGAGGTCAGTGTTGAGTGGGATCCCTCAGGGCTCTGTTCTTGGGCCTCTGCTCTTTGTAGTTTTTATAAATGACTTGGATGAAGAGTTTGAGGGGTGGGTTAGTAAATTTACAGATGACACAAAGGTTGGAGGTGCCGTCGATAGTTTCGAGGGCTATTGGAGGCTGCCGCATGACATAGACAAGATGCAGAGCTGGGCTGAGAAATGGCAGATAGAGTTCAACCTGGATAAATGCGAAGTGATGCATTTTGGAAGGTCGAACTTGAATGCTTAATATAGGATTGGCAGTGTGGAGGAACAGAGGGATCTTGGTGTGCAAGTATGCATCAAAGTTGTCACCCAAGTGGATAGGGTTGTCAACGAAGCCTACAAAGGCTTTCATTAACAGGGGGATTGAGTTTAAGAGCCACGAGTTTTTGCTACAGCTCTACAAGTCCCTGGTGTGACCATACTTGGAATATTGTGTCCAGTTCTTGTCGCCCTACTATAGGAAAGGTACAGAGGCTTTGGAGAGGGTGCAAAGAATGTTGAATAAACTCGGACTTTTTTCTCTGGAGAGAAGAAGGAAGAGAGGTGACCTGATCGAAGTATACAAGATAATGAGAGGAATAGATAGAGTCAATAGCCAGAGACTTTTCCCCAGGGTAGGATTGACTGGTACGAAGGGTCATAGTTTTAAGATATTAGGAGAAAGGTATAGAGGGGATGTCAGAGGAAGGTTCTTTACGCAGAGAGTTGTGAATGCATGGAATGCGTTGCCAGTGGTGGTGGTGGAAGCAGAGTCATTAGGGACATTTAAGCGACTGCTGGGCACGCACATGGATAGCAATGAGTTGAGGGTAGCGTAGGTTAAGTTATTTTATTTTACATTAGGATTAACCCTCGGCATAACATCGTAGGCCAAGGGGCCTGTTCTGTGCTGTACTTTTCTATGTTCTATGTTCTAACACCTTGCATGGCCCATACTTTGCCTACTCACTTGCTTGGGACATGTCCACAACCACAGCTAAGAAGTAACAGCCGTGCCAAATCATTTTCATCTCTCTTTCTCCCTCATTCCAAAAAGAAAACAATCTATAGTAATGTAGAAGAGAAAAGATGGGGTTGAGTTGGCTGATACTAAGCTCCTTATCTCTAACTCTGACCACCTCCAGCAGCTGACGGATCATGGCTCTGGATTCATACTGAAGCTTTAACCAAAGGCAATATCCCTTGACCTGACTGAAGAGTTCTTATAATGAAGACAAGCTTCCTAGCTTTATGTCTGCACTGAACAGCAAGGCAAGACAGCAATGCTGTGAGCCTGCTACCTCTGGCTAAGGAACAAGATACAAAATGGCAAGGCAAAGCAAGACAGAATGCTATGTTCATCAAGACAGGCTTGAAATGAGTGATTGCTTGATCCAGTCCATGAACTAGATGCAGAGCTAAGAGCAAAGTTCTTGCTGCAGCATTGCAATGACAGTTTACGTTGCAATATTGCAATGCAGAAGCACACCAAATGAATTAGAGATTGCTAGGAGTGCTCTTACAGGCTAGATGGCAAATGTTTATGTCCAATGTCTAACATGGAGGTCCTTTGGGGTAAACAGCAAGCTGCAGTCACCAGGAATCCACTCTGAAAGTCAAAACTTTCAACATCTAGTTTGTTTTTCAGGGATGACAGAATAGCGAGCTGTACGTTAACAAGGTGAGGTGTGCATTGATATGGTCATTTACAAACAATGATCCTCCCTAACAAGTTGTCTGATAGGAGCCTCATCTCAATTCCAAAAACTTGGTTAAAAAAAAATACATGTTGCTCTCAACGTTGAAACAGGCCTCATGTGATTGTGCCACATTCCTCACCATATACCATGTCATTGAAACTACTATAAAAAAGTTCCTCCCAAGGTTACTGAAAATGTGTGAAACAAAATAATTTACTGCTTATATTAGCATTCATTCACTTAGCATTCAGATTAAATATTTATTATTATAAAATAAATAGCCGAGTGAAACACAATGTTTACAAACAAATCAATCTCTGCCTTGAAGTTATCAATCTCCGCCTTGAAGACATTTAGCGTAACAAAAAAGATAAATTCTTGATGTCACAAGGAATTAAGGGCTATGGGGAGAATGCAGGTAAATGGAGTTGAAATGCCCATCAGCCATGATTGAACGGCGGAGGGGACTTGATGGGCCGAATGGCCTTACTTCCACTCCTATGTCTTATGGTCTTATTTTCAATTTTAAGTGATATTATGTAAAAAAATCAGTAAAATAGCCAAAGGTATATTCTATGTATGTCAAAAATCCCTCGTGTCTGGCATGAAATTTATTTTGTTCAATGAATTAATAAGCTGAGTGCTGAAAACTCTTCATCTATATATCGAGCTTCTCCTCATTCTTCCAATGCCTGAAATTCTTTACTTACTATCCATATAGGGAGGATTGTAGGTTTCACTTATATCCTCCATAGCTGGTTCCAGAATTTCTTCTGCCTCGTTTAGTATAGTGGAATGTCAATGAGTCTTCTGTTGTCAGTATAGCCGTTTCATCACCTTAACATTTTTGAAGAATTGGGTGCATGGAAGGGTGAGTGTAATAACCTCCAAAAGATGACATTTTAATAAGGTTGTTAAAAAGGTGAAAAGCAGAACACTAAAAAATAGCTATATTTACCAAAACAGAAATAATGGTTTATGTTCAAAGAACAGACAATAACAATGGAGGTAAAAATCGAAAAAGACTCGTGAAAATGCAAATAATTTGTTTCATTCCTGCCTCTTATTTCATTTAATTCTAAATAATCCAGAATACACCTTATTCAAAAAATTAGCATTAAATGATTTCCATTATTAGTGTTCAGAAAAGACATATCTACATTGTTAAAATAAATTCTCTCAAAAATGCAGTCACACTTCATTTGCTGTCAAGAATTATCAAAAGAAAAAGTAACAGCTATGCATTTTGTCAGGTCTAAATTCAGCTTCCAGATTGGCTCTACCACACTACTTGGGGTTGATGTATTGTGGAATTTAATTTGTGTCGTAACAGACATTCTTAAAAAGTATGCACAGTTTAAAAAGATTTTACAGACAGATTGTAAGATATATTATTCATTCAAGAAGAATTTCTTAAAATATTCTGATGAAGCAGTGACTGAGCACACACATTTTTCATGTGCTTTCAAAGGAATAGCCTCTTGCAAATGTGAATAAGCAGACTTACATATTCCTGATCAGGGAATTGAGATTTAAGATTTTCAGCCTGCAGTATATTTAGAATGTAACTGCATTCCATATTTACTGTTCCTAAACTGACAGTACACTAAACTAGAGCACAAATGTCACTGGTTTTGGCTTATGATGCCTCTCTTTCGCTTTCAAGTTTACAATGTGGATATTTTGTAAGATTGGTCAGTTTGCCAAAATTCTCGGGTGCTGTTTTAATAATTTTTGTGTAATGAACAGTTTTAACTGAAAAACACTGAATTTTATTGGAATGGTTTTATTTTTAAAACCAGTAACCATAAAGTAATTCCATGAAGTAATTCAAAAGTGCATATGTAAAAACAAAATTAAGTCAGTCAACTAAGTGAATTCAATCAAGAAACATGGCATCAGAACTTTGAATGTTATTTTTCCATGCTGGCAAAGGATAGCAAAAGGATAAATGCAGGCTATCAATACTCTTAATCATGAGTTTAGTATCACTAGTATTACCACACAACCTAATTGAGTACAAACGTAATGAAGAATAACAAACAATAGTTGATTAAACACTTGATATTGTGGGTTAATCAAACATTCTAAATAGACTAATCTAAACCCGAGGAACAGCATCAGTTTCTGTTATGATTAACTTTATACAACCAGCCAGCTCTTGACCTGGAATAATTTACTCCCTTGAGAAACTATAGAAAAGTTCTGTGGTTGACCAGAGCAGAGTTCTGATTAAAGTACATCAGTATTTTCAAATCTGTATAGATAAACACTTGCATAGATCTGTATGAGGCTTTACAATATTACTTGCATGCAACAAGTCATAATGCAAAACATAAAGAATCAATTCCTTATTGAAAATGGAAAGTTACTATACATAAGCTTCGCTCAACATAAGCAGCTTAAATTATTTTTAGAAGCTCCCCAGACTCATTTTCCATATGTGGATATTCTGGGTCATTTAAATGATATTTTTGGATAATATTAATATACTAGATTTTTTACTTCAAGTCACTGCTTATGGCGAAATATTTTAGGTTCTGCAAAGCAACATTGATCATACTAATCATGGGCTGGATTTTACAGTCAGCGTTGATTTCACTGACTTCCAATTCTGGAAGGTGGGTGACAGCAGGTAGCTGTCTACAGACTACATGTGGAGGAACAATGGATGACAGATTGCAGCTTCAGGTAAATCTTTGCTTTCACTAAATCTTTAATTACAGTCAGGTAGAGGAATCATAATGGAGAGCAGATGTATAGTAAACATTCAGCTCTGAGTGGGACTTTCACATAAAGAAAATAAGTTTCAGGGAAAAAATAAACCACACAGCAAAGAGATATAGCAACACAAGAGTGGGCATTCATGAGGCACTGTGGGCCATCAACAGCAGCAGAATTGTACTCCAACATAATTTGCAACCTCATGGCCCAGCATATCCCCCATTCAACCATTAGCATCAAGCCAGGGATCAACCCTGGTTCAATGCAGAGTGCAAGAGGGCATGCCAGGAATAGTAGCAGGCATTCCTGATAATGAGGTGTCAACCTGGTAAAGCTATTAAATGACATAAGCAGCAAGTGACAGATAGAGCAAAGCAATCCCATAATTAACGGATCGGATCTAACCTCTGCAGTCCTGTCACACTGAATTATGAATGATAGTAGACAAAAAAAACAACTCACTGGGGGTGGTGGCTCCACAAGTATCCCCATTCTCAAAGATGGAAAAGCCCAGATCATTAGTGCAAAAAGATAATGCTAAAGAATTTGCATCAATCTTCAGCCAGAAGTGCCATGTGGATGATCCATATTGGCCTCCTCCAGTATTTCCTGACATCACAGATGTCAATCTTCAGCCAATTGTAATTACTGCACTCGATATCAAAAAATGGTTAGGTGCACTGGATACTGCAAAGGCTGTGGGCCCTGACAACATTCTGGCAATAGTACTGAAGACTTGTGCTCCAGAACGTGCCGCACCCCTCTCTCTGCAAGACTGGCACCCACCTGACAATATGCAAGATTGCCTAGATATGTCCTGTACACAAAAAAAACAGGACAAATCCAACCCGGTCAATTACTACTGCATCAGTCTACTCTTCATTATCAGTAAAGTAATGGAAGGTGTCATCAGTGTTGTCAATAACTGCTCAGTGATGTCCAGTTTGGGTTCCACTAGGGCCACTTAGCTCCTGACTTCATGACAGTCTTTCTTCAAACACAGACAAGAGAGCTGAATTCCAGAGGTGAGAGGAGAGTAACAGTCCCTGATATCAAGGCTGCATTTGACTGAGAGTGACATCTATGAGTCCTAGCAAAACTGGAATCAATGGCTATAAGAGGGAAAACTCTTTGCTGGTTGGAGTTATGCCTGGCACTAGAAGATGGTTGTGGTTGTTGGAGGTCAGTCATCTCAGCTCTGATACATCTCTGCAAGAGTTCCTCAACCTGGTTTCTTACACCCAATCATCTTCAGCTGCTTCAACTATGCCCTTCTCTTGCTCAGAAGGTCAGAAATGGGGATGTTTGCTGCTGATTTCACAATGTTCAGCACTATTCATGTCTTCTTAGATACTGGAACAGACCATGTTCAAATGCAACAAGGCTTGGACAAATCTAGGCTTGGGGTAACAGGTAACATTCATGCAATAAATGCCAGGCATGACCAACCAAATAAGAGACTAATTAACCACCATTCCTTAACATTCTATGGCATTATCATCACTGAATCCCCCAATATCAACATCCTGGAGGTTATCACTGACCAGAAGCTCGATTAGACTTGCCATTTAAACACCATGCTGACAAAAGCAGGTCAGAACTAAGAATCCTGAGTAACTCACTTCTTACACCCCAAAGCCTGTCCACCATTGGCAAAGCACAAATCAACAGTGTGACAGAATACTCCCCTCCTGTCTGGATCAGAACAGATCCAACAACACTCAATAAGCTTGACACCATCCAAGACAAAACAGTCCACTTCATTGGCACCAAATCCACAAGCATCCACTTCCCCAGCAGCAGTACATACAAGATGCGCTGCAAAGTTTACCGAAGATTCTGAGAGAAACACCTTCCAATGCCCTGACTAGTCCCACCTAGAAGAACAAGGGCACCAGATACATAGGAACACTATCACAAGCAAATTTCCTTCCAAGTCACTCACCATCCTGACTTGCAAATATATCGCTGTTCCTTCCCTTGTGCACAAAATTTTTCCTGCACAAAATTCTTGAATTCCCTCCAAATGGCATTTTGAGTTTATCTACAGTACAGCTCAAGGTGGAAGCTCACCACTATCTTCCAGTAATAAATACTGGCTCGCAAGTACAAAGAACAAAGAACATTTACTGCCCGGGAACAGGCTCTTCGGCCCTCTAAGCCTGAGCCAATATAATAAAAATAAATAAAAGAAAACATTGTAAAGAGGTTATTTTTGAGGACTGACATGTATTAAAGGTACCATTATGTTGTGAATTTATGCAAAGCATGCTTGATGACTTTCCTGTTAATTAATGTTGGTATGTCAAAGGTTGCACAGCAACCTTTGATTTAATCACTTCAATGTAAAGGGGAACAACCTTTAATTTTAAATTGCTGGTTATTTCTCTCAATTTGAAATTTCAACCTTAAAGTACAGTTATAAATCAAATTCAATGTTGAAGTACTGTTATAACATGCACAGATGTATTATTCTAACTGCTCTCCATTCTACAGTGGAATTTCTTACAAAGAAATATGGGTATAGGTCACCAGACTCAAAATGCTCACTCTGTTTTCTCCCCACAGTTTCCATCAGACCTGCTGAGTTTTGCCAGCAATTTCCATTTTTGATGAAGGAAATATTTAAGTTTGTACAGATCATACCAAATTTTGAGGAAAGGGATGTGAGGACATTCTTTATGTCATTTGAGAAAATGGTGACCTTAATGAAATGTAGAAGGAAAACTGGACTGAAAACAACAAATTTTGGAGATCACAGTGGGTCATCTGGATTCACAATTTTAGCGTGCTATCTCACCACGGATGCCACCTGACCAGCTGTGACCTCCAGCATTTGTTGTTTTCAGTACAAATTTCAGCATCGGCAGTAATTTGCTTCAACAAGGAAAATTGGACATTGCTTGTAGAGAACAAGTTGACAAGTAGAGCACAGAAAATTCATGCTTTACCATCAGAGGCAGTTTCTGTGGATTATGACACTGCATGAAAGAGTTATTCTGGGTGCAGAAGAGTAAGGTTCTGAAGCATGCAGAAATAAACAGAAACAGCCTGACTCAGTTTGAAAGAGTTAAGCAGAATAATTTTGACTGCTGAATACAAGCACTAGGACTTGAACCCATATATAAAAATCTTCGAGAGATTTTCTTTGAAGAATTTAAAAACTCGCTTCAATGTTGAACACCAAAGGGCTGCAATTGCAAGACAGATAGCAGTAATTGCTGATGAGTTGATTCATAATATTGGAAGCATTTTTTTTCCTTCACTCCATAAATTCAGAAGGACAGAAAGTAAGAGAATGAAAGGAAGGCATGTAGCCACCGTAAAGAAAGGATAGCTGGACATGCCTCAAGATCTCAAAAGCCAAAGGTATATGTGTTTCCATTGTTATAAAATGGGACAAATTCATTTGGAATGCTGGAAGTTGCACAGCACGTTTATGGATCTTACTGGGATTTTTAAGAGAGTCAGAAAAGTAAAATCATAGGGAAATTAACACTTTTGCTACAACTAAGAGGTTGGAGGTAAACACTGCTATGTATGAGAAGGGATGAATTGAATCATTGAGGGATATAAAACATTTTTGGAAAATGGAAAGATAACCCATTTTTCTTCAAATGGTGTTGCTAAACCAATAACAATATTAAAGGAATGCAGGAGTAACCCAAATGTTTTTTTCTGGAGAAGTATCTAGTTTTCTTTCCAGGATGAGATGAAAGCCAAAATGCTAATAAATGGGATTAGTGGAGAGGACAACCCAGTTCCATTTTATGAAGTTCCATTGCACTGTGACTTGTGGTCTGGAACAAAGGTAGAAGGAATTGTTAAGAAATTACCCATCGACGGGTTATGATTCAACTGTAGTGAAAGTTATAGCCAGCCAGTTTCTCATATGAGAAACTACGTGTTCTCACTATTCCTGCAGGTATCTGTGGTTCTCTGTCTCTCTGTGTCAGTGATTTGTGCTTTTTTTCTCTCTGATTTTGCTGAGTTTCGTTGATAGAAAAAATAAGGAATGTTTCTTTGGAAGCATGCAAAAGTGAAAAAGAGAAAAATACAACACCTTAAAATATTCATAAGATACATGACCTGAAACATCAACTAAACGTTATTTTCAAATAACTGTCTGAAAGACAACTGTGATCAGATATGTCTGAATTTAGGTCTGCAAAAATATATATAACTTTTCAATTCGAAATAACTGGTAAAGTAAACTATTGAAAAATTTAGCATTAAACAGATTCTCCAACTGCCTCATTCTCTAACCCATCTTGTGCCTTTACAGAATACACAAGTATCAGACTGGGGGTGGGGGGGGGGGGGGGGGGGGAACCCTTTGTAAAGTGAATAATCTTCAGATTAGCCTTTGAATCCTCCCAGCAATTGCTTTGAAAGCTTCACAACCAAGGATCGCCCAGATCATTCTGCTTGACGTTGAGGAAAATCTTGCCATAGCAGAGCTCAGCCACTTGGTGATGTCGTAATGGGGTGATTTTTAAATTTGAGAATGTGCAACTGTACGTCTTAGGAACTTCAGCCATTTTAAGCTTATGAGTTTCGAAAAGTAAAAATAAAAACCATGACAATTATTATCCGGGTTCTCAATTTCATCAGAACACGTAATGCATGTCATTTTTGGCTACAAAATATTTCCATGGTCTTTTAAGTTTTAACGCAAAAGACATGAAAATTATAATCTATTCAAAAAAAGTTTGTAATCCCACTAAAACCTGTCACCTGTGCTAACAGCTGCAGGTTGTTGATGTTCGTTTTCTTTATTTCAGCTAGCCATTGAGTATCAATTAGAATAACTATATCACAATTGATTTGCATGTGATCTTTTTCAAAGTGCATGCTAGCGACAGTCACTAACCTTGCACTCACCCTTTTCAGATGAGATCAAGTTACTGTCATTTTATTCACTTTAATGACAACTGCATATGACACAAAGGCAGTTGTGGGTTTCTCCCCTTCTGTGTTCAAGTTGTAAGCTTAAGTAGTGGCAGGAACTAAAATCACAAACTATTCAGTTAAAGCTTTTAAACCAACAAAGCATCCCAGGACTTGTGGCTTTAAATATCTAGCATATTTTAAAACTGCTGGTTCAGAAAAATGTTAATTTCTGAAAAAAAATTGCTGTATGAATGTTCTATACAATTGGCACATAAAGCTTTGTGTCATTAATGTAAGAAATAAACTCAATTCTGCAATTAAATGTCAAAACTATATTATAATTTTCCATATTCCACCAATTTCAAGCACAAAATGAAAACATTTATGCTTGCACCTACCTCCCCAATGTCAATAATATCCCACTATCACAACTTATTAACTGTTTTAACATGGAAAAAATCAGAATATTTCAGTCATGAAATCAACTTTTTTTTCTTTATTTTCTCTGTTTCCTTTCACATCACAATTAATTAAACAAAGGATCTAATCGGAGCTATAAACCAGGAGATCAATGCAAAACAAGCATTCAGCTGTCAAACAAAACAGTTCACATCATGTAAAATAATACACTGCCGTGTTACTGGGCAAAATCTGTTCTGTCCAGTTATAGGTGTTCCCATTAGCAGTTTTAGACAACATGGTATTTGACCTTTGACAACAGCACAGTTGTTTCCCACAAGCCAGAGCCTGACAATAGATTGCTTTATTCCTGTGGCTCAGGCTACAGTATTTCTTCAGGAAGACCTCAAGCAGAAAAGCCAACATCCCTGACAAGCACTAGAGAAGGCACCAAGGGTCCAAGTGGTAAATGTTGGAAAACAAATGGAAAAGCACACAAAACGACATCTGGAATCCTAATGGCCCACCAATGATTCTCAACCCAAGATGGAATTAATTCTGTTTTTTCACCATCCCTTGTGTTAACTTCACTGTTTATAGACAGTAATAAATGATTTTTAAAAACATATTTAGGTCATGATGTCATATACCACCAGCACTTGCGTTGTTTTATTGTGCTTGCAGTCAAAATATACCTCCATACCCACATGCAAGGAAATCTGGCTCTTCCATTACTCCTGGATCCACATTTGTTGGAAAAATACTTTCAGATTTTAAAAGGGAGCTCAGTTTTTCTTTATGGCCAATGAACCCTCATTATAGTAAAATTGTCTTCCTCTACTAGTGCCTTCCTACTTATTATTTGTGAATTAGGAAACCACACGGCCAAAGTTTCCTGACCACCTAAAAGGTACACCAGGAGCAGAAGTGGTGGAATTAAAGTAAAAACATTTCTCCAAATCTAGCAATGATCTGATCATTATTGTCTTACTAAACATTCGTCAATTTATCATTAGTGACGTGTTGGGGGTAATCTGAATTTTTTTTTAACAATGAAACCATGTGCAGTCACTTGCCTCTGGGAATGTATCAGAAGATAGGATAGTGGGAGGTTAGTCCCAGAGTCTGAAAATGATCTTTGATGGGAGTACAAAACAGACTAAAACAGGCAAATCAGAAACCTGTTTGGCAATCGACTGATATTCTTTTCTATTGAGATCAATGGGAATCAAGATCAGGTAGGTATCGAATTGGCTACCATTTCATTTTGCATTAACAATACAATCAAATTTCAACCTCTACTTGTCTTAAATTTTCAGAATCCATCTTTATGATATCAGTTGGGTGGCATGGTGGCACAGTGGTTAGCACTGCTGCCTAACAGCGCCTCATTTTGCATTAACAATACAATCAAATTTCAACCTCTACTTGTCTTAAATTTTCAGAATCCATCTTTATGATATCAGTTGGGCGGCATGGTGGCACACAGTGGTTAGCACTGCTGCCTAACAGCGCCAGAGACCCGGGTTCAATTCCCGCCTCAGGCAACTGTCTGTGTGGAGTTTGCACATTCGCCCAGTGTCTGTATGGGTTTCATCCGGGTGCTCCGGTTTCCTCCCACAGTCCAAAAACAAATGTGCAGGCTAGGTGAATTGGCCATGCTAAATTGCCCGTAGTGTTAGGTGAAGGGGTAAATGTAGGGGAATGGGTCTGGGTGGGTTGCTCTTCAGAGGGTTGATGTGAACTTGTTGGGCCAAAGGGCCTGTTTCCACACTGAGTAATCTAATAAATTCAGAGGTGTATTTAAAGAATATTTACTACTGCATGACTAGCACTTGATACAACACCGAGCAATTTGGTTGATCTTAATTATCCATATTTCACATCTTTATCGAAATGAACAAGATTGAGACAAGTTGATCTTGTTAACTGAATGTTTTCTTGCCCTACAGTATGTGCTAGAATAAATGCAGATGAAAAGTAACGTGATGAAATCTGTTACTTTCACTTCAAAGCTCTTGCTGCACTGTCTGCATTTTTGAAAGGAATCTTTACATTTAAAACTTGGCACCAGTGTTGCAACTTCAAGCAACAGAAATGCTTTACCTCATTCATGAAACTTTTCCTCAAAGCCATTCTGAACTTTGATGCAAGATTTAGCATTCCTCTATGTATTCCCTCCTTTGATTTCTTACTTTCTTTTGGGTACATTTTCCTACCAATACTGCACAGTACCATTACATGGAGCTGAATTTTACCAAAAAGCAGAGCAGTGTCAGTTTTGGGGAGTTTAACGGAGGTTATGTTGTATTGAGTTCTCTCACATATTCTCTGTAGCTTGCCTTTACTGTACCTTGTTTGTGCTATCGCATGCTTAGCAATGGTAGAAGCACTCACCACTGCTGGGACTTCTTGAAGTTTCTGACGGCAGCACCATTGTTAAAGTTCAGCCGCACACCATGTCAAGTATTGCGAGCTTGGAACTGCCCAAAGTGCACATAGTGGGAGCTGAATAAAAAAGAAGCACTTCTAAAGGCAAATACAAGCTAATATTCATGAATGTTTGCAATGTTTTATCATCACCTGTCTGACCAACTGTTGTAACTGCACTACAGGAATTAAGCTGCACAGGCTATCCATCCTTTCGAGTCAGAGATGTACAGCACAATTCGGTCCAATTCATCCATGCCGATCATCTATCCTAATTTAATTTAGTCCCATTTGCCAGCATTTTGAGCATGTCCTTCTAAACCCTTCCTATTCATATACCCATTCAGATGCCTTTTAAGTGTTGTAATTAGACCAGCCTCCAATATTTCCTCTGGCAGCTCATTCCATACACGCACCATCCTCTGCATGAAAAAGGTGCCCCTTAGGCTCCTTTTAAATCTTTCCTCACCATTAACTTATGCCTCACCAAATCTCTCACCATTAACTTATGCCTTCTAGTTTTGGACTTACCCACTCTTTGGAAAATACATTGATTAGTCACCTTATCCTGCCCCTCATGATTTTATAAATCTCTATATGGTCATCCCTAAGCCTCCAACACTCCTGGGAAAATAGGCCCAGCCTATTCAACCTCTACTTACAGTTCAAACCCTCCAAATCTAACAATGTCCTTGTGAATCTTTTCTGAATCCTTTCAAGTTTAACAACATATTCATTGTGGCAGGAAGACCAGATTTGTGCTATTACACACAACCTAAGGGAGCGCAGCTACTCTTGCCTTAATGCCCACTGTAGCATAACTTCTCATTGTTCGTGTAATCATTACATATTTTGGAAACATACTTTGAATTGTTGAAAATGGCCACTTTTATCCAACAACAGCAAAAGCAAAAGAAAAAAAATAAAGATCAAAACAAAGAACATAATTTGCTCTGGGAATAAACAGGGATGGCTTGTCTTCAAAAAGATAAAACTACAGTCAATGATTGGTCGTATCAAGCAGAACAGAGACGAGAACCCCTGCTGTGGCTGGATCAATTGGTCACATTTCCAACAAATTTGAGAAGGGAATATCAGAAACGGAACAAGTCCTTTGTAATGTTAGTAGTCAGCGTTCACATCACACATAAATTACTTGCTATTGTTCTCCATAGAGTGGCACATGGAGGACTCTGACTTTAGTTCAATATTCACAGCACAAGCTATAGCACACAAATACAGTACAAGAGTGAGAATATACTGTGATTACTGATGTCTTGCAATACCTTCACAGTGCCCCCTGACAGACAACCCTTCACTTTCATTTAGCAAACCCTCGGGACTGACCATGGCTTACCTCCTTGACAACCTTATAAGGTGAGCCTTAGCTGATGTGACCAGATTCCTGACTGACCTGTGTAGTCCCTGAGTAATTTACTATGAATCCCCTGATGGTTGAATTGGACATGCAGGACTGCAGCCTACTCCCTGCATTGTCGTGATACATAACCCCTGACACTTACTGCATCGAGTGGCTGACTGTTTCCAAGCCCCTAGATGTAGATCAGACACTGCTCTTGACTGACTGTGGCAAGGTGCCCCTCTCTGCCGAATGATGACAGTTTCGTTGAACTTGACTCAGAACTACCTTAGACTTGAGATTTGGTGAAAATCCATTTGGTGTATTTGCTCAGTTGGCTGCTGGCACATGATATAAGTGCGACATTGATGTAGCATGTTGCTATGAGCAACATACAGCGACTGACCACTGTTGATACCATGAGAAGCTGCCTGGCTTTGTTTTTGCACTAATCAGCAAGGCAACACAAGTACTGTGAGCCTTTGAATTCTGAATGAGGCAGCAAGCACAACAATACAAGGCAAGCTAAAGATGCTGTCAGAAACCAGATAGGCACAATGTGAGTGCTAACAGAGCAACCCCGGAGCCATGAAACACACCCTGGTCTAGTCCATCAGATACTTGTCGTTGTGTGCACATCAACTTGGAAACATTACAATGGCAGGTGCTGATGTTCTCCAACAAGAAGACTGAAATGCAAAGCTATATGACAAGTGGGTCACTAATGTTGCAAATGTGGCTGGTACATGTGTGATGCTACCTTCCATGTATGAAATGTGTTGGCACTCACTGTCAGTAGAGTGTAACCTGAAATGCTAACGACTGATGGAGACTCAGAGGAGCAAGCGGCAAGCTGGAGTATCAGGTAACAGCTCTGACTTTTATTTCAGGAACTGTCACTGTCTAGTTTCTATCTGGCACACAGGAGTATAGGAAGCTGTGCATGAACGTAGTAAGATTAAGCACTAATGGGATGCAAACACTTGGAAATAGGCATTTTACTGACCATAGGTTTGTCTTGCTGTTGAAAATTTAGTTGCAGAGTCAATCTACCTCCCACAATGTTGAGAATCACATTTTTATGATTTCATCTTTTGTTCCCACCTGATTTTTCAATTCCTACCTCCCCGTCCCCAACCTCCCCTCCCTCATTCAGGGGCTGGAAACTTTCCATCGAGTTCATGGAGCTTGCATCATGATACGCTACAATGAAAATTCATTCTTTTTTTTAAATTAATTTTCCAGTTTATTTTAATGCCTAAAGCAATGTGTGAACAAAATTTCTAATATTGTCAGAAGCACATCCTAGTTATTGACTTATTTTCTATGACCAGAAACAAAACAATTTCAGTTTTCATACATGTTAAGAATGTTGTTCACCACAATTGAACAAACAATTTGCTACCTGGAAAATAAAAACTAAATCCTTCCAAAAGTAGAAATTTCAACTCCCAGTTGTGTAAATAAGTTAAATGAGCAAAATTGGTCTCACACAATAGACTGTGCCAGAAACATATCATAATATATCAGTTTCTTAATAAGTTCAATTATAAAATGATCGTATCCAAATAATTCATTGCACAACGGATAATTAAAAGCCACTGATCTCCCCGTGTCTGTGTGGGTTTCCTCCGGGTGCTCAGGTTTCCTCTCACAGTCCAAAGATGTGCAGGCCAGGTGAATTGGCCATGTTAAATTGCCCATAGTGTTAGGTGCATTAGTCAGAGGGGGGTGGGTTGCTCTTCAGAGGGTCGGTGTGGACTTGTGGGGCCGAAGGGCCTGTTTCCACACTGTAGGGAATCTAATAAAAAAAAAGAGGTTGGACGGCAACTCTCCATCCTTCAAGAATTATTTATATAAGCAAATTGTTATGTGAAAAATCTCTCCGCATAGTCAGCTAACTTATTGAAACTAACTTGTTGACTGCATATAACTTTTGTAAATTAGAATAAAATCTCCAACATGTGCTAACAGCAGGTAGATTAAGGAAACACCAGAGTGCACTCATCCCTGCTGTGCAATGTTTTCTAAATGTGGGATAAAAGAAATTCACATTCCTGAAAAAGTATTACTGGGAGCAATCAGCTACGATAATTTATCACCATATACATAAATTAGTGGCTAGACCACACAAATTCAATTTTATACAATCTTGGTGAGCCTAAACTAATGAAAATGCACACATGGAAGCTTATAATCCTCGAGTTAGCTTCCTGATTAACTCTTAGAAGTACACTAATGGATACTATTGCCTAAGTTATGATCTGCCCAGGAGACCACCATAAAGTACCCATTTGGTCACATATCTGGATTTTATTCTGATATTACAATGGCAATATCAATTAGCAAATCTCTTTCCCCATTATGATCACCTAAATTCTTTGGTACATTTCATCTGTCTTCTTTTATTCTGTTATCTAATTCCTTGTACTTTCTTGTTAATGAATTCTATAATTTAAATGGACAATGGACCACTGGTGAATACTAAACAATTCGAAAAGAATTGCTTTGATGTCATTGATCTTATTTGCTGTAGCCTCAGCATTTACCAGAAATTTAAAACTAATCCACAAAAACTATTAAACATGTACACCGTGAAAAATATTGCATCTCCTGCAAAAGAAATGTTATCCATTTCTTAGAATGCGTAACTGTAGTAATTTTAAATTTAGCATCAGGTCAGTTTTATGTAGTGAGGCAAGTTATAAACTCATCTGCTGAACCAGATATTAGGTCAGGATTGACATAAATCCTGAAGGCAGACTCTCCACTTGCTACAGCTGGAAAGGTAGTGGGAAAAAAAAAATCACATGGCCTACTACCTTGACTCCAAGTAACATTTAAAAATTACATGCTTGGGCATGTTCTGGTCCTAATGCCATTTCTTATCATCTTTGTCTGACAAGAAATCCATGACAGCATCCCACTCAGCCTGTGAAGTTAAATGTTCAGCTGGATTTTAAAGGTTTGGACAGGTGTTCCCATCAGCTTAGCTAAGCATATTAAAATTCTGCACTTTCAGCTCCAGTATCTTGTAAAATAGTTCAATAATCTATGCAATTATAACTGACCTCCACCTAATTTTCAGCAGTTGGGTGGGGTTAAAATTATCCCTCTTTGAAGTTATTACATATTAGAATTTATAGTTAGTACTAAATATTGAGGCCACAAACTTTGAGATAAAGCTATTATTGAATGTTTTTCTAAAGAGTTTAATTGATTGAATTTTTGCACTACTTTTGTAAATTATGTGAAGCTTGTGAGTGAAATAAAAAGAATCTGGACTACAGGAGAAAATTTCTTCAATAATTACTTGTGTGAATTAATACTGAAATGTTTAACAATTCCTGCATTATTTTTGCAAAGCTTGCTGTTTGAAGAGTTTTCAGAATTAGTATTTCCCAACATGATTTTTGACAATCATTTACCCAGTATTTTCAGAATATTTTACTGTCAAATACTTATTCAATCTAACAGTTTCTCGAACAAAAGCAGTATTAATAAATAAAATGCAAAATTCTGTTCTGAGCTTTTTTTTCCCCAAACCATATACGTCCTTCAAAAATATAAGTGGAAAATACATGGGAACTGATGTTCTCATCAAACAAGGATCTCTAATTTAACAAACAAATGTTCTAAAACTAGTTTAGTGCATGTATTCTGAAAAATAAATAATCATTTGAAGTTCTTTGATGGAAAAATAAAACAATCATTTTTAATTATTAGTTGAGATCTTTTACTGAACAAAAAGACAGTCAATGCAAGCAACTTGTCCAGGCAACTATGTAACCCCATTGCATTGCTGACAGTGACATAAGTGAACTGTAGGATATTGGTATTAGCCAAGTCTCCATTTCAGTTATTACAGGATATGCCTAATCAGCAATTTAATTGAGTAATAGTAAGTGTGTAGTTACAATAGAATTTAGCACTCAGAATTTGAGCTGAGAGGAAACCTTATGTGGTAATTTCATGATTAACGTTTTTGCTGGACCAAAGTAATGACTTCCAGTTTGGCAAATATGCCTAGAAAAACATCAGCAGCATCCTCATATCACGTAGAAAAAATCTTTAATAAAAAGTTTTATACTTGAACCTTTTGAAAGGCAAAAAATGGTTGTTATGGCAAACACCGTATCACAAGTTTTTAAACATGAATCCTGATGTAGTCAGTTAAGTCAGTGAGCTTACAAATAAAAGGGTGGAATTACGGAATACAAGTCCCAAAATATTGGTTAAAAAAATCCTGTAAGATAGAATTGGACTGATTTTATTGCTCCAAAGTAGGTGTAGCCTTGCTTACATGAAGGTTTTCACAATAACAATTTCTTTACTAATAGTTATAGCAGAAAAATAGTCAACTCTCACATTAACCTTCCAAAAACCTGAAACTGAAATACAACATTTCTGATATATGCACATACTAAATCTCAAACATATCTGAACTTTAAACTGTCTTTCAGAATACCAATTATATGTACTGCATTATAAAGTAATCACTGTAATCTGCTCTTCAATACTCTACATCATTCTGTACCTCTTTCTTAGTCACAGGCATCAGTGCAGAATTACCAGCAATGAAAAAAAAATGCGCACTCTGGTAAAACAACAAATCTATGCCATGAATTCTCCGTTAATTAGATAACCATTCTATCTTTTGTTCTCTGATTTTAAAATGTTGATGCAATATGCGTACAGATCAGTAAAATGACATGGTTAATGAAATTACAAATATCAGAGAATCTTAAAATAAACAGCACAAATCACATGTACGATATCACACTAATGTTGACAGCAGCTTGGCAATGTGAGAAAGAGAATGCGGTTTCCAGGACACAAAGTTAATAAAGTGTTTTCTTTTTTGCTGACACACCTCCCGAGATAAATCTTGCAACATTCTGGTGGTGTTACGAATATTTGGACTTTCCCCTTCCCAGTGTATCATCTGAATAATTATAACACAAATATGTCATTAAAAGGCTGAAAGATTAAAGTTTGTGGACATTTTTCCCATATATCTTCTGCTCTACTATGGCACTCATCAGCATTTTCCACTTTTTCTGCTCTACTCATGTTTGCCAAGACTTCCAGCTACAGGGGCCATACATGGTCACATGGCAGAAGTCTACATTAATGATCAAATTCCTAACATTCCATGCCATACCTTGCAATTAATGCAACTAGCAGGCAGCACTGGTCTATGGCTTAGCAATGAAATGTTCATGGACCCTTGCACAAATGCAGCCTGTTCATTTATCCTACAACAAAGATTGTTGTTTAAGAAGCAGAACAGCACTGCAACAAAAACAGAACTTGTTGGAGTAACTCTACAGCTGTGGCAGCACCAGTGGAGAGAAAATGGAGTCAACGTTATGGGTCCAGTGATCCTTCTTCAAAACTGACATTACATCACGATTAATGGCAGGTTAAGTGTCTCAAAAATGTAGACAGAAGTGGGTACTGCAGATGCTGGAGATTAAAGTAAAGGTTAGAGTGGTGCTGGAAAAGCACAGCAGGTGAGGCAGCATCCAAGGAGCTGGTCTACCTTCCCTAAAACTTCAGTGAAAACTTTAAATACAGCTTTTCAATTGTGTATGCTATATCAGTGAAATGAGAAGTGATTTTGTTGTTTTAGACAATGTAAATAACAAAACACTTCTTGAAGCTGATTTGTAATATAAATATACCACTACATACATACAATGTTTTTGTGACCCATACTAACATGGACTATTTTAAGCAAAGTCATCCATATCATCAGAACTACAAGTTGTCCAGTTTAGTTTCCTTCAAAGCAGATGGAAGTATTTCACTAACAAGAACAATGACTAATTGTACAATATATAATGCAAAGTAGAGAAGAAACTAGACTTTACAAAGGAAAGCACCTTATTTTAAGATATGTCCATATATAAGACCATAAGATGTTGGAGCAGAGTCAGGCCATTTGGCCTATAAAGTGTGCTCCACCATTTAATCATGGCTAATATGTTTCTCAACACCATTCTCCTGCCTTCCTCCTGTAACCTTGATCTCTTTACTAATCAAGAACCTATCTGTGTGTCTTAAATACAGTCAATGACTTGGTCTCCACAGCCATCTGCAGTACTGTTCAACAGATTCATCCAGCCTGGCTGAAGTTCTTCATCTCAATTCTAAATGTTCGTCCCTTCATTCTGAGGCTACACCCTTGAGTCTTACTCTCTCCTACCAGTGAAAACATATTTTCCATATCCATTCTATGCAAGCCTCTTATCATTCTGTATGTCCCCATCATCCTTCAAATATCCATCGAGAACAGACCCAAGAGTTCTCAACTGCTCCTCATATATTCAAGCCCTTCACCCTAGATCATTCTTGTAAACCTCCTCTGGAACTCCTCCAAGGCCAGCACATCTATTCTTGGACCCAAAAATGCTCAAAATTTTACAAATACAGACTGACCACTGTCTTATACAGCCTCAGCAACACATCTCTATTCTTGTATTCTAATCCTCTTGAAATTTGCCTTCCTAACTAAAAAGTGAACCTGAACATTAACCTCAAGAGAAGCTGGAATTAGGAATCCCAAGAGCCTTGTGTTTCAGATTTTCAAAGCCTTTCCCAATTTAGAAAATAGTATATGCCTCTATTCTTCCTACCAAAGTGCATAACCTCACACTTTCTCAGTGTATTCCATCTGCCACTTCTTTGCCCACTCTCCTAGCCTGTCCAAGTCCTTCTGCAGTCTCCCCGCATTCTCAACACTATTCCTCCAACTATCTTGTGTCATCTGCTAACTTAGCAACAATGCCCTCAGTTCCTTCATCCAGATCATTAATGATGTGGAGGTGCCAGTGTTGGACTGGAGTGGACAACACCAGGTTATAGTCCACCAGGTTTATTTGGAAGTACTAGTTTTCCTAGCGCTGCTCCTTTCTCAGGGAGCTAGTGGGTCAGGATCATACAACACAGAATTTATTGCAAAAGGTCATAGTTTCATACAACTGATGCGATTATTGAATAAATTTAGATTGCTGTTAAGTCTTTCATCTTTTAGAATGGATTGCAGATTTTGATTCATTGATATGTAAACTCTAGAACTTCTTTCAAATCATATTCTCGCGGTAACTTAATGTAACCAGATCATTAATATAAAATGTTTGATGATACTGCCTCTTTAACAAGGTTATTTTGCCCTTGTTTTTTTCAAGAGTCATTGTAAAGGCACAGGTTCCGATATGTCTGGAAATATCTACTTGAAAAGGCTTTTAAGTTTCTTTTTTAAAACACTTGTACAATAAAAGGGAAGTGGCCAGTTTTCCCAGTTCAGGGTTTTTCTGGTTTGGTTTTAGCAAGCAGTCTGTTTGAAGCTGCTGGTCAAAGAAAGCTACTGGAGGAGAAGGTTTCCTGATTCAACAGAGGTTTTTTGGCTGACTCTCTCTGCAGTCTCTATTCTGTAAGAACCTATGTTTGAATTTACCTTTTTGCCAAGGGATGTGTTGTGGGACGTTGCAGGAAATCAGAACGGCTCTTTGTTAAGTTGCATTTGTGTGTTAGTTGGGTTTTCAAATAGTTATGTTATTCTAAATTCGTTTTTCTTTTGTTGCTGTATAAACAAATCCTGTTTTGTTTAAAACTGAGAGGTTTGATCAGCTGCATTACTCCTGGAATGTTCATCTTACATTTGCTTAAAACAACCAGAAAAGTTAGGTTCTGGGCTACCTTCTTAAAATGTTTCGAAGGGTCTGGCGTGGTCCATAGCAATGTGAACATTTGCAGTCCTAACACTGACTCTTGCCGGACCCTACTAGTCACCAGCTGCCATCCTGACAGAGATCCTTTTTAACCCTACTCTCCATCTTCTGCTAGCCAATCCTCTATCCATGCCAATGTCTTGCCCCAAACACCATGGGCTCTTATTCAGGGATATATGTCCAGATGTGTCACAATTGTGAGCTGTCCTGGGTTATAGATTTTTAGATTTAGATTTACTAGGTTTAATTTAGCTATTCATAGATGGTTTTATTTTAATAATACATGTACATTTCTCGTCTAACAAAGATGCCATATTGTGTGATCACACCATGTAACACAGTTTAAAAAAAAGCCATTATTATTAATTTCCACAAATCACAACACTGCCATTTTAAAAAAATTGAAAGTGACTGTGAGGAACACTTCCAGGATCTTACCAACAGTACTGCCCTTGGGTCTTCAAGCTACTAATGAATAATCATTTGTTCTTTTAAATTCAAGGTAAACATTCTAAACACTTCATTATTGTTTGGTTTATGGCAATGTGCTTGCACAGACACATCAAACTGAAGTGACCATTACAACATCATTAATTAATTAGAAGTGAACAACAACCTTTAGTCATAGTCATAGTCATAGTCATAGTCATAAAGTCATACAGATGTACAGCACGGAAACAGGTCCTTTGGTCCAACTCTTCCATGCTGACCGGATATCCAACCTTATCTAGTCCAATTTGCCAGCATTTGGCCCAAACCCCTCTGAAACCTTCCTATTTATATACCCATCCAGATACCTTTGGAATGGTATAAATGCTATAACCAGCCTCCACCACTTCCTCTGCTATCTCATTCCATACACGCTCTGTGTGAAAATGTTGTCCCTTAGGTCCCTTTTATATCTTTCCCCTCTCATCCTAAACCTATGCCCTCTAGTTCTGGATTCTCCCACCCTGTCCTATCCATACCCCTCATGATTTTATAAACCTCTATAAGATCATCCCTCAGCCTCCGATGCTCCAGGGAAAACAACCCCAGCCTATTCAGTCTCTCCCTGTAGCTCAAATCCTCTAACCCTAGCTACATCCTTGTAAATCTTTTCTGAACCCTTTCAAGTTTCACAACATCTTTCAGATAGGAAGGAGACCAGAGTTAATCAATATTCCAAAAGTGGCCTAACCAATGTCTCGTACAGCCACAACATGATTTCCCAACTCCAATACTCTATGCTCTGTCAAATAAATGAAAACATACCAAACGCCTCCTTCACTATTCTGTCTACCTGTGACTCCACTTTCAAGGAACTATGAACTTGCACTTGGAGGTCTCTTTGGTCAGAAACACTCCCTAAGACCTTACCATTAAGCGTATAAGTCCTACTCTGATTTGCTTTTCCAAAATGCAGTACCTTGATTTATCTAAATTAAACTCCATCTGCCAGACCTTGGCCCATTGGCCCATCTGATCAAGATCCCATTGTACTCTGAGGTAACCTTCGTTGCTGTCCACGACATTCCAATTTTGCTATCATCTGCAAACTTACTAAGTATACTTTTTATGTTCACATTCAAACCACTTATATAAATGATGAAAAGCAGTGGACCCAGCATCAATCCTTGTGGCACTCCACTGGTCACAGGCCTCCAGTCTGAAAAGGAACCCTCCATCACCACCTTCTGTCTTCTACCTCTGAGCCAGTTCTGTATCCAAAT
Source organism: Chiloscyllium plagiosum (assembly GCF_004010195.1). Lineage (NCBI taxonomy): Eukaryota > Metazoa > Chordata > Chondrichthyes > Orectolobiformes > Hemiscylliidae > Chiloscyllium > Chiloscyllium plagiosum. The sequence goes on from NC_057719.1 coordinate 58,209,137, forward strand.
GGCTAGTTCTCCCTGTATTCCATGTGATCTAATCTTGCTAACAAGTCTCCCACGAGGAATCTTGTCGAGTGCCTTACTCAAGTCCATTTAATCACATCTACCACTCTGCCCTCATCAATCTTCTTTGTTACTTCTTCAAAAAACTCAATCAAGTTTGTGAGACATGATTTCCCATGCATAAAGCCATGTTGACGATCCCTAATCAGTTCTTGCCTTCCCAAATACATGTACATCCTGTCCCTCAGGATTCCCTCCAACAACTGACATCAGGCTCACTAGTCTATAGTTCCCTGGCTTGTCCTTATCACCTTTCTTAAACAGTGGCACCACGCTAGCCAACCTCCAGTCCTCTACCACCTCACCTGTGACTACTGATGACACAAATATCTCATTAAGAGGCCCAGCAATCACTTCCCTAGCTTCCCACAGAGTTCTTGGTATGACTCTATAACTTCGGGATTTATCCACTTTTATGCGTTTCAAGACATCCAGCACTTCTTCCTCTATGGACATTTTTCAAGATGTCACCATCTATTTCCCTACATTCTATATCTTCAATGTCCTTTTCTACAGTAAATACTAATGTAAAATACTCGTTTAGTATCTGCCCCATCACCTGCGGCTCCACACAAAGGCTGTCTTGCTGATCTTTGAGGGGCCCTATTCTCTCCTTCGTTACCATAGATAATTGAAATATCCTTACAAATTTCTCTCTCAATTTCCCGCTGACTATTAGGGAGTCTGTAATAAAATCCCAATAAGGTGCTCATCCTTTTCATATTTCTCAATTCCAGCCAAATAACTTCCCTGGATGTAACTAAGTAGAATTAATCCAAAAACTAAATACAAAAACAAAATTCCAAAAGCCATTTCCTTGAATATTTCATTTTTCAATAGGCAGTGGAGGGATTCCCATCTTAGGGTGGGATTGGAATTAATTCCTAGTTATTGGTGACAGTTCTCAGAGCAGATACTGTGCATCTGTCTACAAATCAGGTCCCTGTCAGTGTGAGAAGTGGAGGCATTTAATCTTAAGGATTAAATGGTCCATAATGCTGATTCTGAATTAGCCATCCAGTTTAAAGTTTGGTAGGTATTTCATATAACTTATTTGAATAATTTCTTAGTCAATTAAACAGTTATTAATAAATATTATTCTGTTTGACTACTCATTAATAAAATTTGTTATTCATTAACAATATGTCCTGTCCTGTCCTGTCCTGCTTAGTAGATAATATTGATGTCAAATTTGATGCATCTGAACTGAACAGTCTGAAGGGGTTAATTTGAGACTTTCATTCGGCCTGCCTGGACAACAAAAGTGAATTAACTAACACCCTTTCCAAACTTACACCACTGAAAACAACTTTTTGTTTTATTTATTACATCACACAGCAAACTCAAATAAATATACAAGGGTTTGTTTATTTTGGATTCCTGTTGTGAACTTATCTTCATTTTTTGTATTATATTACTGAATGATAAAAAAGTCTGAATGGGAAAAGCATAATTGAACTAATAACAAGGGTAGTTAACTGATTACATTATTCTCGCAGCATTTGTTTTGTTTTTGCAGTCTTAGTATTGATAGTTGACACAGGCACAAAGAATAGTATTGCATAACTGGAAATATTGATTTTCATTAGCACACAGAGCTCCTGCAAAACTACATAAGCAAAGTTATAGAAGTTGAAATCGCTGAACACATTCCCCAACCCTCATCTCCACCTACAGGAAAATTATAAAAATACAGGTGCCATTTGCTTTATTTCACATTTCTTACAATTAAACTCAATGAAAAGCAGGAATCTGCTTGAATTGGGTGCATTTCTGGTTTATTCCAAACCCAGAATTTTGAAGATAAATCTGGATATCGAGAAAGAAGAATTTCTTGCATTGTGTTTATATCTGATCACGCAACCAGCAAAAGTAAATTTGCCAAAGATTGCTCTCTCATTAGAAAAGATGACTGGTGGTGTTTAACATGAGGGCATGATGCCTCAGGTCAGGGGAGGGATTGAGGAGGAGGGTCCTTGACGTTAATCTCAATCAGTGCGGGAATTGAACCCATACTATTGGCATCACTAAGCATCATAAATTTGCCATCCAGCTAACTGACCCCGGCAACCAGTAGCTGTACAATAATTTATGGTACAATAATTAGTACCATAAAAATTGACAAAGATATCATGCGATTTTCACAAAACTTCGAGAACGAAAATTAAAATATTAGCGCTGACTTCTATAATTCAAATGTATCATACTCCTTGAGGTGAGTCAGTAGCATTTGCCAAAGTATGTTTAACCTTTATTATTGCCATATTTAAATGAAATTACAGGTCAACTATTTTACCATCTATAGACACAGATGCAATGTTTAGACAGCACAGAAAAATTGTGCCTGAAATCAGTGCTTTATGACCAATTTCCTGTTGAATTAGCAACATGTGATGGACATTACGTGGGGAGATGTAGTCATGAGGCCACATGAGATTGATGGACACATGACAACACAAGAGGTTGAAGTGTTCCTGCAAATCATTAGTAATCTTAAAGAGCTAGTGTACCTTGGATCCTGAAGTGAGGCTATGGAGAGAATAGGAAAGCCTCAGCTACTCTGAATAATGCAGATGTCTAAAAAGTTTCCTTGGTTTGAACTTTTCCATAACAGGTTCAGTGAAAAGCCGATTGTTGTAGCACAATATTCATGCTTTTGCATGCTGCACACCTGTCATTTTTGCCATTCCAAATCATAAGATCATCTTGAATTCCATGGTTGTTTTAAAGGTGAAACAAGGAACCAAAAAAACTACATGCTACAATGTGAATACACTGAGTGTGATGGATATACTTACAAGCTATCTAAAACATAGAGGTATGCACACTGCAAGAGACTGAAGACTCCTTCAAACAAAAAGAGTCCTTAAAATGGGATAAAATGTTTTAAAAAGTTTTCTTAAACGTTTAAAAACAGGGCTCTAGATGAAAATCTTGGACAGAATTTGGTGATCCAATATTGTATAATCGATGGTGTAGATTTCAATTTCATCCCTGGAGTCAAATTTCTAAAAGGAATTACAACCTATGACTTCACCCTTCAAAAGTAAATCATTAAAAATCCTTTAAGCTGAGTTTGCCAAATATCCTTGATTAGAGACAGCATGTATGCCCAGATTTTGCATTGAGGCAATCAGTATTCAATGTCCTACCCTATCACAGCCCTTCCTTTTGTTCTTGTCCCACCCACCTCTTACTCAAAATGTAATACATATTGAATTTCACATGTTCTGAAGAAAGGCCCTTAACTTGATATGTTAACTTACTCTCGCAACAAATGATGCCTCACCTGCTGACGATTTCAAGCATTTTCTGTTTTATTTCTGATTTGCACAAACCATCATATTCTACTTTTCAACAAATGTTTGTTCACTGCCACTTCTATTCAAGGCATGCCCACCTTCTATTGTCATCTCCAATAGGATTTCCACTTGTCTTGACCTGGTCCATCCTATTGCAAACCTTCTTATTTTCTTTATCCCATTCATCTAGGTCAAAACCTATTCTATTCTATCTCCAATGTGTCCTAGTATTGATAAAAAGGTCCTTGATCTGAGCCGTTAATTGTTTCTCTCCCCACAGATGATCCCCCACCCGTTAAATGTTTCCATGGTTTTCCATTTTTGTTTATGAACTTGTTGTCCTAAAGATTGTCCATTCAAATATCAATCTTCATTCCAGCTAAAATGCCTTATAGGGCTTTGGGTGGTTGCTATCAATCCTCCTGCCTGCTCTTTTTAAATAAACATTGAACAGATTTGACAATCCTCGGTGTCGCACTGTCACAAAGAAACATCAAACGGTGAAAAGGAAACACAAAAGCGGAGCACTGTTATAGAAACAAATTTTAATGGTCAAAAGAAACTTACAAAACTAGAATAGAAATTTATAAAAATCAAATCAAAATATCATTATCTGTAAGTGGTGATGCATCCCTGCCCTTGTGGCACCCACCAGTCTCTAAAGGCCTCTATTTTGCAGGTGAATGCCATATGCTCCCCCACAATGGACACATGAACATAATCATGGAAGTGAGGTACTGGGGCCAGCTGACTGGGACTTGTTAATGGCCGCTGTGGTCTGATCCAGGAGCAGGCCCCTGAGAAGGCCTTCCAATTTGCCCTCAATCCCCCATCACAAATGGAATGCCAATAGATCAGAAACATGGGCCTGAAGCACAATGAGAAATTTAGAAATAGCCCCTTCAAAAAAATTAAACCATGATTGCAAATTAAACAATCAACATAAACATGGAATATCAGCTCCCCCAGGCCACAAAAGCGAGATATGACCTGGCATCACAGCACAAACAGCTAAATAGTTAACAAAACCCTATAAAAATGAATGAAAACTTAGGTGATGTCTCCAGCCCCTATCAGACCTTACTCCTTTCTGTGCTCAATTTAAGGGTCTCTCGAACTATCAGTGTCAGAGAATACACTATGGATAAGTCTTAAAAAAAAGACACATTTCCTACATAACTACATGATGGCAATAGGGACAAATTACATTACTATTTAGATATAATTAAGTCTGTCACTTGGACCTCTTTGGAAATTCGTGCAATATGCCAAATTCTCCACCCAAAGACTGTGACAGCAGATTGGATGGAGTTCAATGGAACATCAACACAAATACATTGATTAGAGTGCAGGACAAGTATGTCCCTGTGAAAATTAAGGACAGGAATGGTAGGATTCGTGAACCTTCGGTGAGAGGGGAAATTGTCAGCTTAGTCAAAAAATATGGAAGCAGAGCCGAGGTCTGAGCATTAGGAGCAAGAGAGTAGCTAGGGAAAGAGAAGGGCGACTCATGGATGAAGGAGGAAGATTATGTGGAGCCAGAAGAAATGGGTAAGAACCTTAATGAATACTTTACATCAATACTCACCAAAGAGAGTGATGCAAAGGATGTTGAGGTCAGTGAAAGGTGAGTGAATACTCTCAGGCAGGTCAACACAATGAAGGAGGAAGTGTTGGGTGTCTTAAAGTACATTAAGGTAAACAAGTCCCCAGGACTAGATTGGATCTATCCCAGGATACTGTGGGAGGAAAGGGAGGAAACAGCTGCGACCTTAAATGATATCTTTGCATCCTCTTTGGCCTCAGGTGAAGTTCTACAGCACTGGAGAATGGCCAATGTTGTTTCTTTGCTCAAGGAGGGATACAGAGATAATCCAGGTATTACAGATCGGTGAGCCTGATGTCAGTGGTGGGGAATCTGTTGGAGAAGATACTGAGAAGCAGTACTTATTCACATTTGGAAGTGAATAGACTTATTGGTGAGTTTGTGCACGAAAGGTCATGTCTCACCAACTTACTGAGTTTTTTGAAGAGGTGACAAGATTGATTGATAAGGAAATGGCAGTGGATGTTGTCTACGTGGATTATACTAAGGCATATGATAAGGTACGTCAGGTATAGAAGGTAGAGTCTCATGGGTTCCAGGGTCAGCTGGCTAGATAGATACAAACTGGCTTGGTCATAATAAACAGAAAGTAGGGGTTGAAAGATGCTTTTCGTAATGAAGACTAGGAACTAGCGGAGTTCCACAGGGATCAGTGCTGGGACCTTTGTTGTTTGTGATGTATATAATGATCTGGAGGAATATCTGATTAGTAATTTTGTAGATGACACAAAAATTGATGGAGTTCCAGATAATGAGGAGATTTGTCAAAAGGATACAGCAGGATATGGATACATCGATTTGGACAGAGAAATGGCAGATGGAATTTAATCTGGACAAATGCAAGGTAAGGCATTTTGGAAGATCAAAATAATGTGTGAGGAGCACTGACACACAGAGGGGTCCTGAAAGTGGCAACACAAGTGGATCAGACAGTCAAGAAGGCATACAGCCTTTGTCAGCCAGGGCAACCAATACAAAAGTTGGTCAGTTATTACAGCTGTACAAAACTTTAAGTAGGCAAAATTTGGAATATTGCATGCATTTCTGCTTGCTACACAATCAGACGGACATGGATGCTTTGAAGAGGATGCAGAGAAGGTTCATCAGATGCTGCCAGTCTGGAGAGTTTTAGTTATGAGGAGAGATTGGATAAACTCAGATTGTTTTCACTGGAGAGATGGAGGCTAAGGAGTGACCTGATAGAGGACCACAAAATTATGAGATGCATAGAAAAGGTGAATATTCAGAGTCTTATACACCAGGTGGAAAAATCAACTACAAGAGAGTACAGGTTCAGGTGAGAAAGTTTAGGGGAGAAGTGTGGGGAAAATTTTTCACACAGAGTGTGGTGGGTGCCTGGAACACAGTGCCAGTGGAGATGATGGAAGCAGGCACACTAGCAACGGTTAAATGGGTCTTGATAGATACATGATCAGGAGGGATTTATTATTATTAACAATGGATCTGAAAGAGTTACAGCTAAGATAAACTCCTACACAGTTAATAAACTTTTAATAAATTCAAAAGCATGTCATGGACCAGGCCAGGCCCCTCAAAACGTTTTTAAGTAGGTAGTCCAGACTGTAACTTTGCTATTTGTTTTAGCTAAGTATACAGTGGATACTCCTGGAGTAAATTAGCTGGTTCAACTGCCAAGTTTAAAACAAACAAAATTTATTAACAAAATTACGGAATGAAATACAAAGAACAGAAAACAGAATACCGGATAACTCATCCTATCCAAAACTGACTTCATGATGCTGTTCTGAAAATACTTGCAATAGTTCCAAAATGCGCATCCCTTAGCACAAAGAGTAAAAATGACACAGACAGCTTAGTTGGTGAAATCAGAGAGAGGGTTCAGCACTTTTTTGACACATCCTCTGCTGCAACTGAACTCACTAAAGTTCTGATTTGAATCAAAATAAAACTAATTTAAACAAGGGCTAGCTTACACAGCTAGCTGGCCACTCCCATTTGATTACACTAAGGTTTTAAAAACATGGAAGTCTTGGGCCGAAGGCATTACTTGTTAGGGGTAACCACCCAATAAATCTTTCAAACCTAGCCTAGTTAGAGCCTGGCCAATTACCACCTCTCTGAAAAAAAACTCAAGGGCATAGTTAGCTTCTAAAAAGAACCAGTATTGTGATCCCCCCTTAAAAAACCCCATAAATATCCTAAGATGCCTTCATTTTCCAAATCCCCCACCAAAATAAAAAGAGTTAATACTTTAAACACACGTAATAGTTCACTAACTATAAACATGCAAACATGAACTAGTACACTCAGATTCAGTCTGTGACACTCCCACTAATGAACTCCTCTGTTCCTCATTCAAGTCTCGACAACGCATCGGTGAGCATATTTTCTCGACCTGCCACATGCACAATTTTCAAACTAAAAGGCTGTAATAACAAGCTCCATGCAAACAGTCTGGCATTTTTGTCCTTAAGTTTCTCCACAAACATCAATGAGTTATGATCAGTGTATGCATTGTATCATTGTAACTGCATTGACTTTGTGATAGTCCGCACATAACCATTGGGTACCATTTGGCTTTGGCACCATTACTATGGGTGAGCTCCGGTCACTGTAACTCACTTTGATTATGCCATCTTAGAGCATGTTTTCTATCTCCTTCTGAACCTGTGCCAGCTTTAGAGGGTTATGCCTAAAAGGATGTTGCTTAATCAGAACAGCATCTCCTATATCTACATCATGCATAATTAGTTTATTTAGCTTATTTCCACATATCTCCTCATGTGATAGCAATAACTCTTTCAAGTCATTTCAATTTTCATCTGGAATGTAACTCAATAATTTATCCTAAGTTTTGACAACTTCCTTAATGTCCAATTTAATTTGAGGAATGTCCAATACAGAATCCCTTGAACTTGATTCTACACTCTGTGTTGTAATCATTACCACCTTCTCCTCTTGCTTTCCTTCCCTGTCAAAATACCTTTTGAGCATATTCACATGACAGACTGAGATTTCTTCCTGTCTGGAGTTCCGATCAAGTAGTTCACCTCACTCTATTTCCTTTCGATTTGATAAGGTCCACTAAACCTTGCTTTTAAAGGTTCTGATAAGGTCCACTAAACCTTGCTTTTAAAGGTTCACTTATCATTGGAAGTAACACGGACGCCTTATTCCCAATGGCAAAACTGCGAATTTGTGATTTCTTATCAGCTTCTTGTTTCATTATATGCTGCGATACTTTTAAATGCTGTCGAGCCAACTCCTCAGTTCTAGTTAATCGTTCTCTAAAATTTGACAAATAATCCAAATGTGTGGTCTCTGAATTCTGACTTAAATTTGTAAGGAGACCTCGGTTATCTGGCTGGCTCAAAGGTAGAAACGTGGTGTTGGGGTGTTGTTTTTCAGACTGGAGGCCTGTGACCAGTGGAGTGCCACAAGGATCGGTGCTGGGTCCACTACTTTTCATCATTTATATAAAGGATTCAGATGTGAGCATAAGAGGTTATCTGTAAGAATAATAGAGTGGTTATAGTTAGGGATTTTAACTTTCCAAACATAGACTGGGACTGACATAAGTGTTAAGGGTTTAGATGGAGAGGAATTTGTTGTGCGTACAAGAACATTTCCTATTTCAATATGTGGATGTACCCACTAGAGAAGGCGCAAAACTTGACCTACTCTTGGGAAATAAGGCAGGGCAGGTGACTGAGGTGTCAGTGGGGGAGCACTTTGGGGCCAGTGACCATAATTCTATTCGTTTTAAAATAGTGATGGAAAAGGATAGACTAGATCTAAAAGTTGAAGTTCTAAATTGGAGGAAGGCCAATTTTGATGGTATTGGGCAAGAACTTTCAAAAGCTGATTGGGCGCAGATGTTCACAGATAAAGGGATGGCTGGAAAATGGGAAGCCTTCAGAAATGAGATGGGAACCCAGAAAAAGTATATTCCTGTCAGGGTGAAAGAAAAGGCTGGTAGGTATCAGTATTTACTGTGGTCAAGGACATGAGTGGCACGGTGACACAGTGGTCAGCACTGCTACCTCACAACGTCAGAGACCCGGGTTCAGTTCCCACCTCAGGCGACTGACTGTATGGAGTTTTCACATTCTCCCAGTGTCTGCGTTGGTTTTCTCCGGGTGCTCCGGTTTCCTCCCAGGGTCCAAAAACGTCCAGGTTAGGTGAATTGGCCATGCTAAATTGCCCGTAGTGTGAGGTGAAGGGGTAAATGTAGGGGAATGGGTCTGGGTGGGTTGTGCTTCGGCAGGTCTGTGTGGACTTGTTGGGCTAAAGGGCCTGCTTTCACACTGTAAGTAATCTAATCTAATCAAAAAGATATAGAGAATGTAGGGAAATAGATGGTGACATGCTGAAACATGTCCATATTACATAGGAGGAAGTGCTGAATGTCTTGAAACGCATAAAAGTGGATAATTCCCCAGGACCTGATCAGGTGAAGTGATTGCTGGGCGTCTTACTGAGATATTTTTATCATCGCTAGTCACAGATGAGGTGCCAGAAGACTGGAGGTTGGCTAACATGGTGCCACTATTTCAGAGAGTGGTTAGGACAAGCCAGCGAACTATAGACCAGTGAGCCTGATGTCGGCGGTGGGCAAGTTTTTAGAGGGAATCCTGAGGGACAGGATGTATATGTATTTGGAAAGGCAAGGCCTGATTAGGGATAGTCGTGGGAAATCATGTCTCACAAACTTGACTAAGTTTTTTGAAGAAGTAACAAGAGGATTGATGCGGGCAGAGGAACAGATGTGATCTATATGGACTTCAGTGAGGTGTTTGACAAGGTTCCCCATGGGAGACTGGTTAGCAAGGTTAGATCTCATGGAATACAGGGAGAACTCACCATTTGGATACAGACTGGCTCAAAGGTAGAAACGTGATGTTAGAGGGTTGTTTTTCAGACTGGAGGCCTGTGACCAGTGGAGTGCCACAAGGATCGGTGCTGGGTCCACTACTTTTCATCATTTATATAAAGGATTCAGATGTGAGCATAAGAGGTTTAGTTAGTAAGTTTGCAGATGACACAAAATTTGAGTTGTAGTGGACAACGAAGAAAGTTACCTCAGATTACAATGGGATCTTGATCAGATGGGCCAATGGGCTGAGAAGTCACAGATGGAATTTAATTTAGATAAATGTGAGATGCTGCATTTTGGGAAAGCAAATCTTAGCAGGACTTATACATTTAATGGTAAGGTCCTAGGGAGTGTTGCTGAACAAAGACCTTGGAGTGCAGGTTCATAGCTCCTTGAAAGTGGAGTCGCAGGTAGATAGGATAGTGAAGAAGGCGTTTGGTATGCTCTCTTTTATTGGCCAGAGTATTGAGTACAGGAGTTGGGAGGTCATGTTGCGGCTGTACAGGACATTCATTCGGCCACTCTTGGAATATTGTGTGCAATTCTGGTCTCCTTCCTATCGGAATGATGTTGTGAAACTTGAAAGGTTTCAGAAAAGATTTACAAAGCTGTTGCCAGGGTTGGAAGATTTGAGCTATAGGGAGAGGTTGAATAGGCGAGGGCTGTTTTCCTGGAGCGTTGGAGGCTCAGGGGTGACTTTATAGAGTTTATAAAATTATGAGGGGTATGGATAAATAAATAGATAAAGTCTTTTCCTTGGGGTGGGGGAGTCCAGAACTAGAGGGCGTAAGTTTAGGGTGAGAGGGGAAAGATATAAAAGAGACCTAAGAGGCAACGTTTTCACGCAGAGGGTGGCACATGTATGAAATGAGCTGCCAGAGGAAGTCGTGGAGGCTAGTATGATTGCAACATTTAAAAGGCATCTGGATTGGTATAGGAATGGGAAGGGTTTGGAGGGATTATGGGCCAGGTGTTCGCAGGTGAGATTAGATTGGGATATCTGGTTGGCACGAACGAGTTGGACTGAAGGGTCAGTTTCTGTGCTGTACATCTCTATGACTCAATGACACGACTTACTTCTCAATCGATTTTAACGGTCCTCTCACTTCATGCCCAAAAACTAATTCAAATGGACTGAATTTAGTTGATTCAACAGTGCATCTCTGATCGCAAAAAGTAGAAATGGAATTCCCTTATCCCAATCATCTGGATAGTCCTGACTATAAGCCCTCAACATGGTCTTTAGTGTTTGATGCCACCTTTCTAACACTCCCTGCGAATATGGATGTACACAGTAGATTTGAATTGTTTTCTGCCTAAGCTGTCCATAATTTGTTTGTATAGTTTGGATGTGGAGTTTGACTCTTGATCTGACTGTATCTCTATTGGTAATCCATATCTAGTAAAAAAAATTTGAGTAAATCCTGTACAATCCTTTTAGCTGTGATACTGTGTAATGTGACGGCCTCTGGAAATCTCATCCATTATTGATTCTCACACATACAGATTCTCACTTTTTGTTTGAGGTAGGGGACCTACACAATCAATTAAGACTCTTGTAAAAGGTTCTTAAAATGTTGGAATAGGTATTAAAGGTTCAGGTTTTATTACCGTCCTTGGTTTTCCAATTAGCTGATAAGTATTACATGTCTGGTAAAACTCAACTACATCCTTGTGTCGTCCAGGCCACTAAAAATGATCTTGTATATTAGCCTGTGTTTTCCTCACTCCTGAATGACCTCCAAGTGGTAGCTCATGCACCACTCGCAACACCTCCTTTCTATACTCCACTGGCAATACAATTTGATCAATTTCTGCCCATTTCTCATCTGCCTGAACATGTGATGGTCTCCATTTCCTCATTAAAACATAATTTTTCAGGTAATAACACAGGGATATATTCAGATTCCATCTCTGTATGTGTCTTTTGATGCAACTACTTTAAATTTTTATTTTTCTACTGCAGCTCAATGAGTTTTGCAGAGCCAAAGATATTTGCATGATCACCTATTTGCTCCCGTTTTATCTCAACAAACTGATCAAACACACAGTCTCTGCTGATGCCACTTTAGCTTCCTGACCTATACCCTTTGATCTCTCCTCCTTCAATGGGGGACTCTGTGACCTCGTTACTACACAATCAGGGAAGTTTCCCAGATAAGAATCCTGCATTGCTTCAATTGCCAGAGTCTCCACTGGCTTTTCAACTAGAGTATAAAAATGTGTTGCTGGAAAAGCGCAGCAGGTCAGGCAGCAAAGGAACAGGACAATCGACGTTTCAGGCATAAGCCCTTCTTCAGGAAAGAAGAATTCTTTCCTGAATTTGATTCCTGAAGAAGGGCTTAAGCCCGAAACGTTGATTCTCCTGTTCCTTTGATGCTGCCTGACCTACTGCGCTTTTCCAGCAACACATTTTTAAGCTCTGATCTCCAGCATTTGCAGTCCTCACTTCCTCCTTTTCAACTACAGTAGGCAGCATGCCTACCAGTGAATCAGCTATATCATTCGCAAGGACAAATTGTATTCCTGAAGCTGAGAGTTTGTCCAGTATTCCTACCACAAATTCTCCACTCTTTTTGGACACTCTAATCTCACTTTACATAATTGAGCGCTTTTTGTCTCACCATGAATTCCTGTTACTAGTACCTTTTCTGGCAATAGTTCTTCAGGAGTACATATCTCCTCACCCTTCAGCATCACAGACTTAGAGGATCCTGTGTACCTTAAATTTGTAACGTCTTTATCTGCTACTCCTGACCTATGCGAATGAATTTTACCTTTGCAGATATAGTTTTTAAGCAGATCCGCTGAACCAACCGTTGATCAGCTTGTATATTCTGATGTAGCTTTCTAGCTTCCACTGTGCTTTCTGTTATCATTCCAACAAAACTCCCAGACTTATCCTGCTTCCCTACATCTGGCTTTTTCCTAGGCCACCAGCACTGTGATTTCCTGTGGCCTATTTTCTTGCAATGAAAACACAGGAGCTTTTAACCTTCTATGTCCACTTCAAGGGTTTCCTCTTTCCCTGTGGTAAGTTCTCCTCATGATCTTCACCAAGATCTACCTTTCCCTTTTCACATGAGGATTTCTCTTTTTCCCAATTTCTATCCCGCATTGATTCACTAAGCCAAACATGTTTTATGAACCAGCTCATAATCATTAATCACTTCACTTGCTGTTTTAACCCTCTGCTCTTCCATTTAAGTTCGCACCACATCAAGCAGTGAATTTTTGAACTCTTCCAAAATAACTGTCTCTCTAACAAAGGTTGCTTTCTTTTTAAAGCTCTTATCTTCAGATCAAAATTATTTTGTTTGATCCTTTCAAACTCAATATAGATTTGACCAGGGCCCTTCCTTAGATTCCCGAAACGTTGTCTATAGGCTTCTGGTACAATCTCGTATGTACTTAAGATGGCTTTCTTCACCTGCTCATTTGCCCCTGATACCTCCTCTAATAGTTATGAAAATACCTTACTTGCTTGACCCACAAGTTTGGTTTGGATCAACAAAACCCACAGGGTCACTGGCCACTGCATTTGTTTAGCCACTTTTTCAAACGAGATGAAAAAGGCTTGCACATCCTTTTCATCAAATTTAGGCAATGCTTGAACATACTTAAACAGTTTCTCATCAGGCTTTTAACTACCAGGGGGCTTGCTCATCCTCACTATCTTCCTAACTAAGCTTATCTTTAGCCTTTATCTCCAGCCTTTTAAGCTGACTTCCGTTTCTGAGTGTCAATTTCTGAAGTTCAAACTCTTTTCCTTTCACTTCTGCAAAAGCCCTTCATTTGTTATTTTCTCTTCTGCTTTTAATTGTAACTCAAACGGTTTCATTTCTGCTTCTAACTGAAGGTTCTTCATTTGCCATTGAAGTTTAGCTCTCTCTACAGATCCTGATGGGGTTTCCAGCAAATGTAAATGCGGACCTACTATTGCAATCATCTCATCTTTCCTCACATTAGGAGGTAACTTCTTGTCTACTAATTCCACAGCTTGGTCTTATTTGCCTTTTGTAAAACCCCTAAGGTCACTTCTTCCACCTCCAGAACCTCCTTTGTGACTGTTTAAACCACCCAAATCAATACTCGAAATAAAAGACACTAACACCTACCACTCACTGTTTAAATCATGGACAAGCCCCCAATCTCTTATGGACTAGGCCAGACCCCTCAAAACATTTTAAAGCAGGTAGCCCACACCATAACATTGTTATTTATTTTAGCTAAGTGTACAGTGGATGTTCCTGGAGCAAATTAGTTGGCTTGACTGCCAAGTTTTAAACTAACAATTTATTTACAAAATTACAGAATGAAATACAAAGAACAGGAAACAGACTACCAAATAACTTATATCCAAACCTAACATAATGATGCTGTTCCGAAAATACATGCAACAGTCCCAATATACACACCCCTTAGCACAAAGAATAAAATTGACACAGCCAACTTACAGCTTGCAAAGTCAGAGAAAGTTCAGCAGCCTTTTTCACATATCCCCTGCTGCAACTGAACTCACTAAAGGTCTGAATTAAATTTTAAAAACTCTAATCTAAATGAAGGCGAACTACACACCTAGCTGGCCACTCACCTTTGATTTTTTTAAAGACATGAAATTCCTAGTCTGGAGGTACTGTTAGGGTAAACAAACAGTGACCGAATAAACCTTTCAAACCTAGCCTAGTTGGAGTCTGGCCAATTACCCCCCTCTCTGGAAAAAAAACACAAGGGCATAGTAACCTTGTAAAAAGGACCAGTATTGTACAAGCATTATACCAAAGTTATTGGCCTGCCAAATTTTACAGAATACTGAGCAATGTAGGACCTTCTTATAGCACAATAGTAGTGCCCAGAGGCACTGGACCAGAGAGGCTTAGATTCAATAACACCTCTGAACTGATTGATTAGAAAAATGGGTGAATTTTAAAAATTACAGGGCAAACTACAAAGTACCTTACACCTCCTATCACCCATCTTGTGGTTCTTTGTTCAATATCCAGTTGCTAGTCACTCCTTCACTCTTTAAATCCCAATTCCATCTGATATTTGAATGGTACTCTCACATGTGAACATTTTTCCAGTGCAATTCACACTGCTTGTACACAGGACAAAGTCAGTTGTAGAGTCAGATTCATAACGCATAGAAACAGACCCTTTGATTCAATTCGTCTATGCTGACTAAACATCCCAAAGTGAACTAGTCCCATTTGCCAGCATTTGGCTTATATCCATCTGAACACTTCCTATTCTATCAAGCCAGCCAAATTTCCCTGTGGTTATTTCAGTGCCTTTTCTACTCTATAGCAGTAACATGGTTTTTGCTTTGCTTTCCACCATCATATGTTTCGTCTTTAAAAGTCGAAGGGCAATGTGGTAAACAGTCTATCTTCATTCATGTTGAAGCTGTATTTTGCTACATATTTACTCAGGACATTGGTGAGACTGTTTTGTGGGTAATCCTCTCTTATTTCTGCTAAAATTTACATACCCTCACTGTTTACCACATTGATAACTATGCCATACCTTGTCTTGAACCAGTTCAGTGATCCATAGTGGCCCAGCTTCTTTGGCAAGATGACTCCCTTTCCTGTGTGATTGGACTAGAGAGTTGAATGTTCTCTGTTCAAGCTGTCTTGAACCAAATTAGCAGAGTTTTCTTGACATCAGTATAGGCACCTGTACTCATCTCTGTCCTTGCTGGTAACAGTGCTATTTGTCGAACTATTCTAAAATGTTCTCCTTGAGCTCCAAAATAGTTGACTAACTCCTTGGAAGAATCTCTTACTCCTTAGTAATGTCTGTTTTTTGCTTCACACCATAGTTTTTGACTTGTATCAAATTCATTTGATCTCTCATCAATTACACTTTTAACTTTCTCACACTTTCAGCCATACTTGCAAAGTTTGAACGAAGGGAATATATTAGAATTTCAGCCATGCACAGAGATTGAGTTATTAAAATGATCATCATTTTGTTCTTGAGCTATCAAAATTTAAAGTTATATTGATGTACAATTTATTTTCATGCTACCTACTTTGCAGGCTGGTGATTCTTTTGGCACTGTGTCACAACTTGTGTTTTAAGTATTTTGATTTTGCTGATTACTTCGGATAATTCAAAGCTCTTTTATGCATGAAAGCAATATGATATACCAACCTATTTGAATTAAAGGAAAAAAATGTCTTTATCTCACACATTTAATCAGAGCTGAAAAGTGATACACATCTTTTCTAGAGGGAAAAGTGGATGACAGCTGAAAGAGGGGGCAACCTAACCACAGCTGCACAGTGTTAGAACATAAGAACTAGGAGCAGGAGTAGGCCATCTGACTGATCATTTTGAGGACTCAGCTCCATTTACCTGCAATCTCACCATATTCGTTAACTTCTTTATTAGCTTGAAAAACATTTACTGAAGTAGAGTCAACTACTTCACTGAGCAAGGAATTCCATAGACTCACAACCCTTTGGGTGAAGACGTTCCTTCTCAATTCATCCTAAATCTGCTCCCCCTAAACTTGAGGCTACGTTCTCTTGTCCTAGTTTCACCTGCCAGTGGAAACATCCTCTCTACTTCTATTTTACCTATTCCCTTCATTATTGTATATGTTTCTTTAAGATCACCCTCATTCTTCTAAATTCCAATGAATATAATCCCAGTCTACTCAGTCACTCCTCATAAGCCAACACCCTCAACTCCAGAACCAACCTGGTGACCCTCTTCTGCACCCCCTCTAGTGCCAGTACATCCTTTCTCAAGTAAGGAGACCAATACTACATGGCAGTACTCAGGTGAATCAGGGGGGTGAAAAGGTTGCCCCTTAGGTCGCTTTTAAATTTTTATCCTCTCACCTAAACCTATGCTCTTTAGTTCTGGACTCCCCCACTCCAGGTAAAATACCTTGTTTATTTATGCTATCCGTTCCCCTCATGATTTTATAAACCTCTACAAAGTCATCCTTCAGCCTCTGATGCTCCAGGGAAAACAGCCCTAGCCTATTCAGCCTCTCCCTGTAGCTCAAATCCTCCAACCCTGACAACATCCTTGTAAATCTTTTCAGAACCCTTTCAAGTTTCACAACATCCTTCTGTTAGGAGGGAGGCCAGAACTGCACACAATATTCCAAAAGTGGCCTAACCAAAGTCCTATACAGCCGCAATATAACCTCCCAACTCCTGTCCTCAATGCTTTGACCAAGGTAGGTCAGATCAAGGTACTTCTTTAGGTGTTCATATCCAAGAAGCCACTATGCAATGTCAAGATATTGTCTACACAGCAGGAGCCTAACAAAAGCAACTGATAACTTCCAGTATTTTGAGACAGAGATCAGAAAAGTGGATAAAATGTATCAATAGAAAAAAAAATCATTACAGTCAACTGTCCTGCACACCTTAAGGGCATTCAGCTGAAACGGTCTCCCAGCATCACATGTAAACTCTAGCTAATGGATCAGGGAGTAATTAGGAACCTAAAATTCATATAACCTTAATAAGTAAGAACAGGAGTAGGCCATTTGGTTCCTCAAACCTGCTCCATCATTCAATAGGATCATGGCTGAGCTGACATTTCACGCATCCAATTTCCAGCTCTTTCTCCATAAGTCAATCAATTACCAATGACAGCTAATTTCTGAGGTAATTGAGAATAATTAACACAAAAGAGTGCAGCACAAACTGTTCCAGAGGCCACATTTATGATGAAGGGGCTGTGAAAGAATGGTGAGAGAAGCCAAAATTGGCAACTAGCATATGCTTCTCAAATGGGCTATAACTGCATAAGATGCCAAGATGAAGTAAAGCAGACATCGGATCATGAGGTTCTAATCACTCACCTATGGAAGGCCAGCATGGAAATTCCCGGAAGACAACCATAGAAACTTACGGCAGGATGGATATTTCTATATGCTGCACAAAGAAACTGATGGAGGAGATCATTATAAATGCAACTGAGGAGGCCAACGAGGCTGATGACCATGAAGAGTCTGATGCATGATGAATGCCTTCCCTTTCATCAACTAGTTTCCCAATCTGATGTTACAAAGTCTTCAAGCACCAGCACAAAAACTCAGAAAACATCTGTGATTGCATTAACAATATGGCAGACTATATCATATTTGTCTGAAGTCAGCACACCAGAGAAAAATGACAGCTTTTTCAGACCTAACTCCTAATATTTTTCAAAATGCACTTCATTGTGCAGTGTCAAACCATTGTAATGTTTGAGCAAAATGAAAATATAGACAATTCTCACAAATCTATTATGTCATGGTTCTCATTTTTTAAATGTACAGCACATTTGATGAGAAACTGGATTATGTTGGCACTCCTTCAGCTATCTAGAAGGTCTGCTTAACACATGTTTGTTGGTGGGCAGCTTGTGATTAATCTTATTGCAATTTTGCTGTATTGGAAAATGGGTGTAAATTTTGAAAACCAAATAAGCATCTTATCACTTGATGTTTATCTCTTTAAAAGTAATCAGTAACTGGAAAATTGATCTAATTTCATTTTTTAGTTTCTTACTGATTTTCTGTCCTGTGATTTATCACAGAAATATGTCAATATTTCAACAGCTAATTTTTGCATGGAAGTTCAATAATGATTTTAATCACTTCCACTGTATTAACAGCTTGTAACAAAACCACATTAAATAAGGATTGTCACAACTGAGGTTGGAGAGTTTGGCAGTATCTGTGGAGACTGAAACTAAGTTAACATTTTAAGGTCATCTTCAGCACTGGACTCAACATAATAACTCAGTTTCTCTCTCCACAGATACTGCCAGACCTGCTGAGTTTGCATGGTGTTTATTTCACATTTCCAGCATCACTGCATTGTGCTTTGATTTGAGATGATAGAGTGCACTGCCACTCTCCAGTCCCACCATTCTACTCATTGCAACACAAACCAGCTACTGAGACATATTTGGAAAAAAAGTCATCAGAATTCTTTAACAAGCAAATGCATTATTGATTTCCAGAAAATAAGACTTATTTGACAAAGTTGCAAAGCTGATTACCACATTGATTTGCTAAAATATTTTAAGCATTGTTAGCTTGAGGGGAAAAAAAAAGAGGGGAACATATGAAATACTCAAGATGGCTTTTAGTTGGCATCCTGCACATACAGAGAGGTGCTACTGAACACATAATTGTTACTGGCATATATGAAGATGCAGTTCATTCAAGAAACATTGAGAAGAACTCTTTTAGAGGCTTTGCATGAGAGCGGCTGAGTCAGTGTTTTATTTACCCCACTGAACCCTAAAAAGTGCTTTCTGATAAAGACAGAAAGCGTACTGAAAACCTTCTCTCTCAGTAGACTGTACCCCAACTGAACACCAAGCAATATCCATGGATAAAAACTAACTCCTGACAAACATGTGATTTCTAGTAAATAAATTCAAGCAATTATCTTAATTCATGAGTAATGTATTTTAAAAGAAACACGTCCCAATATGTCCTTTGAGTGAGCCCGCTCTTAGGAGAAAATATGCCAGCTAATTGTCAGACCTTTCAAATGAACCATTGTTCGCATCTTTTCAACCATAATCCTTAAAAAGGATACTAATAACAAAGTATCTTTATCACAGCACTGATTTCTCAATTTTGCACCACCAGGATGATGTTAAATTCAAACTTGATTTGATTTGCTTTGATTTATTAAATTTAATATGGACGGAGGTCCAGTAAAAAGTGTTGTTTTCTGTGTTTTTCAGGCAGATCATACTACACAAGTGCAGAGTAACAGAATAGAGTGAAAGCTGCCGAGAAGGTGCAGAGAGAGATCAATATTAACACTAAAGAGGTCCATTCAAAAGTCGGATAACAGTCGGTAAGAAGCTGTTCATAAATCTGTTTGTACATGTATACAAACTTTTATACCTTCTACCTAATGCAAGAGGGTGGAAAAGACTATAACCGAGGTGGGAAGGGTCTTGATAATGTTGGTTGCTTTCCTGAGGCAGCGAAAGTGTAGATGAAGTCAATGGATTCGTGGCTGGTTTGTGTGAAGGACTGGGCTGTGATCATGACTCTCTGTAGTTTCTTCTGGTCTTGGTAAGAGCAGTTGCCATAGCATGCTGTGATGTGTCCAGATAGAATGCTTTCTGTAGTGCAACTCCATAAATTGAAAAGAGTTCTTGTGGACATTCTGAATTTCCTTAGCCTCCTGAGGAAGTAGCAGCATTGCTGTGCTTTCTTAACTGTGGTGTCAACAGGATGGACCAGGTCAGATTGTCTGTGTTCCTCACTCTGAGGAACTTGACACTCTTGGCCATCTCCACTTCAGTACCATTGATTCAGATGGGCACATCCTACACTCTGCTTCCTGAGGTCAATGTCCAGCTCTTTCAATTTGATGACATTACTGTCTCTACACCATGATACAAAGCACTCAAATATTTCTTGTACTCTGTCTTATCGTTGTTTAAGGCTCGACCTACAATGGTCATGCTGTCACCAAACTTGTAAATGGAGTTCGTGTGGAATTTGGCCACATAGTCATGTGTTAATAAGTAGTTTAGTACGGGGCTGAGCACACAGCCTTGCAGGGCACTGGTGTTGAGGATTATCATGAAGGAAGTATTGTCGCCTATCCTAACTGTCTTTACCCTGTTGGTCAGGAAGTTGAGAATTAAGTTACAGAGGTGGGAGCAGAGACCTAGATTCCAAAGTTTTGAGAAGAGTGTGTTTAGAATTATGGTGTTGAAGACAGAACTGTAGTCAGTGAGCAGAAGCCTGATGTAAGTATCCTTGTTGTCCAGATGTTTCAGGGATGAGTGTAGGGCCAGGGATATAGTGCGTGCTGTAGACCTGTTGTGCCAGGAAGTGAATTGCAAGGGACCAAGACAATCTGGGAGGCTGGATATGAGCCATGACCAACCTCGCAAAGCACTTCATTATTATGAATGTCAGAGCCACCAGGCGGTAGTCATTGAGGCATGTTGCATGATTTTTAGTTTGGAACTAGGATGATAGTGGTCTTCGTGAAATAGGTGTGGACTTCAGATCATTATAAGGAGAGGTTGAAGATGTCTGCAAATACTCCCGCTAGCTGGTTCACAGGATCTGAGTGCATGGCTGGGACTCCACTTGGGAAGGTCGTTTTCTGCAGGTTCACTCTTAAGAAGGCTGGTCTAATGTCTGCGGCGGTGACAGAGAGTACAGGTACATTGAAGACTGATGGAACAGGTAATATTGTTTCTCTGCCCTTCTGTTCTATGCGAGCATAGAATGCATCGAGTTCATCAGTTAGGCATACACTGTTGTCCGCAATTCTGTTCAACTTCACTTTGTAGCCCATTATGTCGTGTAACAGGCACAAACAGCGGGTGTTCCTATGCTGCACTTCTACATTCTACATACAGCATTTTCAACTCACTAACAAATTTAATCAATGCAGTTTTCTAAACCAAATGTGATACTATTCCTTTTACAGGCAATGATCATTAGGTGTTTATGTATATTAAAATTAGGGATTCAACTTTGATGCAAAACTAGACATACAACAGAGGACAACATGGAAAGATGGGAAACAGATGTTACATTTAATTATTCATCTTGGTAATAACATCTTATGCACATTGGGGCAAACAAATAATATTATTATTATTATTTGTTTAAGAAATTAAGAGAGCAACTATTAACTATTGGCCTATTTCTGGAACAACATTGCAATGTTCTGCAAGTTACAGAAAAAAAATCTATTACTTATCTTTCAGTTCTGACGAAAGATCATTGATCTGAAATGTTGTTTCCTTCTCCACAGATGTTGCTAGACCTGAGTACTTCTAGTATTTTCTGTTTTTATTCCAGATTGAGCATCTGCAATTGTTTTGCTTTTGTATAACTTCTCCCTCATCAGTAACTTTGATCTCAGAGCTAATTTTATGCCAGAATTCATCCTTCTGAACATTAGTGGGATTGGTGGCCAGACGATCAATTCTCCACAATATTATGATTTGTGCAGGACCACAAGAATTTGTACTGCACTATTAGCCATTACTTACTGAAACCAGACTAATGAAGCATGCATTATGTTAGGACGTTTCTCCCCAATGGCATACAGTAGCAGTTATTGTTCTTTTTCTTGTCAGCTGCATTCCATGCCTTTGTGGCTAAAGAGTGGTCATAGAATTTCTGGAGGGCTAGAATAAACAGGACAAGCTGATGATATCTGTGTTTTGTTTTTTGCTTTCACTTTTTTCTAATAGAATAGATAATTAGCAGTCTAATGCCCAGACTGGCAGGAACCAATGGAACTTGCCAACCAACACAAGGGTATTACATAACCAACAATCCTAGGTCAGAAACCTGTAGCAATCAGTATCTTGATTGCACTAAAAATATTGCCAACATCCTGTTGACTTAAAATACCTGTCTCATTTAACTGTCGGGTCAAAATTATCAAATGCAAATAAACAAATTTGCTTTCTGTAGAATTTTAGGGCATGTTTAAATATAATTTGGAGGTGTCGGTGTTGGACTGGGGTGGACAAAGTTAAAAATCACACATTAGGTCATAGGACAACAGGTTTATTAGGAACACTAGCTTTTGGAGCGCTGTGCCTTCATCAGGTGATTGTAGAGTACATGATCATAAGACACAGAATTTACAGCATAAGTTTACACTGCAAACTTACACTATAAATTCTGTGCCTTACGATCTTGTACTCCACAACCACTTGAAGGAGCAGCACTCCGAAAGCTAGTGCTTCTAAATAAACCTGTTGGACTATAACCTGATGTTGCGTGATTTTTAAGTTGAAATATAATTTCGAAACAAAATCAAGTTGAATGAAACAACTTCCTTTCCCATTGCATTGTAGACAGGTAGTCAATGTCAAGTGAAATTTTTAGGTCAATGGATCGAGGGAGGATCATTCGAGTGGGGGAGCATGTTAAGGAAGAGGAGGCAGGAAATGAAATGGAGTGAAAAGGAACACGGAGGGAAAAAAATGAGGTAATGAAAGAGAAAGTAAGAAGAGAGAGAAAACAGTGAGAGGCTAAGACAAAGGGGGTGGGGGGAGAGAGGGGAGGACAAAACAAAATGAGAAATGGTAAATAACAGAGAGTGAAGAGGAAAGATAAGGGAGTATAGTGACAGAGAAGAGGGGTGTGGGATGAAGAGATTAGACTGTTGGGTAGGGGTAGGTGGGATAAAAAAATGGAAATAATGAAGAGAAAAAATAGGTAGGGCAAAGGAGAAGAGGAAGGGTGGATGTAAGAGGAAGGAAAAATAGAATATACAGCAAAATGCACAAACAAGACAGAATGACTTTAATATTTCTATTCACCTCCACCTTTTTGCATCATCCTTCACCTACATCTATTATCCTACCCTCTCGCCCTCACTCGTCCATCCTCTAACACTTGACTTGCTCTCAAAGTTAAAATTCTACCCAATATTTAGTGAATGACCCATTGGGGATGGATAAGGAGGTGGGAAACTGTTCTGATGAATATCTGCCAGGTAAGAGGAGATGGTTGGAGCAGGGGTGGTGTTGAATTACTGCTCTGTTGTCCAAATTTGTACAATGGGTGCCTGAGGTCAGTTTGGTGTCAACGTTTTTGGTTCCTGTTTGCATCCATTAATATTATTTACATTTTATTAATTGACTGCAAGAAAACAAAATGACATGTTTGACAGCCATGAAAGTCAACTCCTTTACAGTCATTATCACTTTAGCTGGGATTCACAGGTGTAACTATCCCATTGTTTGTGCAAGTATTTTTAACCATGTCGTTACTGACATCAATTATGAATTTATTTAGTAGTTAGTATACATGCTACTTCAATAAATTATTGATTTTTGTTTCTAAGTGGTTAAACTGAGTTTAAGTTTTATTTTGGAATTTCTTGATGAAACATTATTTCAATGGAGGAGGATTATAATTGGCACATCGGTATTTCTGAAGGATGGCTCCAAGAGTCCAGTGGCTGGTCACCTAAGTCTGAATATTCAGATCTGAGTCATAGAGGTTCTGACTCCGATCAAATAAAACAAATATTGTCCAGTTTAAACTATAGGGACTTTTTGGGCTAAGTTCTAGGACAGGAGCCTTCCCAACCAAAACAATCTAGTCTGGCAGCAGCAGAAACTACACACCATTTTACCCACAGTATCTGCTGCATTTCATGGTTTAAAAAGGTCCTAACATCACTTTGACAACTACAAAACAAAGTTTACTGCCTAAAGTATGTTAGGTATTATAGTGCCAGGTGTTTGGGATAAGAAGGGTTCCAGGTGGCTGTGTCAGGCAAGGTGCCAGTTGGATAGGGGGTGTAGTGTGTCAAGTAGGCAGAGGGTGTAAGCATCAGGTGGGTGATACAGACATCATGGTATAAATAAGTATGAGAAGACGTGGGCTAGTCATGTTGGTGAGGTAGATGTGCAGTGTTGGAACAAGTCTGGTCTGGGGGTGCATGGGAATGTGGGGATTGGGTGGAGAAAAAGAATAGAAGCATGAATTCCTTTCTAAACGGAATTCAGAGGGATCTGGGACTGCTAGTTGAGGATTCTCTAAAGGTAAACATGCAGGTTGAGTCCGTGATTAAGAAAGCGAATGCAATGTTGTCAATTATCTCAAGAGGGTTGGAATATAAAAGCACTGTTGTGCTACTGAGACTTTATAAAGCTCTGGTTAGGCCCATTTGGAGTACTGTGTCCAGTATTCTTCCCCACGTTAGGCGAGGAGACTCGGACCCGTGGACACAGCCTTAGAATTAGGGGGGGTAAATTCAGAACAGAAATGCGGAGATATTTCTTCAGCCAGAGAGTGGTGGGCCTGTGGAATTCATTGCCGCGGAGTGCAGTGGAGGCTGGGACGCTAAATGTCTTCAAGGCAGAGATTGATAAATTCTTGATGTCACAAGGAATTAAGGGCTACGGGGAGAATGCAGGTAAGTGGAGTTGAAATGCCCATCAGCCATGATTGAATGGCGGAGTGGACTCGATGGGCCGAATGGCCTTACTTCTGCTCCTATGTCTTATGGTCTTATGTTGGTAAGGGAAAAATTTGTTCTGGAGGAAGTACGGAGTGGAGAATTGGTTGGAGAGGAGTCAGCACATGGGGTAAAGGAGTTTTGTGTGAGAATTGCACAAGTCATTGGAAGGGGAGGTCAGGGGGTTGGCAGAGGGTGGTTCGGTGGTGAGTGAACAGGAGGATGAGGTATCAGTTCTATAGCTGGCCAAAAGTTAAAATCAGGTTTTAGTGCCTCTACCTTTTCCTAATAAGTGGGAATCCTCTGAAAAATTCAATTCTAACTGAGAGATGGGATTTTTTTTTAAAGTGTTCCAGACACTAGAGACCTGTCCATTAGATGCTTCAACTTCCTGGGCAATCCCCATGGAATCAGCTGCAATGCAACTTCTACATTGCCCTGACACACCAGTATACAATCTTTGTTGAAGCTTCCATCTGAAGATCTGGCCATACTTTTTTTTTAAAACACATAACCCATTAAACAGAATGAGACCTATGTAAAATTATACTCATACCACCACTGACAGGTTCAATGCTACTGCAATGTTGAGATCACTTATAAACATATTTCCAAAATATATTTCACTGAACACCCCCACAGAAACAGTATCTAAACAATATATGATGTACACAAGTTATGAAAAATGTTTGAAAAAAATGGAAGGTTGGTGGGAAGTATACACTCATGGAGAAGTATTTTGCAAAATTTCTTAAGCTAGATGGAGACGTAATAAACATATAAAAGGTCTTAGAATAGAGTTCCCTTAAAAAAGCACTGTAAAAAATTGATTTGAGGAACATTTTAAGATATAAACTCTTTCAGAAAATAAACTAGTCAATATTGAAATCCAAAATCATGTCCTTTCAAGTATCATTGTTCAACGACAGTGCTTCCAAGAAAAGGAGGCAGAAATTGACAGCATAAGTTGACAGGTGTGAACAGTGAAAATTCGATCAGTGTATAATCAGTTAAAACAGTCTGTGAAATTGAGATGGTTTATTAAAACTGAACAGGGGTTCAAATAAAGTTCAAAAACTCAAGCATTTTTGCTTTAATTTATTGAAAATAATTAGGCCTCCTCAAAGTTAAATTTGCAAAGAGACAAGAATTGATGAGGGTAGAGCGGTGTATGTGATGTATATGGACTTCAATAAAGCATTCAACAAGGTTCCTCATGGTAAACTGATTAACAAAATTAGATCACATGAAATGCAGGGAGAACTAGCCACTTGGATATAGAACTGGTTTGAAGGTAGAAGACAGAAGTTGGTGGTGGAGAGTTGCCTTTCAGCATCGAGGCTTGTGACCAGTGGTGTGCCACAAGGATTGGTGCTGGGTTTACTGGATTTTGTCATTTATATGTTTGGAGATGACACCAAAATTGGAGATGTAGTGGACAGCAAAGAATATTACCTCAGAGTACAATGGGATCTTGATCAGATGGGCCGATGGGCCAAGGAGTGTCAGATTAAGTTAAACCTAGATAAATGAGAGGTGCTGCATTTTTGGAAAGGCAAATCAGGGCAGGACTTCTGCATTTAATGATAAGGTACTGGGGAGTGTTACTGAACAAAGAGACCTTGGAGTGCAGGTTTACAGTTCCTTGAAAGTGGAGTTTATAGGTAGATAGGATAGCGAAAAAGGCAGTAGAAAGTGAGGACAGCAAATGCTAGAGATCAGAATCTAGAGTTTGGTGCTGGAAAAGCACAGCAGGTCAGGCAGCATTTGAGGAGCAGGACATAAGCCCTACATCAGGAGAAGGCTGATGAAGGGTTTGTGCCTGAAATGTCGATTCTCCTGCTCCTCGGATGCAGCCTGACCAGCTGTGATTTTCCAGCACCAAACCTTCAATAGTGAAGGAGGCGTTTGCTTGCCTTTATCAGTCAGAGCATTGAGTATAGGAGCTGGGAGGTCATGCTGCAGCTGCACAGGACATTGTTTAGGCCACTTTTGGAATACTGTGTACAATGCTGGTCTCCTTCCTATTGGAAGGATTTTGTGAAACTTGAAAGGTTTCAGGAAAGATATAGAAAGATGTTGCCATGGTTGAAGGGTTTGAGCTATAGGGAGAGGCTGAACAGGCTGGGGCTGTTTTCCCTTGTGCATCAGAGGCTGAGGAGTGACCTGATAGAGATTTTAAAAATCATGAGGGGAATGGATAGCGTAAATAAAAAAGGTTTTTCCCTGGGGTGGGGGAGTCCAGAACTAGAGGGTATAGGTTTAGGGTGAGAAGAGAAAGATTCCGTGCTGTACATTTCTGTAAGTCTATGAACTGACTGAATCAATGTTAAATTCCTTATAGTATCCATTCAGCTGAATACTTGATTTGCTTTATGTTCTTGTTTGCCATTAGTCAATTGTATATTTTTTTTATTTCACGAAACCTTTACTAGTGTAGAAATGAATGAGGTTACATGAAGTGGAACAGTGCAAGTACTCAGTTTAACATACTTCCTTAATGCAGACAAAAGCTAAGTTCTTTAAGCTCACTTACATATCTGTTCATTCTGTAAGTTAAACAAGGGATGATAAAATTTCTGAACAGATACTATCAACAAAATAAACAAGGTACTTTGAATTACATCAAAGCTTATTTATAATGTGTTTAGCAAACTGCAATGGAAACAGGAAAATAATGCCTGATTTTCTAAACTGTTCAACATCTGCTTTTACTTAATGTCAATTTTTGATAACATTGAGAAGCTTCCAAACATTTTTGTGGAAAAATTCTATATACTTTCCCCATAGTTTAACGTCTCAAAAATTATTTGTACAAACATTTTATACACTTGATGTAGACCATTCAACATTTATGATCTAATGATAATTCTACCAGATACTGGATATTTGACAAAATACTGTGCTGAATTCTAAACAGTCTAAATCAAGACTTAAGAACACACAATTAGTACAATCATTAGCATCTGAAATTTTTGCTTAATATAAAAGCTGAAAATGGCTCAGTATATTGATGATTATTCAATCTCAAAAGTCACCTAAAGCCTTTAAGCTAACTGGCCATATGCTGACACTCATCCATCAAATCTCAAGTCCACTAATAAATGCCAATTATGGGTCAAATATTCACAAACGTGGATAGCATAAACCATAGGATCATTTCCTTCCATGGAAATTACTGATCAGTGAAACACCCAGGCAGTGTAAACTGCACAGACTGCCCTACAGCAAACATGCTGCTCCTTCCCGGCTGTTAACGAGCAGCATTTTACCCTCCTCCATTGGTGCTGAAGGGAACTGCAGAGTGGCTGTGTTTGGGTTCATCCATATTTTCCCTTATTTCTGTGCAGTTTAAAAAAAACTTTGGGAACTTGTCATTTAGCCTTGACAAAAATGAAACTCTTCAGCAGACTTTCATTTTGCTTCAGCAGAGAAGCTCGCATTTCACCTCACCATTTCAATTTAAAATCATGTTGTTTCTTTTCATTTTCCAGAAGCACATAAATGTATTCCAGATTCTCTTTAGTATACAGTTAATTCATATTTTTTAAAAATTTTGGATATTCTAGTGGAATTTTTTGAAAAGACTCTCAAAATATTAGCAATACGATATTGCCCAGTTCAGAGGCATTTTAGCTTCTAAATCATTGCACAAACTAGTGATTTCAGCATTTTACAACAAATTAAGTACAAAACATATAGAAATGGTATAATCCTGTTTGTTGTCCTACCCAATTTGTCATATTGTAACATCTTCCATCAGACAGACTGCCCATGTTACAGTAATTTATTTCCGTCCTGCCCAAAATTATGATGAATGGTCAGAACTCAATTCAATTATTTAAAAAGTGCAAAGAAACACTAAAACAATAAAACTGGCAATGTGAACTGCATTCTTAGGAACAATTTAAGCTAATTAGCATCAAATTCTCCCCCCATTCATCATACTCCTTAAGAAATATAAACAAACTGTCAGGTCTAACGTAACAAACAGATCACTGAGCTACTTAGCACAAATTATTCTTACATGAAAGCTCCTTCTCAGGCAATATTCTCCTCAAGGGCATTTGGGGAACTGAACTATTAAAATTGAAGACATATGTTTCAGTCAAACTCAACTCACAGATTATAATGATCACTGTTGTGACAGTTTTCAGCCACCATGTATGATGTTAGAAACGCTGCATAAATGGATTGGATAACCCACTTTAGAATATCCTTAACAAAAATGTCAATAAACTTTGCATACTAATAACCATGACCAAAAACATTCAACCCCCAAAGACAGGCTGATAAATTGTATGACATAAATTTCAAAACAATGAAAACTAACTTCTATTGAAAAGGTTAATGCAATATACTTCTAAAATGTATGACAAATTTTGTGATTGAGTCACTAATTTAGATATTTTTCAATAGGTAGCTCTTGGTCAACAATAATTAATTCATCTCACAAAATCATGCTACATCATCATTTTCTCGGATACACCAAAATTATCTTCAGGGATTTAAAAAAAATTGTACAACAGACATAAATTTATGCATGATTGCTGTATGTGAGCTTACATTAAGTTCATGAATTAATTGGTTCATGATCCACAACAGACTGGATAAAAAACTAAACTGATTGAGACATAAGTTTGAGCTAAGAAGTGTTTTTATTTGAAAATTAAAGCGTAAGAATGATGATTAAATATTATACATACAGTCTGATATGCAATTCACCTTATACTTTCTGAACTAAAAGAAGCACATCATTTTTTCCCCGAAATTAAGCTATACATTTACATACTTAACCAGAGTAACCTAGCTTTGAATATATAGCTGACATGGAACTTCTAAACCAGAAAGGTTTGCAACTCTTAAGTACCCAAACACTGTTACCCACTCACCCCAGCCTCTTCCTCAAAAAGAGATTGAGATTATCTCTGTCTACTGAGCTGTCAGAGGGCTCCAAACAATCAAGGGAAATAGCTTAATTCCAAAGGACTTAAGTTACTTGAAATGTCCACTGGAGTGTGCCAATCCCTTGTCATTACTCTGAGAAAAGTCTTATTTTGTCTAACTATCAAAGGTTTTTGATAATTTTCCATCACAGTTACAGAATCTGATTGGGGAACCCCAAGGAAACAACATAATCTAAGTTCTGAAATTAATATTGACAGCTGCGAGAATCAGATTTTTATGAATTGTTTGGAAAGTACAGTCCATAAGAAGTACAAGAAATATAGACGGAAACAATACGCTTCAATGTGATAGAAAACCTTGAGACATGTATTTGTGTTAAAATATTGTCTGTAGATGTAACAATGGTTGACACAAGCAATTGTTACACTTCTAGACAATATTTTTACATATATATATATATATATATATACACATATACAATACATATACATTTTTTATGTATCATGCACATTCAAAAAAAGCAAACTTTGAAAGAAAAATACATTTCTTGCTCCAGCTGAAACCAAATTTGCCAAGCCTTAATACTGCTTGCTTATTGACTGACAAATAGCTGACTCCAATTCACACCATGTCAATTCAGTTTAGTGATGGCTGCAGCTTTAGTCAATTATGGAAACTGATTAGTCTTACCTTACCGAGTGAACTTACAGATGCCAGTCTGATATGCACGGCATGGTCAAAGGAAAGGAGAATTGGACGAAGGTGGGCAGATTTCATCAAGCTTGCATAGGTGTGATGCGCCACATTTTTCACCCTGCCAGTCATCAATTCCCACAAGTCATGCACCTATAGTTCAGTTTCTGACTAGCCCTCAGGCTGCTGTGAGTTTACAACCTCCATTGAAATAAATGGATTAACTCAAGAATCAGGAAAGTTGAGCATCTTGGAGGAAAAAAAAATCCAACATTCTGGGATTTAACAACAGCAAGAAATTTGACATTCATTCTGCATGGGGAATGTCCAATTAATTATATAAACTGGAAGCTACAAATGTATTCTTTGTCAGAAATTGGATTTTTTACATGAAATTAACAAAGAGCTTGTGTTTCTTCTAAACAGGATTTTTAGATCCAGTGATAAATATCATTGTTTGGGAAGAACAGAGCAATTATTGTGTAGCTGTGTGCAGCATTTATTACAACTCACCAGCTGCCTTTGTTCTTACCTTTGAAGGACATTTTTTTTTAAAAAGGGCTTAATTAAAATGAGTTCAACCAAGATATCAGATAGTCATAACTAATCTGAACACATCAGAGCTGCAACAAAAATATACTCGAATATGAACACCAATGTTACTTTCCAAACACTAATATATGACATCATTGTTAACAAAGCACACATTTAGGGTTTGTCATAAGCTATTTTTTCCATGAATCTTTTAAGATTTAGGATTCCTTGGCCCATTTATTAACTAAATCTATGTGTCTTGAGGGGATGGTAGTAAGCTTCCTGCTTTACCACTGTAGTGCATTCTGTGCTCACAGAAAGTTGAAAGATTAATATTGAACTGGACTCTCAAAGTCCAGACCAACTAAGAACAGCAGGTTTTGTTCCCTAAGGGGCATGCGATATTACCTGATAACATCTCCTATTTTTAGCTCCTTGAAAATTACCATAGTAGCTTTAGAGCTCAAATTGTCTAGATTAAGAGTACAGATTCAGTGAAGTAACCAAGACATTGCATTAATATATCAAGTGCACGTATACGTGTGTGTATTTGAATGTATGTAAATGAGAGAGTGTGCATTTGTACACATGCAAGGAAGAGAGAGAGAGAGAGAGAGAGAGAGAGAGAGATGTGAACGGAGAGATTTGACCAGTAAAGGATTTCACAACTTCACTGCCTACATTTGAGGATTACTGCTACTCCATACAAAACAATCTTTGCTCCTTGCTTTTTGTTCTTTTCTATTATTTCAAAGTATGTATTTTTCTCTATGATTTATTTAATACAAATGTCCTAAAATTAATAATCAAAATAATCACAAGAATAACTGCTCATAAAAATTACATTAATTGCATCTCATTTTAAATAAAACATTAAATTTATTCTAAAAATGGTTTTTATAATTTCTTTAATGGAATAAAATTGTTACAAATGGAAACGTTAAAACAGAATTCACAACAATGATAGCAAATCTTAGCAGGACTTACACACTTAAAGGTAAGGTCTTAGGGAGTGTTGCTGAACAAAGAGACCTTGGAGTGCAGGTTCATAGCTCCTTGAAAGTGGAGTCACAGGTAGATAGGATAGTGAAGAAGGCGTTTGGTATGCTTTCCTTTATTGGTCAGAGTATTGAGTACAGGAGTTGGGAGGTCATGTTGCGGCTGTACAGGACATCGGTTAGCTAACTGTTGGAATATTGCATGCAATTCTGGTCTCCTTCCTATCGGAAAGATGTTGTAAAACTTGAAATGGTTCAGAAAAGATTTACAAGGATGTTGCCAGAGTTGGAGGATTTGAGCTCCTGGGAGAGGCTGAACAGGCTGGGGCTGTTTTCCCTGGAGCGTCAGAGGCCGAGGGGTAACCTTATAGAGGTTTACAAAATTATGAGGGGCATGGATAGGATAAATAGACAAAGGGATCGGGGAGTCTAGAACGAGAGGGCATAGATTTAGGGCGAGAGGGGAAAGATATGAAAGAGATCTAAGGGGCAACTTTTTCACGGAGAGGGTGGTACGTGTATGGAATGAGCTGCCAGAGGAAGTGGTGGAGGCTGGTATAATTGCAACATTTAAAAGGCATTTGGATGGGTATATGAATAGGAAGGGTTTGGAGGGATATGGGCTGGGTGCTCGCAGGTGGGACTAAATTGGGTTGGGATAGCTGGTCGGCATGGACAGGTTGGACTGAAGGGTCTGTTTTCATGCTGTACATCTCTATGACTCTAATTGCTGGAAAATTATAGGACAAGCCAAACAGATAACAGCCAAGGAATTCCTAGAGGCATGGCACGCATCCACAGATTCAAATCAATAAGCACATCAACCTGGACCCAATATACCAGCCACTGCAGTGGACAGCTGGAACTGACAACCGGAAGCGGCAGGTACAAATCACTATAAATGCCGGAGGAAACATCACAGAAGCGCTTCACAGGAGGCTCCCAAGTACTGAGGATGTCACCTAGACAGGGGACGAAACGTCTGCAACACAAATTCCCAGCTCGGCAAACAGAACCACAACAACGAGCACCCAAGCTACAAATCATCTCCCAAATTTTGCTGGAAAATCTCAACGGGTCTGGCAGCATCTATGATAATGTTTCAAGTCTTGTAACCCTTCCCCAGACTGATGGTATGCATGAAAATGTTGCTTCTTTTGTAGAAAATAGCATGGGAGTAGGGGGTATGGACTAAGTGAGAGCTGGAGACAGAGCCCAAAGAAACAGAAAAATAATTGGACAGGCAAAGGAGTGGATAACAATACCCTAGGAGAATGAATAGCTACTAATGGAGACTATTAGAGACTAATACAGAGGAACCTCGATTATCCGAATACTAATTATCCGAAAATCGGATTATACGAAGGAGATCTCGAGGTCCCGATGGAAACATTTACATTAAAGACGCGTTTCCAACAGTGGTCGCGTCTTTTGATTACAGTGATTAAGCAGGCACCGTCGCCAAATGACTGAGTGCCTGTCCTCCCACTCTCCCCACACTTTCCCTGGAGTTCTACACAGGGGTGAACCTAAACCTTCCTTCCCCACAAAATCTCTCCAACATTGTCCTGTACAAGGCAAAGATTAGATTTTAGATTAGATTACATTACAGTGTGGAAACAGGCCCTTCGGCCCAACAAGTCCACACCGACCCGCCGAAGCGTAACCCACCCATACCCCTACACTTAGCCCTTACCTAACACTACGGGCAATTTAGCATGGCCAATTCACCTGACCTGCACATCTTTGGACTGTGGGAGGAAACCGGAGCACCCGGAGGAAACCCACGCAGACACGGGGAGAACGTGCAAACTCCACACAGTCAGTCGCCTGAGGCGGGAATTGAACCCGGGTCTCAGGCGCTGTGAGGCAGCAGTGCTAACCACTGTGCCACCGTGCCGCCCACAAAGGTGGAAACTGTCAAAAAGTTACACAGTAAAAAGTTGTGTGTGTGGCTGTGGCTGCATATGTGTGTGTGTGCGCGCACGTTATTTGGAGACTTACCCCACAAAGGCAAGTGCAGCAGTCTTGTTATTGGTGTCCAGTTCGGCTGCCCCGGAGAGGGGCAGGCGGGGGTCAGCGTTGGACAGGGTTTGGGGTGGAGGGAGGTTTCGGGGACGGCAGTCTCCTGAACGAGGAGCAGACTTTAAAAACTCCGAGCGCCAAAGGAAAGGCATTTAATTGATTATCGAAATGAAATAGTGCCCGCCCATCACTTTTGGATAATCGAGGTTCCCCTGTAATGGATTTTGTGTAAGAGCAGAACACCTGATAACAAGTCCTGATGAGTGGGGGTTGGGAATTGCAGAATTACTTACATTTTACTTTGCACAAAAACTGCATGAATCCACGTAAGATTCGGTAAATCCATTTCTTAGGTTAGAATCACTCCGACCATTGTGGCACAGACAGTCTCACACAGGGCAGCTCACACCTTCAATGTATTATCTGGGCCGACATGACACCAATTGTTACAGTTCACTTGAGAAGGTAACTTTTATATGTTCTGCGATTTACATATGAAAGAACTGAAACCAACATGTTCATTTTAAAAGATGAGAGAATTAACAACAATCCAATATTTTTCAATATATAATTTCAGTTACATCACACTATTTTGCTATAAATTCTGTGTCTTACAATCTTTTTGCTTCACAACCACCTGATGAAGGAGCAGCGCTTCAAAAGCTAGAGCTTCCAAATAAACCTGTACTATAACCTGATATTGTGTGATTTTTAACTCAGTTCCAAGCAAATGAATGGCATGTCTGACTCCCAGACTAGTGGTGAGACCTTGAGACTCATCCACAACTGGTAGCCTCCTACTCTGAGCTGTTCCCTCATAAGTCTGATTCTTCGTGCACATTTTGTGCTACCTACAAAAAGCAGGACACCTCCAATCGATCTAATTCCTGCCCCATTAGTAGAGACCCAATTCTTAGGAAATTGCCATCCAACAGCGGTATCTCAAGCAACTTTTAGTCAAAAAAACCCTGCTCAGTTTGGCTTTGTCGGGATAACCTGGCTTCATATCTCAATAGGGTATTTTCAAAACAGGTGAATTCCATAGGTGAAAGTACAATGATTTCTCTTGATACAAAAGCAACATTTGATGGAGAATGTTAACAAGGTGTAAAATTGAAACAAATGGGAATTGAGGGAATATTCTCTACTGGCTGAAGTCCTACCTGGCACAAAATTGTTACTGCAGTAATTATATCATTTCAGATGGTATGTCAATGAGTTGCCTGCATCATAAAGTTATAAGTGATGATACCTGCTCAATTTTATATAATGCTTGATTCCATCACAACTCCCCAGAAAGTGAAGCAGCCATTGTTCACAGCAAGATCATTCAACTTCAACAGCAACAAGATCATTCAAATTTAAACTGTTGTTAAGTGGTAAAAGACAGTTAAGACTCACAAGTATCAGCTAATGACTGATCCCAAGAAAAGTTTTATCCTTGACAGTTAAAAGCATTGTTATTAAATTTCCCATCATTAACATCCTGAGGTTCAGTGAATAGAAACCTAAAGCAGTCACATAAATATCACTGCGACAAGAGCAGGTGAGATGCTTTGCATTCTGCATTAAGTAACTGAACACTCTTAGTTGCTTTAATGTGTCGAACACCAATGAGAAGTTCAGCAAGGTTTACAACACAGTGACCCCCTTGATGAACACTCCATTCACCATTTCAAACAGTTACTCCTTCTCCAAACAGCACATCATAGCTGCAGTTTTTATCATTTACTTGCATCGCAGCAACAAGCTAAGGCTTTCCTCACAACACCTGCAAATGCACAACTGCTATCTTCTCAAAGGGCAGGGAGACGCCACCAAAATCAAGCTTTCCTCTAAGCTACACACCTTTTTCGACTTGAAAATACATTGCAATTGTTTGCCATTGCTGAATCAAAATCATGCATATGCCTACCTTAATATGAAATAGACTTAACTTGACCACACAGGTGCAGCAGTTAAAAGGTAATTAATAGGTTAAAGGTAACCTATAGATGTAATTTATGACGGGCAACAAAGACAATGCCAATCTGGACAACAATGCTCATTCCATGAATTAATACATAGAAAAATACAAATACGTGCTTCTTCTTTATTGTGGCCCAGCACCTCCTTTAACTTCTTTAGTGTCTGTGTTGTCAAAATGTTTATTTGACATCGGATACTGATGCACAATAGATTGCTCCAACTAATAAATTATGAAAAAATTCTGAAGCCATTCAGCACTCATCAATAACTTGGAAGCATATTCCAAATTCCATACTATTCAATTATTCTAACACTCCTGTGGCCCTTGTAAATTTCAACTTCACAAAAACTCTGCTGCCTCTATCCTATCCCATTTCATATTCCACTCATCTTACCCTTGACTCCTTGAATCTAAAACAAGTACAGCAACTTCTCATAAAGGCCACAGAGATGCATAATAGGACCATTATTAAATAGAATTTGACAGCAAGCCATTGAAGGAGACATTGTCCAAAACTTAGTCAAAGATGTAGATTTTAAGCAGCATTTAAGAGTGGCAGAAAGTGATAGGGAGTGTTGGATACTGTCTTTTTCTACTTCGAATAACCATTCAGCAAAAGATAAAAATTTGAGAATTTTTATTAAGAAGCAGTGACAGTTACATTCTGGTTGCTGAGAATTAGCATGTAATTGCATCGATTCTAAGTTCAGCTTACATTTTAAACATTAGATGCTGATAGGTTTATCTAATTACATTTCATTTCGTATATGCTTAGATAAGCTGTTTAACACTCTGTTCGTCACATAAACCTATCAGCAGCAGAAACAAACTTAACTGTTATTCAATATTAACTCAATCAGATAAGCTGTTTTCTGATATCTTTAACTGTTATATGACATTGGCTCAAATGCACTGTTTTCTTATGTCCTCACAGGAGTCATAGAAGTTTATACAGGGAATTTCAGAAATGGAGCTGGAACTGGATCTGTCAGATACAGGAATGTACAGGAGCCTACAAATGCAAGAGTGAAGAGATCTGTGACTTCTTTGGGCAGAGATTAAAGACATGGCGGGGGTGGGGGGGGAGGTGACATCATGGTGGATTTGTAAGTAAGGGTGAAAATGTTAACATCAGTCATTGCTGAACTAGGAGCACAAAGATGATAAGTGAAAACGATTTTGCATGACTTGGATTCTAGCCACAGTTGAGCTTGTTTTTGAAGAATTAACTGTAATGAGTCAGATAGATGTAACCTTTAAAATGCTTTTCTAACAGAGACAAAAGCAGAGACAAGGGTTTCAGCAACTGATAAAGAGAAGCAGGATTATAGTTGCAATGATGGAAGTAAAACTTAGATGGCATGGATATCAAATCAGAATCTTATCACATGGTTAAATATGACACCAGAGTTGTGAATAGTCTGGTTCAGTTCCAGACAGTTGACAGGGAGAGGAATAGAGTTGGTGACTGGTAACAGATTTTGATGGACACTGAAGAAAATTGCTTCAATTTCCCAAATGTATAACTGAAGGAAATTTCTTCTTATCCAGTAGGATGTTTGACAAAGGATCTGGCAATTTAAAGATGATAAGGGATTGAAGGAAACATTGGTAAGACAATGCTGAGTATTATTTGTGAAAATGTGAACCAAACATTGTGCTTTCAGATGAAATCACTAAGGTTGACGAGAAGCAGGACAGTGCTGAAAATGTGTTGCTGGAAAAGCATCCAAGGAACAGGAGAATCGACATTTCGGGCATAAGCCCTTCTTCAGGACCTTTTTCACTTTCTCCGAGAAGCAGGACAGTCTCAGGAACAGCTAGAGTTGAAGAGGCTCCAAGTACATTCACTGGTTATGTTAAGATTAGTAAAAAAGAAAATCAATTCAGTCTCACCCAGTTGTATTGACAGAAGAAGCATTGGCGATCAGCATTATGGTTAACCATGTCAAAGGATGCAATATTCAAGAGAAGTGGTAATTTACATAGGCACTGACACACTGGATGTCATTTGTGAGTCTGCTGCTTGCTGCACCTAGGGTGGAAATCTGACTGGAATGAAATGAATTTGGAGTTCCAGCTAAGATAAGCATAGATATTGGAGGTAACAACATTTCCTTCAGACTTTGTAAGGGAAAGAGAGACAGGGCAACCATGTGTGCTGCGAAGAGGATTGTTTTTAAGTGTTGAAAGCATACAGGCAGGAAAGCTGATAAATCTTTGGGGCCTGATAATAGATATCCCATAAAACTAAAAGGAGGTGAACATAGAACAGTGAAAACTGTCAGCTTCCAAAATTCTGTAGATTTTGAAACAGACACAGCAGACTTAAGGGTGGCAAATGTAACACCACTATTTAAAAAGGAGGGGGAAGAAAACAGAATATTACAGACCAGTCAGACTAGCATCAGTGGTAGGGATATACTAACCTCTTATAAAGGATATGATGGTTAAAACACGACAAAGTAACTGTTTTTGAAGTGAGTCCAAGTCCATATTTTACTGAGAACTTTATTTTAGTTAACCACACAACATAAAACTCAAATTGATTTTAAGCTACCCATTCCTTAACCAATTCCCACACAATGAATTCTTAATTAATGTATACAAACCATGCTCCCCCATTTCATTAGGTCTTAGATGTTTCTTCAGACTATATTAAATGATGACAGATTCACTTTTTAAAATCATTTAAAATAAATAAATATATAATAAAGAATACAAAATAATATTATATTCTGATTTTTTTTCTCTTCTACATTGCGTCTGCAAAAAATTGTCTCCTAACTTCCAGTTGCCTGCTACTTCAACACACCACTGTGCTACCTGGCCAACATCTGTGTCTCAGGCTTGCTGCATTGCTCCCGCAAAGATCAACGCAAGTTTGAAGAACAGCATCTCATTTATTGTTTGGAAACCCTACAGCCTGCAGTGCTGTATTTTGGTAGGGCAAATCAGGGAAGGTCTTATATTCTTAATGGTAAGATCCTGGAGAGTGTTGCTGAACAAAAAGACCTTGGAATACAGGTTCATAGTTCATCGGTACACAGGGTAATCAAGAAGGCATTTGGTATTCTTGGCTTTATTAGTCAGTGCATTGAATTAGGGGAGTTGGGAGGTCATGTTGCGGCTTTACATGACATTGGTTCGGTCACTTTTGGAATACTGTGTGCAATTCTGGTCTTCCAGCTATAGGAATGATGTTGTGAAACTTGGAAGGGTTCAGAAAAGATTTACAAGGATGTTGCCAGGATTGGAGGGTTTGACCTACAGGTTGAATATACTGGAGCTATTTTCCCTGGAGCATCCGAGGCTGAGGGATGACCTTACACGAGTTAATGAAATCACGATGGACATGGATCGACTGAATTAGCCAAGGTCCTTTCCCTAGGGTAAGGGAGTTCAAAACTACAGGGCATAAGTTTAAGGCGAGAGGAGAGATATTTAAAAGGGGCCTAAGTGGCAATTTTATGCAGAGGGTGGTGCATTCATGGAATGAGCTTCCAGAAGAAGTGGTGGAGGCTGGTACAATAACAACATTTGAAAGGCATCTGGATGGGTATATCAATGGGAAGGGTTTACAGGGATATGGGCGAAATACTGGCAAATGAAACTAGATTAATTTAGAATATCTGGTCAGCCTGGGCAAGTTGGACCAAAAGGTCAGTTTCCATATTGTACATCCCTATGACCCTAAATCCATATTTCTGCATATCCTTTACAATCTTTCACTGAAAAGTTATTTCTATTGCCATCCTTAATGAAAGACCCCCTTATTTTCAAACCAGCACATGGGGAAACATCCTTTCAGCATTCACCATGTCAAGATCCCTCAGGGTTTTATTTGGTTCAACAACATCACCTCATTCTTCTCAACTCCAACAGGTATTGGTCTAACCTGTCCAATGTTTCCTTCTAAGATAACTTTCCCATCCCAAATATCAGTAGAGTGAAGCTTCTCTGAACTGCTTCTTATCCGTATACTTAAATAAGAAACCAAATCACTTCACAGTGTTCTAGTTGTGGCCTCAATTAAGCTTGATCTAATTGTAGCATCACATCTTTATACGTATATTCAATACACAATAACATTCCATTTGCCTTCCTCATTATTTCCAATACATGCATACTTTCTTATTGTGCTTCATACACCGGAACATCAAGATCCCTCTTTACCTTAGTCATAGAGATGTACAGCACGGAAACACATCCTTCGGTCCAACGCGTCCAGGCCAACCAGATATCCTAAATTAATCTTGTCCCATTTGCCAGCACTTGGTCAATATCCCTCTGAATCCTGCCTATGCATATACCCATCCAGATGCCATTTAAATGTTGTCATTGTACCAGCCTCCATCAATTCCTCTGGCAGCTCATTCCATACATGCACCACACTCTGCATGAAAACAATGTCCCTTAGGTCCCTTTTGAATCTTGCCTCTCTCATCTTAAAGCTATGCCCTCTGGCTTTGGTCTCCTTCATACCAGGAAAAAGACCTCATCTATTAACCCTATCCATGTCCCTCATGATTTTATGAATCTCTATAAGGTCACCCCTCAGCCATGGACGGTCCAGGGAAAACACTCCCAGTGTATTCAGCCTCTTCCTATAGCTCTAATCCTTTTAAATCTTTTCTGAATCCTCACAAGTTTCACAATATCCTACCTATAGCAGGGAGACCAGAATTGAATGCTGTATTTCAAAAGTGGTCTGTCATGTACGGCCATAACATGATCTCCCAACTCTGATATTCAATGCACTGACTAATAAAGGAAAGCATACCAAAAGCTTTCTTCACTATCCTATCCACCTGTGATTCGACTTAAGGAAATATGAACCTGCACTCCAAGGTCTCTTTGTTCAGCAACACTCCCCAGGACTTTACCATTAGGTGGATAAGTCTTGCTCTGATTTGCTTTTCCAAAATGCAGCACCTCACATTTATCTAAATTAAACTCCATCTGCCACTCCTCAGCCCACTGGGATCTCGATCAGATGGGTCATTGTAATCTGAGGTAACCTTCTTCACTGTCCACTACACTTCCGATGTTGGTGTCATCTGCAAATGTACTCACCATATCTTCTATATTCACAGAGAAATCATTTATATAAATGACAAAAAGCATAGATGCAGTACCAATCCTCATGGCACACTGCTGGTCACAAACCATGTAATGTTAAAAGATTAAATGGGAATATCTCTCTGGACATTAAAGTAATATTAAAAGGTTAAATTGCTCTGACTGAATGTTCTGGAAGTGGGTGGGGACGACAGTCAGGCAGGAAAGCGAATGACCCCCACTCCAATTTGACAGTCATTTGCTACTACTTCTACTATTATCGAATTAAACTCTCATTTAATCTCTTCCACAGCCATGCCCAACCAATCAGGTTTACTTGCATGATCATCCCCGATGCTGAGACCTATCACACTTACATTGTCAGAGGAAGAAGCGAAGCCAGAACTCATTAGCAGGGTCACCCCAAAGCTAGGACACATCACACCTACATTGTCTTGGAGAATCACTGAGTCAGGAAGCCATCTGCATAATGATTCCCCAGGATTAGGGCATTAGCATTTGCGATCTCCGAGGATGCACTCATCCTACTATTGTACCTGGGGTAACATGTGGTTTGGGGGGGTGGGGGGAGGAGTGGGCAGAGCATCTGTAAGCATTGCCAACTGACCTGTATAAAAGGGAATGTATTTTCTTTGTACGGAATCTCTCTTCTGACTCAACTTCGCTACCTGTGAAGAGTATCACAGGGGTCACCTGGCTCGCACAAGTTTTATTAAACTTTAACTGTTTGCAGAAGTTGGTGTGCACGAATTACATCTTGTGTATGAAACCTCCGGAAAATAACCTAACATATGGCGGCAGCGGTGGGATTCCAACATACATGGAGCTTCCATGTGGACTGAATAAGTGATCGTCTAAGTGTCGGTTGCGTGAAATGGATGAGCCGACAAGGTAAATTTCACCTTGATCTCTCTCTCTATAAATTTAACACTCAGTCAACCCCTTGTTGAGGAGAGATCCCCCACGCGAAGTCAGAAAGCTGAAGTGAGTGCTGAGGCTGCCAGTACAATTCCATAAAAGTCAGTCAGAGAAAGAAAAAAATTAATAACATAGACAAGCATCAGATAAGTCAGGGGCTGGAATCCCTTTGTATTGATTATGCTGAAATGACACCCCAGAATGTGGAACATTCCAGGCATCTCTCAGGATGTTTAAAAAGGAAATTGGGCAATGAAATCTGGCCACTAGGAAGGACATGGGACATTGAGAAATGTTTAAAGGCCGAAGAGGCAATCTGGAAGTGCAATGTGGGCACTCAGCGGAAAATTTTAATAATAACAACATGGTGAGAAGTGGCCGAGGAATTAAAAGACAAATCTAAGCAGAGCAGCTAGGAGAACAACAATCCCCAGAGAGGGATTAGATTATGTGATAACGAGGGTAACCCTAAACCTTGGGCAGTGTTGAAGACTCAATGCGAGGTCTATGATCTAAATGAGAGAAACCAAGAAAAGCTAAAAGACAGACTAACGAACCAGGTTTAAAATGCCAAACACAGCTACTGGCCGAGTTCAAACAGAAGGTACCTCCAGACATGTCTGGTTTTCCAATGTTGTTCCAAATTGATTACACTAATGAGCAAGAGGAGGATTGGCAAATCCTGGCTAGCGCCCCTCCCCCCCACATATCAGCTGCTACACCCTACGACCCCTGCTAGCGCCATGACACCCCAATCTCAATCCACCAGCCTGCGACCACCACCTCCACTGCCACCTGTTTCCCCACGCTCTATCCCTCGGCCACAGGGAAGTTCCGACCCTCTGCGTCCTGACCAGAACCAGGCTCCTGAAAGTTTTGCTGACCCAGTCGCTTTCAGGACGCAATCCAACACTAAAAAAGACAAAGACACACAGAGAACAGGATACATCGTCCTTAAACCCAGACACAGACAGCAGTAGCGAGCGTGACAGGCCCCACTATTATGACCCCGAGAGCAATGATTGGACCCGAAAGGTCGCAAATGGAACAGGTAATTCCAGCCCGCATAACCAAAACAATCAGGCAACACTGCCATAAATGTGAACAGAGGCAGTTCCCTAAGCCACACCCTGGCGCAGTGGGAGAAGCCGCTATACACATCCTGGAAATCCCATGAGAGGTGCTTGATCATGCCCAACCTAAAGACGAATCCAGAGGCTTTCATTGATTATGTTACAGGCACAATTCAAATGTATCAAGCCACACCTCAGGACCTCTTCAGTCTGTGCTGCTTGGCTTTGACCCCAAGTGAGGGTTCTCTTTGGAAAATCTAGTTAGCGGGGTGACAATGGCCTTTTCCAGAGCTTTTCCCCAGAGAGGGGACCATTAGGGGGGGCCTCGCCAGAGAACCCTGCAACAACCGGTAGATATAATTGGGTATTATAGTGCTGCCCAAAGCAGGAGGAGGCCAGTTCAGACTTTTGGGATAGGTTTTGCTCCATATACTCCATCTATGCAGGGGACACCACTTATAATGCAGGAAATCCCTTGCCCCAGTTTAATGCCCTACTAATATAATGTATCCCAGAGGGAGTAGCTGCTGCTATTAGAACCAACAATACGGATTGGCCGGATAATACCTGTCAACAAATGAGAACAGTGCTCACTTATTACTGGCAAAGTCATAAAGACCCTAACTAGGCAACTATGAAGCATGAAATGATACAGCCCACCCCCTCCTCAACAAGTCCGTACATTACCCCTATCTGTAAATGAGGTCCTGGGGGTTTTAGCACACCAGTTATAGCAACAGTCAGACTCCGGTATCACTGACCAGATCTAAAATGTTGTCCAATGGGAAGTTAACTTATTTCTCTAGCCCTTTCACTGTGGCGGGTTTACTTTTCTACAACCAAACCCGACACAACCCCTCAGAAGAACCCTTTCCTGACCTATGGTCGGCCTCTAAGCATGAAGTCAGTTACACCTCTGTGGATCCTATCAAGATCCAAATTACATCAGGAGC
This sequence comes from Chiloscyllium plagiosum, assembly GCF_004010195.1. Taxonomy (NCBI): domain Eukaryota; kingdom Metazoa; phylum Chordata; class Chondrichthyes; order Orectolobiformes; family Hemiscylliidae; genus Chiloscyllium; species Chiloscyllium plagiosum. The sequence continues at coordinate 58,253,061 of NC_057719.1, forward strand.
AGAACTGCCTTCGATACTCAATACCCCCTAAGAGCAGAAGCCATAGAAGGGGTATCAGCTTTGATAGACTCATTCCTCCAACCAGGAGTTCTCGTCCCCTGCCAATTGCTCTGTAACACCGCCGTTTTACCGGTCCCGAAGCCAGAACGCCCAGATTGGAGGTTAGTATATGATCTCTGACAGACCAACAGAACAGTACAGCCACTACAACTGGTCGTGCCGAGCCTTGTGGCCATTCTCAACAACATCTCTGCCAGCACCTGTATTTTCACCATTGTTGACCTGCAGCATAATTTCTTTGCTCTCCCCCTGGCACCGGAGTCTCAATATTTGTTTGCTTTCATCTTGTCCATTTGCCCACTCTATTCGCCCAGGTATTGCACGAGCAGCTCTCTGAGCTTTAGCTCTTAGACGGCTCCACGGTCATCCAGTATGTGGACGACTTACTCCTAGATAGCCCCTTGGAATCTGCTAACGTTGCAAATACCAACTGTCTCCGAAATGCCCTCCACTCTTGGTGATGCGTGACACCATCCAACAAGGTTCAGTGCACCCAGCAAGAAGTTACATTCCTGGGGACATTGCTCAGCGCTTCAGAATGGCAGTTCACCCCGGACCGCATCCGCCCATCCTGGCAACCCCTCCACCTACGACTGTTAAGCAGATGCATGCCTTTCTAAGCTTGGTTAACTACTATCAGCAGTGTCTCCCCAATGTGTGTGTGCGTGTGTGAGTGAGTGAGCGAGTGAAAAACGCACATTGCCAAACTTTGCTGCTTGAATTCATGTATCGCTGGACATCGGAAAACTTAAACAGTGAAATTCACAACTAGTTTTGGGAGAGGAACCTGTTTGGGAGAGGTCACAGCACAAAAACAGATAAGTGGATGTTTTAAGCGTAGCCTTACAATAAGCCTGCAGTAGTGAGTAGAGTGGGTTCTTTCTTGAATTTTTGTTTTAATGAGATATGTCTCTTGATAAAACTTAAAATATAAGCCCTCGGTATTAATTTAACCTGGAGCAGTGTTTTGTAGAGGAATACAACAGTGCTATTTTCTAGGTCTATAGATTGAAAGAAGCAAAAATGGGCTTCAGTAGAGTGATATGCTCTTCTTGTCAGATGTGGGAGTTTAGGGAGAATTTACAGGTTACTGAGGATTATATTTGCAATAAATGCCGTTGGTTGTGAATCCTATCGGATCAAATGCATCGGTTGGAGAGACAGTTAGAGTCCATGAGGAATTTACAAGAGCAAGAGGATGTGATAATGGCAGTTATAGGAAGGGAGAAAAGTCACAGATAGTCACATAGATGGGTTAACTCGAGGGAAGAGAGATAGGCAGAGAGTGCCGGAGTCTTCTGTGGCTATGCCCATTTCAAACTAGTATGCGGTTTTGGAAAATATAGGGGGTGATGGATTCTCAGGGGAACATAACACAAACTGCCAGGTTTCTGGTATCGAGACTGACTCTAATGCAGTGAGGGTACGTCGGGTTCCAATAAATCAAGTGTGTTAGGGGACTCTCTAATTCAAGGTACAGACAGACGTTTCTGTGGCCTGGAGCGAAAAATCAGAATGGTGCGTTGCTTCCCTGATGCCAGGATCAAGGATGTCTCAGAGAGGGTGCAGAATGTTCTCAAGGGGGAAGAGGGACCAGCAGGAGGTCATTGTACACATTGGAACCAATGACAAAGGAAGGGAAAAGGTTGAGATTCTGAAGGGCGATTAGAGAGAGTTAGGCAGGAGTTTATAAAGAGAACCTCGACAGTAATAATATCTGGATTACTCCCAGTGCTACGAGCGAGGGGCAGGAATAGGAGGATAGAGCAGATGAATGCAAGTCTGAGGAGCTGGTGTATGGGAGAATGATTCACATTTTTGGATCACTGGAAGTCTTTTGGGGTTAGAAGTGACCTGTATAACCCCAATCAGGAGAGATTGCACCTGAATTGGAAGGGGCCTAATATACTGGCAGGGAGATTTGCTAAAGCTGCTCAGGAGGATTTAAACTAGTACGGTGGGGAGGTAGGGAGTTGGGACCCAGGGAGATAGTGAAGAGATCAATCTGAGACTGGTACAGTTGAGAACAAAGGCGAGTCAAACAGTCAGGACAGGCAGGGACAAAGCAGAGAACAAGGTAGGATTGATAAATTTAACGGTATTTATTTCAATGCAAGAGGCCTAACAGGGAAGGCAGATGAACTCAGGGCATGGTTAGGAACATGGGACTGGGAAAATGTAGCAATTACAGAAACATGGCTCATGGATGGACAGGATTGGCAGCTTAATGTTCCAGGATACAAATGCTACAGGAAGTACAGAAAGGGAGGCAAAAGAGGAAGGGGAGTGGCGTTTTTAATAAGGGATAGCATTACAGCTGTACTGAGGGAGGATATTCCTGGAAATACATCCAGTGAAGTTATTTGGGTGGAACTGAGAAATAAGAAAGGGATGATCACCTTATTGGGATTATATTGTAGACCCCCCCAATAGTCAGAGGGAAATTGAGAAACAAACTTGGAAGGAGATCTCAGTTATCGGTCAGAACAATAGGATGGCTATGGTAGGGGATTTTAAGTTTCCAAACATCGACTGGGACTGCCATAGTGTGAAGGGTTTAGATGGAGAGGAATTTGTTAAGTGTGTACAAGAAAATTTTCTGATTCAGTATATGGATGTACCTACGAGAGAAGGTGCAAAACTTGACCTACTCATGGGAAATAAAGCAGGGCAGGTGACTGAGGTGTCAGTGGGGGAGCACTTTGGGGCCAGTGACCATAATTCTATTAGTTTTAAAAAGCAGTGATGGAAAAAGATAGACCAGATCTAAAAGTTGAAGTTCTAAGTTGGAGAAAGGCCAATTTTGAATGTATTAGGCAAGAACATTCAAAAGCTGACTGGGAGCAGACGTTCGCAGGTAAAGGGACGGCTGGAAAATGGGAAGCCTTCAGAAATGAGATAACGAGAGTCCAGAGAAAGTATATTTCTGTCAGGGTGAAAAGGAAAGGCTGGTAGGTATAGGAAATGCTGGATGACTAAAGAAATGGAGGGTTTGGTTAAGAAAAAGAAGGAAGCCTATGTCAAGCATAGACAGGATAGACAGAAGAGTATAAAGGTAGTAGGAGTACACTTATGAAAGAAATCAGGAGGGCAAAAAGGGGACATGAGATAGCTTTGGCAAATAGAGGTAAGGAGAATCCAAAGGTTTTTTTACAAAGACATTTAGGTCAAAATGGTAACTAGGGAGAGAATAGGGCACCTCAAAGATCAGCTGTGTGTGCAGCCGCAGGAGGTGGGGGAGATACTAAACAAGTATTTTGCATCAGTATTTATTGTGGAAAAGGGCATGGAAGATATAGAATGCAGGGAATTAAATGGTGACATCTTGAAAAATGTCTATAATACAGAAGAGGGAGTGCTGGACGTCTTGAAATGCATAAAAGTCGATAAATCCCCAGAACCTGATCAGGTGTACCCTAGAATTCTGTGGAAAGCTAGGGAAGTGATTGCTGGGCCTCTAACTGAGATATTTTTATCATCATTAGTCACAGGTGAGCTGCCAGAAGACTGGAGGATGGCTAACATGGTGCCACTGTATAAGGTGGTAAGGACAAGCCAGGGAACTATAGACCAGTGAACCTGACGTCGGTGGTGGGCAAGTTGTTGGAGGGAATCCTGAGGGACAGGATGTACATGTATTTGGAAAGGCAAGGACTGATTCAGGATAGTCAACATGGCTTTGTGCATGGGAAATCGTGTCTCACAAGCATGATTGAGTTTTTTGAAGAAGTAACAAAGAGGATTGATGAGGGCAGAGCGGTAGATGTGATCTATATGGACTTTAGTAAGGCGTTCGACAAGGTTCCCCATGGGAGAGTGATTAGCCAGGTTAGGTCTCATGGGATACAGGAAGAACTAGTCATTTGGATACAGCACTGGCTCAAAAGTAGAAGTCAGAGAGTGGTGGTGGAGGGTTGTTTTTCAGACTGGAGGCCTGTGACCAGTGAAGTGCCACAAGGATCGGTGCTTGGTCTACTACTTTTCATCATTTATATAAATGATTTGGATATGAGCATAAGAGGTATAGGTAGTACATTTGCTGATGACACCAAAATTGGAGATGTAGTGGACAACAAAGAAAGTTACCTCAGATTACAATGGGATCTTGATCAGATGGGCCAATGGGCTGAGAAGTGGCAGATGGAGTTTAATTTAGATAAATGTGAGGAGCTGCATTTTGGAAAATCAAATCTTATCAGGACTTATACACTTAATGATAAGGAAAAAGTGAGGTCTGCAGATGCTGGAGATCAGAGCTGAAAATGTGTTGCTGGAAAAGCGCAGCAGGTCAGGCAGCATCCAGGGAACAGGAGAATTGACGTTTTGGGCATAAGCCCTTCACGTCGATTCTCCTGTTCCCTGGATGCTGCCTGACTTAATGGTAAGGGCCTAGGGAGTGCTGCTGTACAAAGAGATCTTGGAATGCAAGTTCATAGCCCCTTGAAAGTGGAATCACAGGTAGATAGGATAGTGAAGAAGGCTTTTAGTATGCTTTCCTTTATTAGTTAAGAGTATTGAGTACAGGAGTTGGAAAGTCATGTTGCAGGAATATTGTGTGCAATTCTGGTCTCTTTCCAATTGGAAGGATGTTGTGAAATTTGAAATGGTTCAGAAAAAATTTCCAAGGATGTTGCCAGGATTAGAGGATTTGAGCTATGGGGAGAGGCTGAATAGGCTAGGGCTGTTTTCCCTGGAGTGTCGGAAGCTGAGGGGTGACCTTGTAGAGGTTTTTAAATCACGAGGGGCTTGGATAGGATAAATAGACAAAGTTTTTTCCTGAGTGTGGTGGAGTCCAGAACTCAAGGACATAGCTTTCGGGTAAGAGGGGAAAGCTATAAAAGATACCTAAGGGGCAACTTTTTCACGCAGAGGGTGGTACATGTATGAAATGAGCTGCCAGAGGAAGTGGTGGAGGCTAGTACAATTGCAACATTTAAAAGGCATCTGAATGATTATATGAATAGGAAAGGTGTGGAGGGATGTGGGCTGGGTGCTGGCAGGTGGGACTAGATTGGGTTGGAATATCTGGTTGGCAAGGACAAGTTGGACCGAAGGGTCTGTTTCTGTGCTGTACATCTTTATGATTATGACTACGACTATGATTGCGCAATCGCTGTTTTAACCCAGACCCACAGAGATCGCAAGAGGCCAGTAGCCTCTTAACTCAACTTGCCTTGACCCTGTCACCATGTGCCTCCTGCCTTGCTCACAAATTCTGCTGGCTACCTACTCCCTTGTGACAGCTGCGTCAAATATACACTTGACCATCTATTCATCACACGCAATCGTAGCCCTCCTGACTTCCCAGCAGACCCAACATCTTACACAGGCTCGACCTAGCTGTTACGAAATAGCCCTTAACACCCCGTCTGACCTTTTCCTACTGCTTGACCGTTAACCCGGTAACTTTCCTTCATGCCCCTCCAGAGGAGCGTCCCCAACCTTCCCGTGACTGTCTTTTGCACAACCACTTCTTGACATCCCCCAACCAGACCTCTCAGACGCTCCATTGCCCACACCGGATTCAACCCTCTTTGTAGATGGTAGCTCATCAATATCACCCTGAGGAGTGTCTCTTTCAGGATATGAAATCGTAACCCTCACGGACACATTAGAAGCCTCCTCCCTTGACCTACCCGGTTTCCGTCCAGAAAGCAAAACTTTTTGCCCTGACACTACCCTGTATCCTGGCCACAGGGAAAACGGTTAATCCAAACACAGATTCATGGTACGCCTTTAGCGTGGCCCACGACTTTGGCCAGCTTTAGTCTCAGCGAGGATTTCTGACCTCTTCAGGCACCCCTATTCACAACACATTGTATGTCCAAAATCTCCTTAACTCCTCCCCAAGCAATTGGCCACAATCAACTGTGTTGCCCATGTCACGGACAATACAGAGGTCAGCCATAGCAACGCCAGAGCTGACCGAGATGCCAAGGATGCGGCAAGGACTCACAATTCAAACGTCTCCACGCGTAATCGGCAGGCACCCAACCAAAAACTTGCCTCAAGAACAAAAGGCATTCCAGACATTGTCACAGTGCAGCATTTACAGGGGATGCCCCTGATTCAGAAAAGCAGATATGGAAGACACTTGGGAGCTTGCACTCTGCATCAAGAGGCCTATGGATCACTCCAGTCGGTCAAGTTTGTATATCTGATAGGCAAAAATGAGGACTGCAGATGCTAGAGATTAGAGTCTAGATTAGAGTGGTGCTGGAAAAACACAGCAGGTCAGGTGGCATCCGAGGGGCAGGAAAATCGACCTTTCGGGCTGGAGCCCTTCATCAGGAATGATGGCCTTTCCAAACTGTGCTGGTTTGAATCTAGTCCGGAGTCCATTTGGGATCAGTTGGTTGCGGAGGCAGGCACTGAGGAAACAGATGTGGCTGTGGTAGTGAGTCTGTTTCAGGACATGGTTGAAGAGCTTCATGACAGAGGAGATGACCTGGGGGGTTGCAGTGAGAGACAGAGACTCACTGAGATTCTTGTAGAGAGAGGAGGAGAACTCCTTCAAGGTAGGCATCCTTGCAAGAGGATTTGCAGTAAGGTTAAAATCAAGTAGGCAAAAGTGAGGACTGCAGATGATGGAGATAAGAGTCTAGAATCGAGTGGTGCTGGAAAAGCACAGCAAGTCAGGCAGCATCCGAGCGGCAGGAAAATCGACGTTTCAGGCTGGAGCCCTTCATCAGGAATGAAGGCCTTCCCACTTTGTAGGAGAAGTTAACACAGAGCTGTATGAAGCGCTAGGTATCCAGCAGCAATTCCATTGCACCTACCACTCCCAGGTGTCAGACATAGTGGAGGGGGCAAACAGGACTCTTAAAACCAAACTGTCTAAGCTAACATGTGAAACAGACTTGAACTGGTTGAAGGTCTTACCTGTGGCCCTGTATCACATGAGGATTACCCACACTCGACCACTGAACCGTTCGCAGCTAAGATAATCTACAGCAGACCCAGTAGGACCCCTTGGGATGCAGATACAAACCCACCCACTTGCATAGACCTAAATATTAAGGGAGAGGAAATGCAGGCATACTTTCAGCAGCTAACCACATCTCTAAAGTTCCTTCACCCACTGGTCAGGAACATGTTTGGATCACCACCAGAAGCAGTGAACCAGGATTCAAATGAACTTACCAACCTGCAGACAGGAGAGCTCGTTGACCAAAAACTGGACCACCCCAAGCTCAGACACATGTGGAAAGGAGCGTGCCAGATACTCCTACAAAGTCCAACGACAAAGCAGCTGGGTTCATTTAAGTGACTGCAAACAATCCCCTCAAATAGCCTGACAACTGTACTCGCAATGTATGGTACCATAGCCACCATTGTAGCATTCAGCCGAGAGGACAATTTGTTTTATAAGACTCGTGTTTGCACAGTAACTGGACTGTATGTTACCCACTCCCTCAGTCAGTAGATGCGCTGTTTGTTGTCATTTCTGAGTGGGATCCTCTTAATCTATATCTGGTAGATACCTCAGACGTGCCCTGTGTAGGCCAGAGCAGGAAGCTTAGAAGGATGGCTTCAGGTCAGTGTGTAGAGCTGATAAATTCAGATAACACTCAGTCCCCCGACTACACTGGAGCCCAGGTAAAAGAAGGTACTGCTACCAATGACTCCACAAGCAATCTGCTTGGTCCCCACAAATGCCTCTTGTGCCCAGAAAGAATGTACCCACAGGCATTGCCAGGTTAGCCATGGAATGTTTACCTTTACTGTGACGAACAAAAGGTGCTGAAATGTGACTGCAGGACGGCAGTTCATTTGCGGGTATTACAAAGGTAGCCACGTCAGCTCGGACTTTTGGTCATGTCCTTTATCTGATTACCAGCTGATTGGATTGGAGGAAACTCCAGCCAAGACAGGAGCTGGTGGTACATTCAGTTCATAGCTGACAGCCACAAAGCAATTAAATGCTACCGAGTCAAAAGAGGGTTTGTGTTCCTTCTCTACGGGACCTTCACAACAGCCACCCTGATTCTTCCTGTCATATTTGCTGTAGGGACAGTAGGACCACTCACTGTCCCATGCCCACAAAATGTCCCTACCCGCCGCAGGATAGTAGCCCGATCGGTTAGTGAGAGATTCTGTGCGGTCTGGAGGGACTGAGTAACTCTGGGATCCTCCCTGGGCTACAGGTTCCTGAGGATGCTGTCCCTCGGGGGATCAGCAGGGACGATCACAGCAAAGAACAAAAATTACCTCATTTGTGGGTTGACCATTCTCGGAAACAGTACCATAAGGGGATTAAATGCAGTTAATCGCGAATTGGTAGAACTAAGGCTCTAAGCACAACAGACCAGATATGCCGTTGACTATTTACTGGTCCAAAAAGGAGGTGTCTGTGCAATTGTGGGAAATAAACGTATTATTCACCTTACGGATGAATCATGTAACATGACACAAGTGATTCAATCCATTCAGCATCAGTTAGATGATTTCAGACAGGGCCCTAAGAATGTCTAAAACTGGCTTGGGTGGCTGTTCAGGGGAACCTGGGAATCTTGGGGATCCTATTTGCTTCACGGGCTTGTAATTTTTGCTGTCCTACTCATTGTATGCTGTGTCTCAAGAACTTTTTTAAAACACTGGCTGCGGGATCATTATGAATAAGCTGCTAAGACACTTCTCAGCCCGCATTTAGGGGAGTTATCATGGAATGATAAAAGGGAGGAATGTAATGTTAAAAAATTAAATGGGAATATCTCTCTGGACATTGAAGTAACATTAAAAGGTTAAACTGCACTGACTGAATCTTCTGGAAGTGGGTGGGGATGACAGTCAGGCAGGAATGTAAATGACTCCCCCACTCCAATTAGACAGTCATTTGTTACTACTCCCTCTACTATAATCAAAGTGAACGCTCATTTAATCTCTTCCATAGCCATCCCCAGCCAATCAGGTTCACTTGCATGATCATCCCTGATGCTGAGGCCTATCACACCTAGATTATCTGAGGAAGAAGCAGAGCCAGAACTCATTTGCAGGGCCACCCCAAAGCTGGGACACATCATACCTAGATTGTTTTGGGGAATCACTAAGTCAGGAAATCGTCTGCATGATTCCCCAGGATTAGGGCATTAGCATTATCTCCAAGGATGATCTCATCCTACCATTGTACCTGGGGTAACATGGTTTTGGGGTTGGGGACAAGTGGCCAGAGTATCTGTAAGCATTGCCAACTGACCTGTATAAAGGGGAATATATTTTCTTCGTTCGGGGTCTCTCTTCTGACTCGACCTAGCACGCCTGCGAAGAATATCATAGGGGTCTTTTGGCTTGCACAAGTTTTATTAAACTTTAACTGTCTGCCGAAGTTGGTGTGTGCGAATTGCATCTCGTGTATGAAACCTCGGGAGAAGAGCCTAACAACCAGTCTGTGGTTCCCTGGCTTTTCCTTCCATCTTTCTTAAATAGCAGCACCATGCTACCCAACCTCTAGTCTTCCAGCACCTCAACTGTGGCTATCTATGACACAAATATATCTCAGCAAGGGAGCCAATGATTTTCATCACTTACCATACCATTTGAAGGTACACCTGATCAGGTCCCAGGAATGTATCCACCTTTATGTGTATTAAGCCATCCAGCACCTCCTCCTCAGTAATACGAACATTTTCAAGCTGTTGCTATTTATTTCCCCACATTCTACTTCTTCGATATCTTCCTCCACAGTAAACAATGATGCAAAATACTCATTTAGTATATCCCACATCTCCTGCGATTCTGCACATTGACAGCCTTGCTGATCCTTATGTGGCCCTATTCTCTCCCTCATTTCATATTTGTCCTTAAATGTATTTATAAATCTGCAATTTATCCCCTTTTAAATCATATGTTGCATTTCTCCTCTTCCTGCCAAAATGGACAAGATCACATTTTCCCATCTAATACTCATCCAACATTTTGCTCTTGACTGTCTACCTCCTTGAAATCCAGGGTAGTCACCTCCAATGTAAATCTGTGCCTTCACTCTTTGTTATAATTCCTCCTCAATCTTTTGATGCATTGACAATCAGATTAATTGTACAAAGACTAGAACCACACCATGCATTTGAATATTTTTCTTAGGATAATCATTATTGTCTGTGTGACATGCTTTGCTCATTGTCCTGGTAAATCTCTTTATTTGACTTATTTAACATTGATGTTAAGTTCTTTCCTAAATTTTTAGCCATTAGTATTTAGTCTATTCCATTTAGTTGTTTTTCAGTTTTTAAATCTCATTAATTCCTGCTTTTATTTCATTGCTTAGTGTTTTTGGTCCAATGAAATTGATGATCATGTTACTCTCTTCTACCTGAATCTTTTTAGGTCTTCCATACTGTACAGTGAGAATAGCCATTAGGTAATTGGGACAATGCGTACTTTGAAGAGGAGTTTTAAAAGGTGCTATTTATCACCAGTACCTCTTCAGTATCTGTTCAGAAACAATGATCAAAGAAGTATTTGAAGATACACTACATGGTGGTAAGTTCTGGAGATGGAGAAGATGTGAAAATGATAACATAACTTAGATTTGCAATTCTGGCAGACTTGAAATTTGCAATCAAAGTGACTATTGGCAAAGCTGAAGTGATGCATAGCTTAAAGTGATCAAGAAATATGTCTATACTCATAGAAGGAAGATAACTAGAACATGTACAAGAGTTCAAGTAATTCAAGTGTAACATCTAGGGATGGGAGATGCCACAATGAATAAGGACCTTGGTAATAGGAAAGGCTGTATTTTGTAAAATGAGATTATTGCTATCCAGAAAGCTGAATAAAGAACTCAAGAAATTAGTTGAAAGGAACTTAATTAGTGTTTTTAATTCAAAGACTCTTCTCAAAACAAGAATGTCTTCCTCTACAAATATCTACTAGACCTGAGTTTCTCCATTACTTCTTGTTTTTATTTCAGATTTCCAACATAAGAAATATTTGGCTTTTGCATAAAAAGAAGCTTTTTCGGTGCCATTTTTATGGATGTCAGAGATGGGTCTAATAGAAAGAATCTAATAGAAAGAGGAGACCATCTTGCTAAATAGCTTTGAAACACAAGTTTGAAGTAAATGTAATGGCTAACTGGAGATAAAAAATAATAATGAATTTTTGTGGAGAGTGATTGAACAAAGTGGAAAATTAAAATGGCAAGTGACAGGAGATCAGGGTCAAGCTTGCAAAATGAATAGAGATTGGTTGCAAAATGGTCAACCCAGTCTGCATTTGGTCTCCTCACTGTCAAGGCCATTATATCATGAGCACCAAATACAATATATTGAATTTATAGAAATGTAAGCACAATGTTCCTTCACTTTAATGGAGTGTTTGGGGCTTTGGATGATGTGAAGGGAAAAAGAAAAACGGCTCATTGAGTTATAGAGTCCTAAAGCACGGAAACAGGCCATTTAGTCCAAACTTGTCCATTCCAACCAAAATGTCCATCCCCACTTACCCCATTTCCCTGCACTTGGCCAATATCCTTCTAAATCTTTCCTATCCATGTATCTGTCCAAATACATGGCGAATAGTGCATTGAAATCTTCTACAGCCAAGAGAGGGTTTTTTGTGAGTACTCAGAGTGGGGGTGGGGGGTATAAATTGAAAGAACTTCCTGGATCATAATTTGTTAGAGTTCCAGCTGGGATAGCCCAAATTCTTAAGTTCTTGGATAGGGAGATGAGTGTGTATCAGTGTATATTTTTCTATTTATCTTAATTGCTGTGCAGGGATGGTTAAAATATCTACTCTCAAAGTGGTGGCCTTTACAACACTCTGGTCCACACACTTGGACATCCAGTCAACAATATGTCGATACTAGTGTAGCAGTCAGTTTTTAACCTTGTTTTTGTATATTCACGGACAGGAGAAAGTGAGGTCTGCAGATGCTGGAGATCAAAGTTGAAACTTTATTGCTGGAACAGCACAGCAGGTCAGGCAGCATCCAGGGAACAGGAGATTCGACGTTTCGGGCACAGGCCCTGGACTCTTTGAACCAGCTGTCTCACTTATTCAACTCCCCTGTTCTTTTGCATTATGGTGATTTTTCCTTTCCAAGCAGCTTATTATCTCTCTCTCTCTCTCTCTGTGCCAGGGCCAATGGTGCCAGTTGTGGTGCTTTCATAACTTGTCCAAAAACTATTTTGCCAGAATAGAGCACCTTTCCAGATTAAAATGTTGTGCAAGGAAGGGCCTGTGCCCGAAACGTCGAATCTCCTGTTCCCTGGATGCTGCCTGACCTGCTGTGCTGTTCCAGCAATAAAGTTTCAACTATATTCACGGACAGTAAAACTAACTTGGCTGCAAGATGTGGGTTTCTGTTGATAGGGAGGGGATCGTCAGCCTTCTTACCTTCTCATTAGGTTTTTTTCCCCATTTGATACTTTTACTGGTGTGACATTTCCTGGGTTTCACTGAGAATTCTACAAGTCAGTCACTGAACTTACATTCACAGTTTGGTTTTTCTATAGCAGCCCTCCTTTAAGAATGTTTTGGAAAAGAAGGCAAAATGCTATCCATACCTAACAGTTTTTTAAAAATGTGGAAAACCCAGCAAAATAAAATCCCATCTACTTCCCAATATCATTACAGTCAATCTAAATCCCTATGAAATCTGTACTTTGATTTCACTGCTTCTTTTCAGTTTCAATTCTGTGAGCTGCAAAGATTTTTTTTCCTGTCACAACTGACATCTGAAACTTTTCAGCTCTGAATTACCAATGCAGATTTCTAACCAAATATGTCTGTATCTGGAGGCTTTCACAAATTAAAACCCTTATACTGAGGTAACATATGCCTTCACTGCTCTTAACAAACTCCTCTTATGCAGAGAGACAATTACTGTGCCTATCTTCAATAAGGTCGTCTTCAAATTGAATTCAAAAGCTATTTAATGAAATTAAGAGAATACTTGCTCATCCTGGCTTATGCTATACGATGCTATGTTTTTCATGTTTTCCTCTCCTGTCAAATCCCACAATATAAAAACCAATTTTCATTAACATTCAGGAAGCTTTCAATCATCTGTTCGCTGACACATACCAATTTAAAATCATGTCTCCAAAAGGAGTGACATAATGAATTATTAAACTTCTTCATACAAATAGCCCAAAACTATGTACCACTAGTTTAAAATCCAAATCCTAAAATATGTATCACAGATTTCATCACAGCATTCATACTTATTCATTCTAAAATGTTATTGTCCTGATTACCCAAGGGCTCCTCAGTGATTAATTAGACTTTTCTCATTATAATAAAATCAAATCTGTATCATCGATAACCACAGGTGAGGTGCCAGAAAATGAGAGGTTGGCTAATGCGGTGTCACTATTTAAGAAAGGTGGCAAGGAAAAAAAAACAGGAAACTACAGACAAGTGAGCCTGACTTCCCATTGGGCAAGTTGTTGGAGGGGATTCTGAGGGACATGATTTACGTGTATTTGGATAGGCAAGGACTGATTAGGGATAGTCAACATGGCTTTGTGCGTGGCAAATCATGACTCACTAACTTGATTGAGTTTTTTGAAGAAGTTTAAAGGGTTGAATGGTTTGAGCGAGAGGGAGGTGCTGAATATGCTGGGGTTGTTTTCCCTGGAGCATTGGAGGCTGAGGGGTAACCTTAAAGAGGTTTATAAAAATCATGACGAGCATGGGTAGGGGAAGTAGCCAAGGTCTTTTCCCTGGGGTGGGGTTGGCCATAACTAAAGGGCATAGGTTTAGGGTGAGAGAGGAAAGATTTAAAAGGAACCAAAGGAACAACTTTTCACGCAAAGGGTGGTGCACATACAGAATAATCTGCCGGAAGAAGTGGTGGCTGGTACAATTACAACATTTAAAAGGCCACTGGATGGGTATGTGAATAGGAAAGGTTTAGAGGGATACGGGCTAAGTGCTGGTAAATGGGACTAAATTAATTTAGAATATCTGGTCAGTATGGATGCGTTGGACTGAAAGGTCTGTTTCTGTGCTGTACATCTCTGTGACTTTAAGTAACAAAGAGGATCAATGAAAGCAGAGTAGTGAATGTGATCTATATTGACATCAGTACGACATTCAACAAGGTTCCTATAACAGACTGGTTAGCAAAGTTAGATCACATGGAATACAGGGAGAAATAGCCATTTGGATACAGAAGTGGCTCGAAGGTAGAGGACAGAGGGTGGAGAGTTGCCTTTCAGACTGGAGGCCTGTGACCAGTGGTGTGCTACAAGGATTAGTGCTCGCCGGAGGAGAAAGTGAGGTCTGCAGATGCTGGAGATCAAAGTTGAAACTTTATTGCTGGAACAGCACAGCAGGTCAGGCAGCATCCAGGGAACAGGAGATTCGACGTTTCGGGCACAGGCCCTTCAGGGCCTGTGCCCGAAACGTCGAATCTCCTGTTCCCTGGATGCTGCCTGACCTGCTGTGCTGTTCCAGCAATAAAGTTTCAACTTAGTGCTCGCCCACTGCTTTTCATCATTTATACAAATTATTTGTATGTAAACATAGCAGGTAGAGTTAATAAGTTTGCAGATGACACCAAAATTGGAGATGTTGTGGAGCTGCCAGAGGAAGTGGTGGAATGTGGAACAATTACAACACTTATAAGGCATCTTAATGGGTATATGAATATGGACGGTTTAGAGGGAAATGGGCCAAATGCTGGGAAATGGGACTAGATGAATATCAGATATCTATTCGGCATGGACGAGTTGGACTGAAGGATCTGTTTCCATGCTGTTTCTATGACTCTGACTTTAAATTTGAAATCCATAGTTAGTCCTTCAAAGTACTGCTCTAGAAACTCATTTCATATACATACTCCAGGAATTTATTTTCCACACCATGAAAGCAGATTAGGTTTACACAGTCTATGTTTAAACTGAGGTCACACATTATCACTGTATTATACACATTAAAAATGAACATGTAATTTCCTAATTTGTACCATGCCCAACATTACTATTACTGTTTGGTTGCTTATAAACATCTCGTGCTGAAAATGTGTTGCTGGTAAAGCGCAGCAGGTCAGGCAGCATCCAAGGAGCAGGAGAATCGATGTTTCGGGCCTCATGCCCGAAACGTTGATTCTCCTGCTCCTTGGATGCTGCCTGACCTGCTGCGCTTTTCCAGCAACACATTTTCAGCTCTGATCTCCAGCATCTGCAGTCCTCACTTTCTCCTATAAACATCTCATGCCCATGTTTACTACATTTTGTTGTTTCTTAGATCCTCCCAAATTGATTAAACATATTGGCCCTTTCATCCAATACTCTCTTTCACTAATGTACACATCACATACTTTATTACAAGTACTATTCCACATCCTTTTCACTCATCCTTCCTCAAGGATAATATATACAGTTCACTTTGGACAAGGTTTTAGATGAGTTTTATCAGAAGTTATAATTGGGCCCAAGGTTTCTAACCTTTGAGTAGGACTATGTGGCAGCAGGGAGCAGAAAAGCAAACAGAAAACAGCACATCAACAAATAATGACTTGTCATTCAATTTTTTTGAATTATTGTAACTGACTACAAGAAAATAAAGTGTTTATATATTGAGAGTCTTATTTCTGAGACCCTACAATTCCTCTGGATACTAATGTATGATATTTTTCTACAAGATCAATCAAGGACGAATGAGAATGTTATATTAAAATGGTTACACTTTTGATAACTATGCTGAGATACAACCTTAACACATGAAACATGTAACAAATGTAGGCTTGCCAAATCAATCGTTGCCTTCCTGCAATGAGGTTTATCCATTTCTTCAGTACAAATTAGGTGCACTTCAGATAACTGTCAGTTATTTAACTTCAGATATAATCCAATCCAATGAGATGAAAGTCTCTTACATCTTCAACACCATAATCCCTTTCGGACTAATCTCAAAGCTCCGAGACCTAGGTCTTGGCTCCACCCTCTGCACTGGATCCTCAGCTTCCTGATCGACAGGCCACAATCAGTGAAGACAGGCAAGAGCACCTCGTCCACACCAGTCCCCGTCAAGGATGTGCTCTCAGCCCCCAACTGTATGCCCATGACTATGTAGTCAAATCCATATGAACACCATCTTCAATTTGTTGATGACACCATAGTGGTAGGTCAGATATCAAATGACGATGAGTCATACAGGGAGAAGGTAAAGTGCTTGGTGTCATGGTGCAGTGATAATAATCTCTCTCAATGTTGAAAATCAAAAGAACGGAGCATTGACTTCAGGCAGAGAGGAGCTGAAGCTGAGGGGGAGAGGGCAGATAGCATCAAGCTTCTAAGAGTGACGTTAATCAACAACCTGTCCTGGATCTCCCACATTGATGCAAGAAGGCTCAACAACACCTCTTGTTGTTCAGGCTGTGTAGGAAATTTGACATGTCCATAAGAACCTGCACCAAGATTTACTGATGCACCATAGACAGCACTTTATCCGGGTGCATTACGACCTGGTATAGCAATTGCTCTGCCCAGGACCATAACAAATGAGAAAGTTATGTGCACAGCCTAGACCATTATGGAAGCCAACCTCCCATTCATGGACTCCATTTACACTTGTCTTTGCCAACATTATCAAACATCCCTTCCCTTTTGGTAATGTTCTCTTCCAACCTCTTCCATCAGGCAGAAGATACAGAAGTTTAAACAAACACAACAACAGTGTCAAGAACAGCTTGGTCCTTGCTGTTATTAAACTGCTGAATGGACCTCTCTAACTTCAAGTAGTATTGATTTTGCTAATGTTGATCTTGCGTTTTGCACCTCCTGTGCAGCTGTAACTCTGTATGCCTCACTGTCTCAGCACCCTATGATCTGTACATCCTTGCTTCTATGATTTGGCTGTACTGCTCACAAAACAAAACTTTTCACTGTACTTGGGTACATGTGACTACAATAAATCAAATCAAATCAAATAGGATCCTAAATGATTTTAAGAAATCCTAATCCTTGTGCACATTCAGAATCTAAAGATTACAAAAGTATAGATTTTGAGAACTATAGTCAACTGAACAATTGTAATTCTAATGTTCTGGTACTGAAAATAACCAACCAATGTAAAAAAATCAATATACAGATCCAATGGTATTAAGTTGCTCTGTGTGAACTTTTATCTGGTGAAGCTTTTATCAAGAATGCTCCTCAGGAGTTTCCATTTGCTGCAAAAGATGAGACCTTCTCTTCCTTCTAAGTTCTATGTCTCTTGCATGAGTTACCACAAACATCAAAAAAAGCTTTTTTTTTTGTCAGGATGTGACTGAACCAAAAGGAACTTATTCCTTTTTTATATGGCTGTTGTATTATTGAGACCAGCTGAAAGTTGATGTAATTAAGGCCAGATTTTAGCATTGAAAGTTTAAGAAAAAATACCTCATGCTGTGGCATTAACAACCATCTCCTAATGTAACTATTAAATTAATATTGGGTGATAACCATTACCATGAGCAAAAATAATTGAAAAGGAGCAAGTTTGCCACAATGCTATTTTAAGTGTTAATTGTGCCAGAAATGTACTGATCAACAAGTTTATGTATTTATTTAGGCCCCAATTTCCAAAATTCAAAAAGTGAGCTGTTTACTTCCAGAAATCATTCTTGTATCCCTTAGTTAATAAAGCCAGTGTGATCCAGAGTAAGATTAATCACCAATTGAAGTGTAATAGTTCTGACATTTTCAGCAGGAGACAATAACAATAGAATTTACCAAAAATTGCTGAGAAGATGAACTATCATCCAGTTTTTCAGAATACATGTTCATTACTTAATTGCCGGGGGGGGGGGGGCGGGGGGGGGGGGGGGTCAGGGGTTGGAATATTGCAGTATTTATTTTCTTCCAGAAGTTTTTAAGCTTTATTGTTTAGCATAGATAGGAACACTTGAATTGTCCCCTACTTGTGCAGAGTATAAGGTATGCTGAGGCCAATACATAGAGCAACCATTTCTCATCTATTAAATGTTGGCCTCAATGTTTTAGCTCAGAAATAAATATTAAGGGTTATACTCACCTCATAAGTCAGTGCATGGGATGAAATAGGGTATCTATCCAGAATAAATTAAATCGTGCCTGATCCATGTATAGAACCTGAGAGCAAGATTAAATATATGGATGTATTTTTAATCTCTATGTCAGGTTACATGTGAATTCATTTCTACTGGGCTGTCAAATTACCACTGGATCTCTTTCTCATTAATTCACCATTGATTATTTCCACGTTTAACTCAAAACTGGAATGTAAACAAAAATATGGAAATCCATTTCAAGTACCTACATGATAAAGCCAAGAGTGAATCTGCACCACAGACTGTATACAACTAGGTTTCTATGCACAACTTTGTAATGATAGAGTTCGTTTTGCAAGATCATTGTATTTGTTCCAACTTGGACTGATCTCAGCCAGGAACCAATTCAAGTGAATGCATTCAGAATTTTGCTCCATCTACTGGATTGATGTATAATTACATTACATAGCCTTATTTCTTTGAAGAATCGCTAAATTATGAAAATGTGCTTCAGTGAGTCAGGAATTATTGCAATACTTATTTAAAGCATTCCAGTAAGTCCTAAAAGTAAATATATTTTTGTGAGTACAGATATATACTTACTTTTTCACCTAACTTCAGCTCAAATTAAATTTATTTTCACAATCCTTGGAACTATGTCATCATAGACTCATGCTTAAGTGTTGCCGTGTGGCAACTGATCTTCTGTGAAATTCCTCATGAAGAAAAACCCTTTCTCTTTCTTGCCAGACCTGTTTCTTAGTTTTATTCTTACTGTATTCTTTTTATGCATCTTCCTATATAATTGTGTTTTTCCTTTTCCTTGCTACATGGTTAAATAATTGTGGGCCATTCTGGTGTCTACCATTCTGTTGAACATAGAACAGTACAGCACAGTACAGGTCCTTTGGCCCTTGATGTTGTACCGATCTTTTATCCTACTTTAAGATCAGATTAATTAATATACCCTTCATTTTGATGGCCTATTAGTTTCCTGCATTCTTTCTCTTGGAATTTCATCACTTGTGCATGCAACAGAGATGGTAACAATCTAGTCAGGATAACCAATCTTTCAGATGAGTGCATGAGAAGCAAGGGAATATCATGGCTAGATTAAATCTCAGAGGTTTAAGGATTGAAGCAAAGGTAATTAAAAGAGGTGTGTGGAGTAAAATTGTTTGGTATATTTAAGATAAGACAGATAAGCCATTTATTCTCAAATAATGTTTAATCTTTCACATTTATCACTAAGTAACTTATCAGTTTCAGAATATGCAGCAGAGGTTATGGCAAATCAATATATTCATTCAACATTGCCCCAAAAAACTTAGAGATGTAATTAAGAATTTCACTTAGTAATATATATGTGGAACATGGATGTTTTTTTCCTAATTGAGTTTGAACAAAGGAAACATCTATATTTCTTCTATTTTCCACATATATAAGCCAATAACACTTTTTTAAATGATAAACAACAATGCAGATGGTTAGTGTATATGGAGTAATAAACCTGTTATTCTTGCCACCAACACTTCATCTTTTCCTTTGCCCTCCAACCCTTGAACATTCTTCACGATAACACCAAACAGTTGTTATCCTTTAGCAACCTGTTATAAAACTTTTGAACCTGGATTTTGTGATCCAAAAGCTGCAAATGCTGAGACATTTGGAGTCACAGAGCACTATAACAGAACCACAACTTCCGGAGAATTGACTTATGCTCGAAATCTGAAGTTCTGATTGAACATAGATGCTCCAGGGTAATCCATGATGATGGGGCCGTTCGGATCTGTCAGCATGTAAACTCAGTTGATTATCCCATACTTACAATGGTAAGTGTATTAATCTACTGCAGTCCGTTCAGCTATACAGTCCACAAATTTAGCAGGAGCATAAAAGGTCCCCAAAGCAACACCTATCATCTCCCCATCAACCATACCTGATGGCAATATCAACTTTTCCATCACACCAATCCCCCACCTATATAAAAGCAAATTACTGCGGATGCAGAATCTGAAACCAAAAGAGAAAATGCTGGAAAATCTCAGGTCTGGCAGCATTTGTAAGGAGAGAAAAGAGCTGACGTTTCGAGTCAAACTGACCCTTTGTCAAAGCTAAAAAAAGGAGAAATAGGGAGGTATTTATACTAGGCTGAGAGAAGGTAGGTCATGACTCCAGAAGCAAAGGTAGCAATAAAGAGGTGATAGAGAAATTATAAGGAGAATAGGAGCTGTGAATGACCAAGGCTGAAGCCAGTGCAATGTGACAAAATATGTGGGGGATGAGTGAAGCAGAGGCAAAATGGAAAACAGGGGAGAAGGTTAGCAAAGGAGGAAGAGGAGAGGAAATGGGTGATGAGAGAGTGGGGAGCGAGACAGAGAGACAATCAAGAAATAAGAGGTACAGAACAGTGAAAAAAAATTTAAAAAAAGGTAAATAAAATAAATGAAATAAAATTACGGAGCAGAATGAAAACAGAGGAGTCGAGATGGGATAAGCATCTGAAGTTGTTGAATTCAATGTTGAGACCGGCAGGCTGTAACATGCCTAATCAGAAGGTGAGATGCTGTTCCTCCAGTTTGCGTTGAGCTTCACTGGAACATTGCAGCAGGCCAAGGACGGACATGTGGGCATGGGAGCAGGATTGTGTGTTGAAGTGGCAAGCCATGGGAAGGTCCGGGACCTGATTGCATACAGACCGAAGGTGCTCAGCAAAGCGATCACCTAGTTGGCATTTTGTATCTCCGATATAGAGGAGACCACGTTGGGAGCAACGAATGCAATAGACTAAATTAAAAGAGATACAAGTGAAATGCTGCTTAATCTGAAATGAGTGTTTGGGGCCTTGGATGGTGAGCATGGAAAAGGTAAAGGGGCAGGTGTTGCACCAATCCGCCCACACTGCCTCAACTACTCAATCCCAGCTAATTTAAATAACGTGCTTTTGATTGTCTTGGTTCTAATTGTTTTTTTCCAGTCAGAATGGCAAAAATTGAAAGTAGATTTGATGACTTATGTCAGAAGAGAGGGGACGTTCGACGTCAACGAAGAAGGGCGATGATGAGAAATTGCAGGAATGATGAGGGCTGGATGCCAAAGGGTGGGTCTATAATTAGAATTCCATTGAGAAAAATATTTTAAATGATTAGAAATACTTGCTTGATGAAGAGCAGAGAGATGACACCACCATTTCCCCCTACCCCATTATCAATCCCTCCAAAAGCTGATGATGTCAAAGGAGACATGGCTTTGCTGGAATTCTGATTTGCTACTAGACTTCCACACTTAGTGATGCAGCCAAGTTGCAACCAAGCCTACAAAAAGTTAAGAATGCATTTTAGGGAGCAAAGTAGTGCAGATATTGGAATCTGTACTGAAAACAACAAATGCTGGAGATCAGCATCCATGGAGAGAAAGCAAGCTAATATTTCGCGTCTAGATGACTCTTCATCAGAGCAGAAGTGAAGTGTGAAGGGGACAGCATCTCAGATACAGTTTAGGGTGGCAGAGTGTAGGGGTAGTGGGTGTAATCTTCCCTCCTAACCCCCACACCCCGGGTGACTGTCCTTTCAAGTCTGGCAGGAGACAGACGATTGTTCTGCCATTCTCACACTCTGATCACTTAATCTGAGCTATCAACATCTTTTCTCCATCAGCACCCTACACCCACCACTCCCACAACCTCCCCATCCCAAACTATAGCATAAATGCTGTCCCCTCCACATTGCACTTCAGCGAGGAAGAAGGGTCATCGAGACTCAAAACATTAGCTTGCTCTCTCTCTCTATGGATGCTCTCTGACCAAAGAAGGCATTTAAAATTTGGACCAGTGATATATACCTCCTCTTTGCTGATAAACACAAGCCTTTGTCTTGTTAGATGATTTGGAGTTAGATGATTTTTGGTTAGGCTTTTATTTTATGATTAAAAGGCTGCAACTTCAACTTTGAGAGGAAAGGGATGTTTATTTCCTATTTATTTCTTCAATCCATGCTTCCACTATTTTTGATTCCTGAAGAAGGGCTTATGCCCGAAACGTCGATTCTCCTGTTCCCTGGATGCTGCCTGACCTGCTGCGCTTTTCCAGCAACACATTTTCAGCTTCCACTATTTTTGCCCGACTTGGACTGAGCAACCTATCTTCTTAACAAAGTGCCTATATGGGTATGTATGCTTCTCCACTGGTTCTGAGCCAATTGGGTGCCACTTTTCTACGATTAAATTTACCATATTGTGAGAAATGTTGTGGATTTTGCACATTTTAATGAAGGCCCTGGTGAACATTAATTTCTGGAAATCCATAAACTTAATATTCTGTCCAAGTACAGTACAGCAACATGACCAGGTGTCAAATGGACAATTTTAACTTCTTGAAATTGTTCAGCACTCGCAAGCAGGTAACTGCCAGATGGAAAAAGTCCACAGAAACCAAAGCTTAGTGTGTGCATGGCTAATCTAGACATTCATACAGCATAACTGATTCTTCTTGATTTTCTCAATTTCATTATTACACAAACCAAACAAAATTCACAACTTTGTTAGCTTTCCATATGATGCCAGGGAGTTGCACTGTGCCATTGTGTACTCATGGTTTCCTTGCCATTTAATATTTGCTGCATTCCCTTTTATCTTACCTCAGAGATTCCATTTTGTTAATACTCCAACCCTCCCTTCCTAGTACAACCTAAAACATCAACATGAAATGTTAAAATTATTTCTCTCTCCACAAATGGTGCTTGCTCTATTAGGAATTTATAGCATTTTCTTTCAGATTTCCAGCAACAGCTGTATTTTGTTTCTATATTAGGGTTAAACTCACTGGCACTACCAGGAAACTTGAAGTCATTCCCTTTTTCTCTGTAATAGGATTTCTGTTTGTTACTTTAATCTTAACTCATATCTCATGCTTTCCACTTTCTTTCTTGTGTTTGATCAGTATTTATCAAGAACTTGTTTGAAACCACAGCTCTCTCCTCAGCAACTCTGATTTATTGCACATGGATTCCAAATGAAAACCACCCTTGTAGCCACAATTACAGGTATTGCAGCATTTCTTAAATGTTTGTTCGTAAATGTTTGTTCTTGGTGTATCCAGGGATCTACTGCTCAGTGACATGCATGGTCTCAACAGCCTTAAACTGTGAAACCTCTGCCATTTAATCTGTCTTCCCTTTCACAATTTGAAAGGTTTTCCTTCCTTTCTTTTTCTTACCCTCACACCTTCATTTATTTATTCCCTAAACAATCTCCAACTTTACCCAGTTCTGATGAGCATTTCCTGAATTCTTTTTCTCTCTTCACAGATACTGTCAGGTTTGAAGATGCAACAACAAAATAATATGGCTATTCAAAATTGAAGTACACTGTGAGTAAAGTCAAGTGTAAAATTTTGTCTTTTAGAATGCTAATAGAAATCGAACAATTTGACTGATTAATTTGTCAAGCATCTCCTCGATTGCAGTAATATAACAGATGAAGTTCAAACTGAATATGACCATTTCCAGTACATTTCTCATTTCAGTGATATTTTTCAAATTGGCTTTTGGTACAGCTTCATGTTGAGTTCGGTACGAATTTTGAAAAAAAAATCAAATCAGAACAGAAGGGGTTATTCTTGCTAAATGGACATTTGTAATAAGTAAATGTAAGACATTTCTTTTTAGCTCTATTAAAATCTTTAATTGGACATCACACTCCAGCTTGTGAGATAAAAACAACAAATGTGGACAAACAACTTCAGATATTTTGAATGCTTAATATTATTTTGTCAGATAATAGCTTATATTTAAATAACAACCCAAAAACAAAAAGTATGGTATTGAAACAAATAGGTAATTATTGGTCAGGTGACCAAAGGGCAAGTCATTAATTTTGCATGAAAAAAAGCAAACATTGCTGTAAAAATCAGGTCTTGCAGCATTAGTGGAGAGAAGGCAGAGTTAACAGACTCGTCCTGAAGAGTCACTGGACCTGAAATATTAATTCTGCCGAGTTTTTTCATCAATTTGTATTTTTGTTTCTGACTTTCAACATCCACTGTTCTTCATTTTTTTTTTGTAAATGAATTTTGCATTGCTGAACGTGGGGAAATAGATGGTGACATCTTGAAAAATGTCCATATTACAGAGGTGGCGGTGCTGGATGTCTTGAAATGCATAAAAGTAGATAAATCCCCAGGACCTGATCAGATGTACCCTAGAAGTCTGTGGCAAGCTCGTGAAGTGAATGCTGAGCCCCTTCCTGAGATATTTGTATCATCAGAAGTCATAGGGGAGGTGCCGGAAGACTGGAGATTGGCTAATGTGGTCCCACTATTTAAGAAAGGTGGTAAGGACAAGCCAGGGAACTATAGACCAGTGAGCCTGAAGTTGGTGGTGGGCAGGTTATTGAAGGAAATCCCGAGGGACAGAATGTCCATGTATTTGGAAAGGCAAGAAATGATTAGGGATAGTCAGCATGCCTTTGTGCATGGGAAATCATGTCACATGAACAGTTTTTTGAAGTAACAAAGAGGATCGATGCGGGCAGAGTAGTGGACATGATCTATATGAACTTCAGTAAGGCATTCAACAAGGTTACCCACAGGGGACTGGTTTGCAAGGTTAGATTGTATGGAATACAGGGAGAACTAGGCATTTAGATACAGAACTGGAGGTAGAAGATAGAGGGTGGTGGTGGTGGAGTGTTGTTTTTCAGACTGGAAGCTTGTGACCAGTGATGTGCCACAAGGATTGGTGCTGGGTCCACTGCTTTTCATCATTTATATAAATGATTTGGATATGAACATAGGAGGTATGGTTAGCAAGTTTGCAGATGACACCAAAATTGGAGGTGTAGTGGACAGCGAAGAAGGTTACCTCAGAGGACAACGGGATCTTGATCAACTGGGCCAATGGGCTGACGAGAGGCAGATAGAGTTTAATTTAGATAAACGAAAGGTGCTGTATTTTGGGAAAGCAAATCAGAGCAGGATTTATGCACTTAATGGTAAGATCCTAGGGAGTGTTGCTGAACAAAAAGACCTTGGTGTGCAGGTTCATAGTTCCTTGGAAGTAGAATTGCAGGTAGACAGGATAGTGCAGGTGTTTAGTATCCTTTCCTTTAATGGTCAGAGCACTGAGTATTGGAGTTGTGAGGTCATGTTGCAGCTGTACAGGACATTGGTTAGGCCACTTTTGAAATACTGCATGCAATTCTGGTCTCCCTGCTATAGGAAGGATGTTGCGAAACTCAGAACATAGAACAATAGAGTGCAGAACAGGCCCTTTAGCCCTGTTTAAATGCCCCTAAAGTGGCTGAGTTAACTAGCAGGCAGGGCATTCCAAGCCTTTACTACTCTCTGAGTAAAGATCCTGCCTCAAATCTATTACCGCTCAGTTTGCAGCTATGTCCCCCTCCTAAAAGATGATGTCATCATCCTTGGAAAAAGACTCTCACTGTCCACCTTATCTAATCCTCTGATCATCTTGTATGTCTCTATTAAATCTCCTCTTAGCCGCCTTCTCTCCAATGAGAACAGACCCAAGTCCCTCAGTCTTTCCTCAATCGACCTTCGATCCAGACCAGCCAATATCCTGGTAAATCTCCTCTGCACCTTTTCCAATGCTTCCACATCCTTTCTGTAATGGGGCAACCAGAGCTGCACACAATATCCAAGTGAGGCCGCACTAGCATTTTGTACAGTTGCAGCATGACATCACAGCCCCGGAAATTAATCTCTCTACCAATAAAAGCTAACACACCGTATACCTTCTTAACAGCACTATCAACTTGGGTGGCAACTTTCAGGGATCTATGTACATGGACACCACGATCCCTCTACACATCTACGCCACCAAGAATCTTTCCATTGACCCAGTATTCTGCTTTCCTGTAATTCTTTCCAATGTGAAACACCTCACATTTATCTGCATTGAACTCGACTTGCCTCCTTTCAGCCCAGTTCTGCAGTTTATCTAAGTCCCCCTGCAAACTGCAACATTCTTCCACACTGTCCACCACTCCACCGATTTTAGTATCATCTGCAAACTTACTACCCATCCACCTATGCTTGCATCCAAGTCATTTATAAAAATGACAAACAGCAGTGGTCGCAAAACATCCTTGTGGCACACCACTAATAATTGGACTCCAGGCTGAATATTTTCCATCAACGATCACTTGTTGTCTTCTTACAGAAAGTTAGTTTCTAATCCAAACTGCTAAATCACGTTCAATCTCATGCCTCTACATTTTCTCCAGTAGCCTACCATGTGGAACTTTACCAAAAGCTTTGCTGAAGTCCATGTACACCACATCAATTGCCCTATCCTCATCCATATGCTTGGTCACCTTCTCAAAAAATTCAATGAGGTTTGTGAGACATGATCTGCCCTTGATGAAACCATGTTGACTATCTCCAATCAAACTGTTGCTTGCTAGGTGATTGTAAATCCTATCTCTTATAATCATTTCCAAAACTTTTCCTACAACAGATATAAGGCTCACTGGTCTATAATTACCTGGGTCATCTCTACTGCCCTTTTGCAATCCTCCAGCCCTCTGGTACTAAACCTATGGACAACGATGACTTAAAAGTCAAGGCCAAAGGTTTTGCCAACTCCTCCCCAGCTTCCCAGAGAATCCACGGATAAATCTAATCTGGCCTCTACTTTCACACCTAGAAGTGATAACACCTCCCTCCTTACTAACCTCAATCCTTTCTAGTCTAATAGCCTGTACGTCAGTTTTCTCCTCTACAATATTCTCCTTTTCCGGAGTGAAAACAAATGAGAAATATTCGTTTAGCAACTCTCTGATCTCCACAAGGTCCACACACAACTCCCCACTTCTGTCTTTGATTGGCCCTATTCTTACCCTGTTCATCCTTTTATTTCTCACATACCTATTGAAAGCTTTAGGGCTCTCCTTTATCCTACCTGCTAAAGACTGCTCATGTCCCCTCCTTGCTCTTCTTAACTCTCTCTTTAAATCCTTCCTAGCTAATCTGTAACTCTCCATCACTCATCTGAACCATCTTGTCTCAATGCCACATAAGCCTCCCTATTCCACTTAATAAGAGATACAATTCCTTTAGTAAATCACAGTTCCCTTACCTTATCACTTTGTCCCTGCCTGACAGGGACATATCTATCAAGGACATGCAATATCTGTTCCTTAAACCAGCTCCACATTTCGATTGCCCCCTTGCCCTGCATTTTGCTACCCCATTCTATGCCTCCTAAGTCTTGCCTAATCGCATTATAATTGCTCTTCCCCCATCTATGACTGTTGCCTGTGGCATGTACCTATCCCTTTTCATCACTAAACTAAACGTAACAGAATCATGATTATTCTCTCCAAAGTGCTCACCTACCAGATCCAGTGTGGCCTCCCCTCTTTCCGGCCCTTCGACATTCTGTATCAGGAAACCCTCCTACACACATTGGACAAAAACTGATCCATCCGACGTACTAGCATTTCTAGTCAATGATGGGGAAGTTAAAGTCCCCCATAATGACCACCCTGTTCCTATCACTCCTGCCCAGAATCATTTTGCCAATCCTCTCCTCCACCTCCCTGGAACTTTGCAGAGGCCGATAAAAAACTCCCAGGAGTGTGACCTCTCCTCTCTTGTTTCTAACCTCAGCCCATACCACCTCAATACATGAGTCCTCGTCAAAAGTTCTTTCAGCCACTTTTCTACTGTCCTTGACTAACAAAGCCACACCTTCCCCTCTTTTACCACTTTCCCTTACCTTAATGAAAGATCTAAACCCCGGAACCTGCAACATCCAATCCCAGCCTTGCTCTATCCATGTCTCAGAAATGGCCACGACATTAAAGTCCCAGGTAACTATCTATGCTGCAACTTCACCTACCTTCTTCTGGATACTCCTGGCATTGAAGGAGACACACTTAAAACCAGCTTGCTGTCTGCCAGAACACTCCTGTGACCATAAAATCCTGTTCATGTCCTCCCTACTCACATCCTCCTGTGAACTGGAACTACACAGTTTCCCATCCGCCTCCTAGCATTAGCAAATTTCCCATCCATGATATTAGTACTCCTCTGGATCAAATAAAGACCGTCCTGTTTGTAGAGGTACCACCTTCCCCAGAATGAGCCCTAATTATCCATGTACCTAAAACTCTCCCTCCTGCATCATCCTTGCAGCCATGTGTTCAGCTGATATCTCTCCCTGTTCCTCACCTCGCTATCACGTGGCACGGGTAACAAACCAGAGATAACAACTCTGTTTGTTCTAGCTCTCAGCTTCCACCCTAGCTCCCCGAAATCCCGCCTTACATCCCTATCCCTCTTTCTACCTATGTCGTCGCTACCTATGTCGTCGCTACCTATGTGGACTACGACTTGGGGCTGGTCACCCTCTCCCTTCAGGGCCCCAAAGACATGATCCGAGACATCACAGACCCTGGCACTGGGGAAGCCACACCACTAACCATGAGTCTCTTTCATTCCCAACAAACCTTCTATCTGACCCTCTAACTATTGAGTCCCCAATGACCAACACTCTCTCCTTCCCTTCTGTGCAACAGGAACAGACTCTGTACCAGAGACCTGCACCCCAGTGTATGCCCCGGTAAGTACCCCACCACCCCCCGACAGTATTCAAAATGGTAAACTTGTTTTTAAGGAGAATGACCACAGGGAATCCCTGCACTGACCGTTTCTTCCCCCTTCCAAAGTTACCCAGCTTTCTCCATGCTCAGGAGTAACTACTTCCATTTAACTCTTATCTATCATAGACTCTTCCTCCCGAATGATCTGACGTTCATCCAGCTCCCGCTCCAGTTCCCTAACAAGGTCTTGGAGGAGCAAGAGTTGGGTGCATGCACTTCCTGCAGATGTACTTGGAATAGGACACTAATGGCATCCCTTACCTCAAACATCATGCAGGAGGAACATTCTTCTCCCTGCACTGCCATCCCTGCCTGTCCCCTTATCAGAAAATAAAAAAAGAGAAGCTTGTCTGATGTGCCCGGTGTTTAAAGGTTAGAGGAGGTGGATGGGTGGGAGACCCTAGAAAACACTCAGTTATATAGCTGAGGGGAAAAAAAGTCCCTCCTTTCCCAGAAACAACTTCTCTCTGAGGTAAGCTTTTAAAGATTTAAATTAGTGACTCACCTTTCCCGACAGCTCCTGCTCTTCCTGCTACTAAAAACAGAAATGGAGGGCTCGACGCTTGAGGTCAGAAAAGATCTTGAAGGATGTTGCCAGCGTTGAGAGATTTGAGGAGCAGAGAAAGGCTGAATAGGCTAGGATATTTCCCCTGGAGCGCTGGAGGCTGACCTTACAGAGATTTATAAAATTATGTGGAGCATGGAGAGGATAAATAGACAAAATATTTTCCCTGGAGTGGGGGAGTCCAGAACTGGAGGGCATAGGCTCAGGGTTAGAGGGGAAAGATATAAAAAGGGACCTAAGGGGCAACCTTTTCACGCAGAGGATAGTGCGTGTATGGAATGAACTGCCAGAGGAAGCGGTGGAGGCTGGTACAATTGCAACATTTAAAAGGCATCTGGAAGGGTATGAATAGGAAGGGTTTAGAGGGATATGGGCCAAGTGCTGGCAAATGGTACTAGATTAGGTTAGGATATCTGGTCGGCAGGGATGAGTTGGACTGAAGGGTGTGTTTCCGTGCTGTGCGTCTCAATGACTCTATGACTGAGGTAAACAGGGATTTTGATGTTCTGGTATATGAAACACAAAAAAAGTATGCATGTACAGGAAATAATGACCGAAGGATCTCTATGACATCTCTATGACTCTTTGACAACCTGTTCAGGAAAAGAAAAACTTGAAATTTTCAAATCTTCAATCAATCTTCCACAAAGAATGCAAATAGATTTCACCCAAAACTGATGTGGAGGATTTTCTTTTCAGAACTGGGAGAGATCAGCTGGGGAGCTTGCTCAAAGCAAGCCTGCTTTCAACCCAGGCCTGTTCTTGGCAGGCTTCCCTCCAACTTAATCAAATAAAACCAGTCTCTCTAAAACACTCATGACTTGAAAAACCCCAGCAAAATCTACAGCAAAGCAAGCAATTATCACCTGTCATATGATTTCTAAAGATCTTAATTAAAATCTGTTTCCAATGTTTCGAGTGAACTTTCAATTTCTACCTTTTGAAGATACTAGACAGGTATGTCTACAAATCTTACAATAGTTTTTTCATAAGCCTTCAAAACCCAAGTTCTTCAAGCAATCAAATTTTATCTTGATTATCAATTTCAAAGCTATGGATCTTGGCAAGGATCATTTTTAATACCAGGGAGAAGGACATTTAGATCTTTCCTTTGACAATTCTCCTAGAAATCTACCACCTTTTTTAGTATGGGTCAAGCCATAATCAATTAACTCAATATCTTTCTTCCATCGGTTGAATCAGTGTTTTTATTTTCTTTAGGAATTGGAGCAATAATTTTCTTTGTAAATGTATAACCAAGTGCATGAATTCATTCATGTATAGTTCACTGACATACTATAAACCAACGCTTTGCGGATTTTTGCAAATTCCTTCCACAAGTGATATTGCTGTATTGAATAAATCACTTACACTCAAACTAGAATTCATGTCCTTACATACCTTCACACAAGCACTAACAATTCCCTTCCAGTTTTTATCTTACTGAAATTAGCCACTATTAAAATAAAGCATCAGTCTATTCTGCAATGACAACAATATTTTGCTGTCTATCATCATATCTACGGAATAAGATGCTAAGATTACTCATTATGATAAAACTTGCTTTAATGCAGAACTGCTCCAGAACATAAATATTATGCCTGGTTAAGTTTCCAAGTAACGGACGAGGCTCTGTGAATCAAATGTAATCATCTTACATATCTTCATAGAGCATATTGGCAGCCATATCTGATTTTAAGAGATATTGTCAGGGGTATCCTTTGTAATGCTCCGGTTCTACTGTGATAAATTAATTTAAGTTGTTATTTATGGCTTATTCCAATCTTATACCCAAGTTATGGTAGCTAACTGTGCACAATCTGACAGAAATAGCTAAAACTCTAAAATTACTTCTGTCGACAGAATTTGATTCACATATTGCATATCAGACACAGAAATACTGCAGCTTTCCAATATTTTTGAAATGTGTAAGTAAGTGTGATGGCTAGGACATATCGTAAGAACAGTTGAGGTTTGTTTTCTAAAAGATGCACTATGCAACAAAATTGATAGTGCCTTTAAACCTGTTGGACAAAAAGTAAACTAAGATACAAGGATGTATGTAAGTGAGACATTATTATAACTGAAAATGTGTTGCTGGAAAAGCACAGCAGGTCAGGCAGCATCCAAGAAGGAATGCTCATGCCCGAAACGTCAATTCTCCTGCTCCTTGGATGCTGCCTGACCTGCTGCGCTTTTCCAACAACACATTTTTAGCTCTGATCTCCAGCATCTGCAGTCCTCACTTTCTCCTAGAAGACATTATTATAAATCAAACTGATGTCAATGACTGGCACCAGACCAGATATGACCAAAGCATTTGATATTGAAATGGATATACCTGGATTAGGTGCTGTTCAGAAAACAGTATTGCACAACTGATTCCTGGGACAAAAATGTATAACAAAGCTCAGCAAGTTGAACCTGTACCTAGTGGGTGTGTAGAAGAATGAGAGCTGGCCTTCTAGAGATAGTCGTGAGGGGACGGACAGAGCGAGTTTAGAACCCAGGTATAGAGTTTACAAATTAGAGATCTCCCATAGATCTGAAATGAGATTATTTTACCTCAATGTTTTTGTCTCCAGAGCAGTGTGGAGGTTGGTCAGTGAATAAATTCAAGGCTGAGTTAGATAGATTATTGGTCAAAAGCATTCAATATTCTAGGGGAAAGCAATAAAATTAAATTAAGGCCATAAGCAGATCAGTTATCAACTGACTGAATGGTGGAGCAGGGTGAGGGGCTGAATTGTCTATTCCAACTCCAATTTTTTATGTTCTTGCAACTCCAACATCAGTTTGCTTAGCTGTTGTGAATCATATGTAATGTCGCAAAGCCAAAGAAATTTAGCTATTTATGATCAAATTGGACATCAAACAGCTAGAGACTCTGTGGATCATTAGCAATGAGACATCACTGTTTAAAAGATGGGTCAACGTAGTGAAACATTAGCTTATATATTCCATAACTCATTCATGTTCACTTTTAATGAATTTGAAAGGGCTCACTTGTTCCTATTATTTAAGAGGAGTGACAAAAAAAATTTAAACTCTCATGGGGCTTTCAGCAGTTGTTGATGGATTTTCTTATGGATCCAGGAACAGGTATTACATTGTATAAGCAGCTAGTTAAACTCTCATAAGCATCGTTAGTAATTAGATACAGTCTGAGTAAGACTTGATCATACAATCGTAAGCAGCTTAAGTATAGAGGAAAGCCACTTGGCCCATCATGTCTACATATCTATAGAAGAACATTTTGCACAATTCTACCCAAAGTCCATTTCAATTCTTCTTGCTTCAGAAAAAGAATAAATTCTCTTTTAAAGTTCATGATGGAATCCAACTCCACCACATTTTGACGAAGCATTCCAGATCCTCTGCACTTGCTGTAATAAAAAACATCTTCCTCACGTATGCATTAATTCTTTTGTCAATAACTTTCACTCAAATGACCTCTGGTTTTCGATCCTTCCACCAACTGAAGTTTTCATCTCTAATATTACTTGGTGGTTCTCTTACCCTTGTCTGAAGTTCCACAAGGCTCTTCTCCAATCAATGGTCTTCATGATTTTCAGAGGTACTGTTAGAACCCGCACTGATTTTTCATTATTTTATTATTTTCTAAAGTCAGTTTTGGTTTGGAAATGTGAACTGTGAGCTGAGAGCTGAATGTGACCTGCAGACTTAGAGCAGGACTTTGATTAGAAACAAAGCAAACAAATTGATATTTGCTTGTGAAACCAGGCCTGGTATTTTATTGCTTGTTGATTCTTGTTCTAAGAATGCTGTAGACATTTTGCTTCTGTAGATTCATTATGAAGAAATAGATGGAGATGGTTAAGTTAGCAAGGGTCTCACAGGGAGACAACCAGTTTAAAAAAGAGAAACCAAAGATTTTGAATTGCATTTAAATCAGAAGGATTATGCCTGTGAAAGCTGTAGTTCCCTGGTTATCCTCCCATTATCAACTTATGGAAATTTGGGCAATAGAATCTGTTATAAGTATTAAGCAAACATTCCTCAGAGGTGACTGGAAGCTGGTTCCATGCACTGCTGTCTTCAGAAACCAAGCAAAATAAAACTCTATGGACTGTGGTGTTACGGATCGTGAAGTCTGTTTAAATGAACTGCCCAGTTATACCTTTGCCTTTAATCTCTTGCTTTATCCCTAAATGATATCTGCTTGTCTGACTGCATTTGTGTGAAAATGGAGCTAGAATCAAAGGAGATTATGTTTATATCATAGACATTAATTAGATTACCTTGTGGTTTAACTTTACTTGGCTAAAGCTACTGTATTATTAATACATTGTTAGGTCTTTTGTTTAAGCTATAACCTTAATATCTGGTTTTGATTATTCACAAAATCTGGTTAAGTTCCACTGGGGGCAATTTTTAGTGTGAGGGACTGTTTTAGTTTTACTGTGCCGCAAATGCAAGGCAGTTGGACTTGAATCTGGATCATCAGGTCCAGTAGTTGGGACACTAATACAATGCAAGACCGATCACCATGATTTACACATAATTTAGGTAAGGACCTTAATGTACATGCAACCCAATAGGCTGAAGACTGATGTAAACTAATTCAGAGAGTGAGCATGCCTTTAATAAGGAAAAATACAATGTCAAAGTTTTTGGGCTTAAGAATCACTAGTCATGTTTACATAATGCAAAATGGAGGGGAGGGGAGGGGAGGGGTACAATAAAGTCAACAGATTATGAAAGAGAACCGAGGGAAATAAATACTTATTTGCAATATACAGGTAGTGCAAAGTAGCTAAAGACAAAACAAGTAGAATTTAAGATTTTTTGGTGAATATCAAGACTCTGCTACATGTAAGTTTGGAGGTTTGTATTCAGTTTTGATCCCCAGACAATGGTGAAGGATACCAAGGCTTTGCAGACAATATCAAAGAGGATGACAAAGATGTTACTTCGCCTCAGAACTCAAGTATAACGGAGGGCTACCTACTTTGGAAAATCATGAACTTAACTATGGTATCAAATCTAATTGGATAGGTTATTTCAGATGGTGAAGAAATGTAGGATTAGTGGGAATTTTTGATGAAATCTAAAGCCAGACTCATGATATGTGCCAAGATGTACTTCTTTTCATAGAAAATTATCACTTTTGAAAATGTTTTCCAAAATGTATGGTGAGTTAAGAATTGTTGCAGTTCTTTAGAAGACAGATTCACATGTTCTTGGTTTTTTTTGTGGGGTGGGAGTGGGAGACGGAGACGATAGATAGAGAAAGGCATTTTTGGTGCCACATGATAAACTACTAATCAGTAGGAGTGGTGAATTATGCGCAACTAGTCACCTCTAACATTGACTGCTTACCTTATGGAAGTGGAAGGTAATACTTTTCCTGATTTCGTTGCAGGCATTTCACTGGTTTTTTGCATCTCACAATATACTATATAGTTTCCAATAGTGGAGAAGGTTGTTCTGTTCTATGTCTGGGTCTCTGGAAACCTTGTTGTACTTTCCACCATTTGCCTGACCCAGCATGCAGCACTATACCTTGACCTCCCCCATTGTACTTGTAGCTCCTTTTCATCCTTTGATGATCTTACCTTGCTATTCCTTCATTTTTTTTTCTGTTTATTAAGCACTACTTCAAGTTTCTCTGTAAAATTATCCTCCCCTTCTCCCTCAGCCTCTTCAGACCAAACTTTGTAATTTCAGTAACATCTCAACTCCACTTGCTATTTACTTCAGATTGGTAATGCAGTGGACAGTGAATGTTGTCTCAGCGTATAATGGGATGAGCTGAAGGGCTGAGGAAGTGGCAGATGATGTTTAATTTAAATGAGTGTGAGGTGTTGCATTTTAGTAAGGCAAATCAGGAGAGGGCAATAAACTTAACGGTAGGGTTCTGGGAAGTGTTGCCGGACAAAAAGACCTTGGGCTGCAGGTTCTCAGTTTCTTAAGGGTGCAGTCACAGATTGACAGGGTAGTGAAGGTGGTGATTGGCATGCTTGACTTTACTGATCAGTGTATTGAGTATAGGAGTTGGGATGTCATATTGAGGCTGTACAGGACATTGGTATTTTGGAATTCTCTGTTCAGTTCTGGTCTCCTTGCTTTGGTAAAGATGTTGTTAAACTTGAAAGGGTGCAAAAAAAGGTTTACAGGATGTTTCCAGGATTGGAGGGTTTGAGATAAAGGGAGAGGCTTAATAGGCTGGGGCTATTTTCCCTGAAGTACAGAGGCTGAGGAGAGACCTTATAAAGATTTTTAAAAATCATGAGGGACATAGAAAAGGTGAACAGATATGGCCTTTTTCTCAGACACTAAGTTTATAGCTTAAACAAAATAACTAACAATTTATTAATAATACAATAGCTTCAACAGAATAAAGTTAAACCACAAGGTAATTTAATTAATGTGCATGGTATAAACATAATCTCCTTTGATTCTAGCCTCACTTTCACGCTCTTGCAGTCAGACCATTGAGGAATAAGGTAAGAAATAAAAGAAAAGGTTCATTTAAACAGACTCCATAATCTGATTTTCCTGGGTAAGGGAGTCCAAACCTAGAGGATATAGATTTAAGGTGAGGGGGGAAAGATTTAAAAGGGACCTAAGGGGCAATGTTTTTACGCAGAGGGTGGTACATGTATGAAATGAGCTGCCAAAGGAAGTGATAGAGGCTTACAACATGTATACATTACAATATTTAAAAGGCATCAGGATAGGTATATGAACAGGAAGGGTTTGGAGGGATATTGGCCAAAAGCTGGCAAAATGTAACTAGATTAATTTACGACATCTGG
Source organism: Chiloscyllium plagiosum (assembly GCF_004010195.1). Classification (NCBI taxonomy): domain Eukaryota; kingdom Metazoa; phylum Chordata; class Chondrichthyes; order Orectolobiformes; family Hemiscylliidae; genus Chiloscyllium; species Chiloscyllium plagiosum. The sequence goes on from NC_057719.1 coordinate 58,289,059, forward strand.
TCAGCATAGATGAGTGGACAAGGGGTCTGTTTCATGCTGTACAATTCTACGACTCTAATGCTAATGGTTAGCTATCTACGCATATAAACATTGAGTATATGGCGGTCAACCTTCCAATATTGTCCTAGAATCTCCAGGAACGGAAGATTACTCTCCAAGAAATTATGTAGGCAACGCAGGAGTAAAATCACAAGCATATTGCTTTTTTGTTCTTATTTTATTTGTATGCTTTTTTTATTTGTTGTTGAAATATTGAAGATGAGAAAAAAGGTTATTTGACTGACAATCAAAGTAATCTACTGATATTCAAAAGTCTGTTTGCTTCTCAGTTTATGTGAATGCACTGCAGATACTACCACACTGGAATGTGAGAGTGGGTAGCTAAATGAAGGTGACATGATGAAAATTCCAGAAATGCATCCAACCAGAGCTCCTGCTGGCTTACAAATTCCACCTTGCAAACCAAATAACATGTTCAATCTGATTTAACTACTTTCTTGAACCGAAACACTCCTACAGAATTCTACTATGAAAAGGAATACTTCTCTAATTCTATATTCAAGTTATAATGATAGACGCTCAGGTTCTAAGCATTCAAACGCATTGCTATTTCCCACTCTCCTAACTAATTATATTTTCCCAATCTTGTTACCACATGTATAAAGAATTGGGCTTGAATAATAGCAAAGTGTATTTATTTTTAATTGCAGGCATTCACTCACTTTTTCATTCTTTATCTCCTGAGCCAAATGTTTGGTCAAAGAATAGCCATTTAACATTCAGAATTACCTCTCTCTGCTGGGCATCTCAATAAAGCTGCATGACAGTTTGAAACCAGACAGGCCCAGACCTAAAGTTAAACTATATTAGCTGCCCAATTTTGCGCAAATTTACTTTTTCACAATAAGTCATCAAAACAAAACTGGACACTTGCTTTTCTACAAGCTGCTAAATTTTAAATTGCATGTTTTAAACACAAATAAAATGAATGTGCTACACTAAAACAAGAATGCAGATTACTGGTAAATTAAAATTATAAGAATTACAGAAGTCAGAGCTCAGAAGAGCAATGCTGCCAATACAATTACTACTGGTCTTCCATTAGCAACCCCACAAAACTGTCCAGTGAAGAATCTCTGATATTCACAGCTTTCCTTATTTAGAATACTATCTTCAAACTTATCATTATATTCTTAGATCAACACAGAATCTACAGAAAACAAACAAACCATGTAGTCTAACTTATTTATGCTGGTCATTAGTCTTAACATGTACCTCCACCCATTCTAATGAATATGCACATGAATGATGTTTTCAAACAAAAGCAAGTTCTTTTATTCCCACCAGAGCTCCATGTAAAATCATTTTCTTTTCATATTTTGGATCTCTTAAGCTTGGTATTTTATGTTCCATTGAACAGCTGTTCTCCAGCTTCACCTAATGTAACTCCAAAACTGGGCTGTAAGAAGTATCCAGATTGGTTGACCCTTTAACTATTCTTTCTTTCTGACTGGTAGGAAACTTGCCCACATTCAGTAACTCCCCTAAAAAGAAATCCGTTTCTTTATGGCAAATGCACTGGAATGCAATGTTTCTTACTAACTGGAAAATTAAGACCAGATTTACAGCACAAAGCTACTTTTAAACATGACGCTGTACCTTTTAAGGTTTATAATTCAACTGCTGAAACACACACATTTATAATATAGGGATATTTATTTAAAGGATATAACTAACTAAGTTAGTTTCTCCCCTTACTTGTAAATATGTTAAGAAAACAGAATCTCCAAGATAGCACTTGGAGAAGTTCAATAAACACGACTGAGACCGTATCTACCTTCCCTTGAAAAAAAAGAGCCGGAAATGACATAATCCCCCTTAAGAAATCAAGACCTATAAACAGAGAGGCAGGACACACCACCAGCGCTTCAGCAGAGACTCTCACTGATGATGTTACTTAGTTTGGTGACGAAACGCCTGAAAAAAAAACCTTTAAGATCAGTGAGCAACTTACATACTTAAGTCCACAAGAGTTACATTAGTTTTTAAACTTCAGGATGAATTTACTCCCTCCAGTGTTAAAGTTCTTAAATACTTAAACCAAGTTATTTACCCACACTCAAATGTCCAGGTTCTCTAAATTAGGATTATCTTCGGCACATTTTTGCTTCAGTATTTACTGTGGAAAAGGATATGAAAGATATAGAATGTAGGGAAATACATGGTGACATCTTGAAAAATGTCCATATTACAGAGAAGGAAGTGCTGGATGTCTTGAAACGCATAAACGTGGATAATTCCCAGGACCTGATCAGGTGTACCCTAGAACTCTGTGGGAAGCTAGGGAAGTGATTGCTCGGCCTCTTACGGAGATATTTGTATCATCAATAATCACAGGTGAGGTGCTGGAAAACTAGAGGTTGGCAAACGTGGCAGGATTGTTGAAGAAAGATGATAAGGACAAGCCAGGGAACTGTCGACCAGTGAGCCTGACGTCGGTGGTGGGCAAGTTGTTGAAGGGAATCCTGAGGGACAGGATGTACATGTATTTGGAAAGGCAGGGACTGATTAAAGATAGTCAACATGGCTTTATGAGTGGGAAATCATGTCTCACAAACTTGATTGAGTTTTTTGAAAAGTAACAAAGATGATTGATAACAGCAGAGTGGTAGATGTGATCTATATAGACTTCAGTAAGGCATTTGACAACATGAGAGACTGGTGAGCAAGGTTGGGTTTCATGGAATACAGGGAGAACTCACCATGTGGATACAGAACTAACTCAAAAGGCAGAAGACAGAGGGTGGTAGTGGATGGTTGTTTTTCTGACTGGAGGCCTGTGACCAGTGGAGTGCCACAAGGATCAGTGCTTGGTCCATTACTTTTCATCATTTATATAAATGATTTAGATGTGAGAATAAGAGGTATAGTTAATAAGTTTGCAGATGACACCAAAATTGGAAGTGTAGTGGACAGCGAAGAAGGTTACCTCAGATTACAATGGGATCTTGATCAGATGGGCCAATGGGTTGAGAAATGGCAGATGGAGTTTAATTTAGATAAATGTGAGGAGTTGCATTTTGGGAAATCAAAACTTATCAGGACTTATACACTTAATGGTAAGGTCCTAGGGAGTGCTGCTGAACAAAGAGACCTTGGAGTGCAGGTTCATAGCTCCTTGAAAGCGGAGTCGCAGGTAGGTAGAATAGTGAAGAAGGCTTTTGGTATGCTTCCCTTTATTGGTCAGAGTATTGAGTACAGGAGTTGGGAGGTTATGTTGAGGCTGTACAGGACATTGGTTAGGCCACTGTTGGTTGCCAGGGTTGGAGGATTTGAGCTATAGGAGAGATTGAATAGGCTAGGGTTGTTTTCCCTGGAGCGCCGGAGGCTGAGAGGTGACCTTAGAGGTTTAAAAAATCATAAGGGACATCGATAGGGTAAATAGACAAAGCCTTTTCCCTGGGGTGGGGGAATCCAGAACTAGAGGGCATATTTTAGAGTGGGAGGGGAAAGATATAAAAGAGACCTAAGGGGCAACGTTTTCACTCAGAGGGTGCTACATGTATGGAATGAGTTGCCAGAGGATGTGGTGGAGGCTAGTACAATTGCAACATTTAAAAGGCATCTGGATGGGTATATGAATAGGAGTGATTTGGAGGGATATGGGCCGGGTGCTGGCAGGTGGGACTAGAGTGGGTGGGATATCTGGTTGGCATGGACAAGTTGGAATGAAGGATCTGTATCCAGTGCTGTATATGTCCATGACTATGACTATGACCTCTGGATGACCAACTAAGCTAATCACTAAAAGATACCAAGGCCATTCGTTAATTATTCAGGTCAGAATCTGATGTGACTTAACCAATAGATGCAATTTTCCTCTACTAGATTTGTTCCCAGCCATTTATACAGTACAACAATCCCCCAAATTTTGGCTTGATTTTGGAAGCCCATCTAAACCAGAAGTTACAAATTGCAAAATAATTTAAAATTCAATTTGGAACGGGGTGGGGGAAATGGGAAGAATGTTTCTCTTTATAAGATTTTCTTTTCCAAATACCTAAAGAATCAAAAATTAGAAACTGCTTGGAACCATTAAGTGATTATTTAATATTACTAAAAGACTTCACATTCCATTAAACTACATTTTTCTCATTTTATGGAGCCTTTTTGCTAACAGACAAAGGTGATGTATCCATAGAACTTTCAATTTGCCCACACTACCTTACAATTTTTTCAAAAATATAGTTGTACAATTGTTGTTTGGGTAACAGATGATGCTACTGTCTCCCTGTACAATGGCAAGTTCCAACAATACAGGTAGCAACTTCGTAATGTGCAAAGTAAAAACCGCTTAAAAATTACAGTTAGGAAATATTTTAAAAATTGTATCAAAATGGATATATCTTAAACACAATGCAAATATCCTAACATTGAAATGAACTTGGAACATAGAGTCTAAAAACAGAATACAAATTCTGTCGATGAATAATTTGAGAAATGGCTGCCAAGCATTAAGTGTAGCATTTCATATTATTAGAAAATATTGCCACAGATGAAACAAAATGAATATTTACATTTTCCTTTTTGAAGAATGTACGGCTGCCATTGTGGTAGGTAATATTTTATGTAATGCTGTCCAACTGAAGGAAATATTTTGCTTGACTCTCTCTTCAAATCCATCTTCTCATACTTTAGCTGTCTGTTTTGGCAATGAATGAACTGTCTATACAATGAACAATGACTGCTCCTTGAGTAACCTACAAGGGTACACACTGAAGATGTGGGTTGGCAACCATTAGTTTTTTTTTTCCATGCCTTTCATTGGTGAAAAATGATCACTTATCCTCTGTCAATGTCGTTGAAGAGTGAGTTCAAATTCAGATCTCCCACTTGAAATAACTGTCTCCTGGTATGTGGCAAATACTCTGATTGTAGTTTTACAATTCAGAATAATAAACATAAATAATGATTGCCTGAAATTAAATTATGGAGCACATTTGGTTATTTAATAGTTAAATGACTAATAATATTTAATTCTTAAATTGCAACTCTATTCAAAAATTGACCTTGGAAAACATTTACCAAGGAAGCAGTGTCTTATGCAAATGTGACAGAAAGGGCAGAAGTGGTTTGACTGTATTTTGTTTTTAAATCAATAACCACAGAATACACCATGAGGTTTGCTTTATTATTGACCTCTATTATATGTGATTAACAAATAACATTCTGAAATTGACCAAAGACAAACATTTCTGATCAAATTTCATTTTCAAATTTCTTGCCAGATCTCATTATTTTGTACTGCTTCTCATGTTAGTGTCATGTCATTGCACGTTTCCTTGCTAGGCAGGGAAAAATATTGAACAAAACAAGAAGTTAAAATTATCTTTACGTACATAACTACATTCTCCTAATTTCTCCAGCCATTTTATGGATCTCAGAGGTCTGTGTGTAGTAGCAGCTGAAGAAACCAGATGTAAATCCCCTAAATGTCAAATGACATGCACGGATCTTTGGAGCAGAATGCTGGGAGATAACAGCTTGAATTAAACAAAGGAACATCTCACCTCAATTGAGTTGGCAAATTGAAACCATTTACTGTTTAATTTTGAGATGTAAAGATCTTATGGCAGATCACAATATTTGATTCCTTAACAACTTAAGAGCCACCAATGATTACTGAAGGATAACAGAAGATTTTGTTAGTTGCAGTTCAAGATATTTCCTTCTTGAATTCATTGGTTTCAAAGTATACAAGAAATTTCATCTTCCAATTGCTTAGTAGCACAGAATTTGAATACTGAGGAAAAAAAGAAAACTATTATCCTGTCTTCTCTTTTTACACTCATAAGAGCAAATGGAATAATGCAAGATTTCAAACAGTAACAACAAATTTATACGTCAGGAAAAAAGAAGTGATGGTTGCTTGGGAAGTTGACTCTAGTTAAGAAAGATTTAACGGCAATCTAGGTTTGTTCAATATATTGTATCAGCTTCATGACACTATGATCTTTTGCTATAAATTCTGTGTCTGATGACTATTTTCCACTAGTCACCTGATGAAGGAGCAGCACTCAAAGCTAGTACTTCCAAATAAACCTGTTGGACTATAACCTGGTGTTGTATGATTGTTAACTTTGTCCACTCCAGTCTAACACCAGCACCTCCACATCCTGATTTATTAATGCATTGCCATGAAAAAAAGCAATAGAAGACCATGGACTGATTATCTTAAATCAATTGTTTGGGTATCAGTTGATATTTATATATATTAGAAGTGACATCAGTCCAGTGCTACAGGGCAATATAAAGCTCATTCCCTAACTCTTGCATCTCCTCTTCACCCCCTTGCAAAATGTCCAGCATCCACTTCATATAGAGAACTCAAAAACACTACAATGACATTGAGTATTTGAAGGCCCAGAAAATATATCAAAATAAACAGATATACATCCCTTGAACAACAGTATAAGCAAATCCTGCATGGCAGAATCCATTATGAGTATGAAAGAAAGGCAAACGATCAAACTGACAATACAAGCCTAGTTTGTAAATAAACCCCACACTACAGAATCCATTATTGCTTTTGCAGGGAGCCCATAAATGTATATTTACTTAAGTTTTAAAACAGGCAAATAGATGGCGAGTCTGATTGTCAAAAAAATAAGTTCAGACATCTATCAAATCTTTAAAGCTTCCAAAAAAAAAGTTGAGCTGTCTTTAAAGAACAATTGGAAACTCTGGGCAAAGCAGAAAGAGCCAGCTATTGATATCAACCGATATCAATTCATATCAATAATATGCAATGCAGAGCAGCAATTTATCTGATGGATGATCTATTCAAATGTACCTGAAGACTTCTCCACTTTATTATGAAGGTGTTTTATCTGAAATAGTCATTGACAATGTTATTGACTGAAAATATATTGATATCTTTGACGACTTAGAAACAACAATTTACAAAGCAGACAGGCTGCAGCAAGGGAAAAGGTTTGAATTTGCAAAGAATGGAGTCATCGAGTCTACAACCCATTCATTCAGACAGATCCTGTTTATGGATCTAAAAAGTTGTAAGACATGAAGTCAGAGAGATAACCTGCCTGGAGCTACAGCCTTTGTGCTCTCCCTCTTTCTCGGAAACGCCTGTCATTGAAGTTACTAGAAAATCTCACTACAGCAAATAGCAATAGGGGATCTGACACACTAGACTGCCAAACTTATATTACAATCTGGCTAGGGATCAGTGGCTTTTATTTTTAACTTAGAAGAAGTGCGATTTCCAAGGAAATTACTGAGATAATAAAGCTATACAATTCCACAATATTGCATTAAAGTTTATTGTTGTTTGTTCAATGTTGGAACAGTAATAAAATCCACAATAATTGAGCAACTCATGTCTAACATCCAGAATTAATACGCATTAAATATGGGCAATACACAAAGATCATAACACCCACTTCTCACATCAAATACTAGATCAAGACTGATCCTACTGCAATGTTCACCCCCACCACACGCAATATAGTAGATCATCAAATATCACCAAACTTCACAAGTGATCACAATTCTTCACTTTTGCTGATCTAGCCTGGAAACTCCATCTCAAAGTATTCCATGGTGGAGTGGCTCTTAACAACTGTTTCCATTCTTGTTGAACACCTGTTTTTCCTGGGTTTACGCCCTCCTGGACTCCAAAATTTCATTCCAGCACTCATCCATGCACATACCACTGGCTCTTCATCAACAGAAACTGAGCGAGGTCGTTCCCTGGGTTTTCTATCAAGCTCCAAATTTGCTTAGTTATTTCAGGTAAATACTGCTTGTGAATTTTTTATCTTAACTCTTCAGTGCACTGATGTTCCCACTTTCTCAGCTCTGAGTTCTTCCAATTCCTGACTCTAACACTGAGCTTATTTAATCCTTAAATTTCTTTCTGATTTTTACTGTAAAGAACCATCCAGCTTCTTTTGACTCCTAACCAAGTCCCCTGCACAGAATCTGTGCAGTTCAGGTGAGCCGAGGAGCGCAGATAACTGTAGCCCTTCTAACAGCCCTCCTTAGAACCTGTCCCTGACCACTGACTATATTTAAAGAAGACACTGTTGCTCTTGATCATACAGTTATCCATGATCTACAGTGTAACACAACTGTAATATATCACCAACTTGCAACTCTTATTCATTTTAATAAACTAAAATGTCTCATCTTTTTACCATGAGTTAACTATTGACTGATAGTTCCCAACATCGGTTAGGCATTAACAATTCAACATTTAGATTTCCTGTGGTAACTGGTTGCATTCTTTTCTCTCTTGAAATATAAAATTGTGCACTAACTCCTGAAGGCAAGTTCCTCAGTAATCTCCCTATTGCCACCTCTCCCAACTTCATTCACGAGATTGGGGCTCAAGATATACTCTCTTTAATAGTTTCCCCCATAGCTCCACCTTTGCTGCCACATCCTCCAAGCGACACTCTTGGACAACCACTCAAGCAAGTACTGCAGAACCGTCAAATCTCTGACTACAGCTCAGAACTGAGACATTATGGAGAGTCACAGGGAGCAGCACATTAGACATTTAAACTTCTTCGGCAATTCTCACATAGGGTCATGCGTCAAGACATCCATTATATCATGACAAGCATCTCCAGTCATATTTGTAGCATTTGATAATCTGCAAACTGTAACATGTGACCAATTCTTTCTCAGGCAACTTCTACTTATTAGGGCAGTCCAAATCTAGAAGGCATAGGTTTAGGTGAAAGGGAACACCTTAAAAGGGACCTTAGTGGGGTGTGAGAGAGAGAGTGAGAGTGAGAGTGAGAGTGAGAGTGAGAGTGAGAGAGAGTGAGAGAGAGTGAGAGAGAGTGAGAGAGAGATGATGTGCCACAGGAAGTAGTGGAGGCTGGTACAATTACAGCATTTGAAAGATATTTGGACTACTACACAAATAAAAAGATTTAAAGGTTTCAATGTACACAAGTTCAGTTTGGTTTAGGATAGCTGGTCAGCATGGAAGAGTTGGACACAAGGATCTGTTTCCATGCTGTATGATTCTATGACTCTACACAGTTCAGTGTGCTATACTTTGCAGTATGGACAAGGATCATTATTTTTCTAAAACTATTTTTGACTTAAACCCAACTCATGAATGAACCTTCTGGCAACCTACACATCATTTCCAATTTACATTCACAGGAGGTAGCCAATATCAAGTTTTATGGTCCAACAAATTTCTCTTTTTTTACACCTTATGTCAATTTCAACAAATCACTAACAATAAACAATTTAGTATGGTTGGAAAATCTTCAAAGTTTTATCAAGTACTTATTTTCAACAGTTGTCATATTCCACAGATTGCTCGAAGGCAAGGTGCAAAATTAGGCCACTCTTTAAATTTCTTGAATCGGCATTTTTCCAAATCTGGACTTATGTTATGGGACGTTTGCAAATTAGGAGCAGTGTTAAGATACAATTTTACGGAGCAATAATCTAACCACAGGCCACAAAAGTGGTGATTCACTATTAACATATAACTATTTGGTTCCATACAACTAACAAATAAAAGATTCCAGAAAAATTGAAGTACTCAAGTTGCAGAAAATATGAAATAAATACAGAAAAAAATGGAAATAATCAGCAGGTCAGGCAGCATCTGTTAAGAGAGAAATATATCATAATTATTGTACCACATCAAGGATAAGAATGGTGGTTGACAAATGGACAGGCTTCAAGAACATCCTCATTCTCCGTTATCTCGGAGTCCATTAGTTGAGTCGAAGAACAAGACAGAAGCATCTGCAAGCATTTTCTACCAAAACTGCCAAGTAGACAAATTGGTGATCAATCAATCATTGTAATTGTAAGTGCACTGCCAACGCAGGTATCAATGTGACACTAAGAATGAATCTGAATATACTGGACATTATAAAAGGTAAAAGAATGTCACCAACACCCTAATTCTTGTACTGAAGACCTGTGCATTAGGACATATTTTTTCTGCAAGCTATGCGAATCCAGTATACCTATAATTCAATAATCTTCCCAACTTGGGGAACTGTCCGTGATATCCTTTCCTGAAGATAAAATTGCTCAATCATGTCATCAGTAATTAGAGTTGGAGAAAAAGAGCAGTCAATACTGCTTGCCAATAACAATCAATCAATCTCAATTCACGATTTATTTATCAACACATAGTTCAAATTCTGCAAAAAAAGCACTTTGCTCCGAATCACGGTGCACCCTAACCTTGATCTCAATGAAAGAACTGAATGCCATAAGAGAGGTAAAAGTAGCTGCTTTCAACACCAGGGCAACAAGTATCTTGACTATAGCACCAATCAAACAGAGCAAAGCATGTCAGTAGGGTTTAAAGGACAAAACCTTTTTTGCTCAAGTCTCCATATGCACAACTAGTTGTTGGAAGAGCATCATTACAGCCTCAGACATCCCTACAAGCAATGTCAGTGGCTCAGCGTTCTTCAACACCAGAACCACTGCCTTCCCTTCATTGAACATCAGCAACAGAGCAGTTCTTTGACCATCTTCAACCAGAAGGAACCTAACAATTGACCCTTGATAAATGACATTACCATCTCCGAAAGCCCAATTATCCTGGGAATTACTTTTGACCAGAAACTGAACTGGACCAGCAATTTAAATACAGTGGTTACAAGAGCAGGAGAAAATATGGGCTGCAGATACTGGAGATCAGAGTCGATAATTGTGGCACAGGAAAAGCACAGCGGGTCAGGCAGCGTCCAAGAAGCAGGAGAGTCGATGTTTCAGGCATAAGCCCTTCATCAGGGATGTTACAAGACCAGGTTAGGTGCTAGGAATCCTGTGTCAAGTATCTCAACTCTTGACTCTCCAGATCTGTCTGCTATGTATAAAGTGGCATTTAAGAAGGTAATGGAATACAGTGCACTTGCTTGGATATGTAAAGCTCCAGCAACACTTAAGACGCCATCCAGGACAAAGCAGCCTGATGACAGGATCTTGACTAGATAGGCCAATGGGCCGAGAAGTGGCAGATGGAGTTTAATTCAGGTAAATGTGAGGTGCTGCATTTTGGGAAATCAAATCTTAGCAGGACTTATGCACTTAAAGGTCCTAGGGAATGTTGCTGAACAAAGAGACCTTGGAGTGCAGGTTCATAGCTCCTTGAAAGTGGAGTCGCAGGTAGATAGGATAGTGAGGAAGGCTTTTGGTATGCTTTCCTTTATTGGCCAGAGTATTGAGTACAGGAGTTGGGAGGTCATATTGCGGCTGTACAGGACATTGGTTAGGCCACTGTTGGAATATTGCATGCAATTCTGGTCTCCTTCTTATCGGAAAGATGTTGTGAAACTTGAAAGTGTTCAGAAAAGATGTTGCCACAATTGGAGGATTTGAGCTACAGGGGGGAATCTTTTTCACACAAAGGGTGGTACGTGTATGGAATGAGCTGCCAGAGGAAGTGGTGGAGGCTGGTACAATTGCAACATTTAAAAGGCATTTGGAAGGGTATATAAATAGGAAGGGTTTGGAGAGATATGGGCTGGGTGCTGGCAAGTGGGACTAGATTGGGTTGAACAGGTTGGACCGAAGGGTCTGTTTCCATGCTGTACATCTCTATGACTCTACGCATATTCACCACCTTCCACATCTCTTCACTACCAATACACAGTGACAGCAGTGTGCACCATATACATTGTATCAGAGCCCTGGCTGCTAAAACACAGATTACCATCTTGGCTAAACAGCAAAGAATGCTGGGTTCACTGGCCAACTAAAACTCTGAAGTCACAAAGCCACAAATACCAGATACAATAGCCAGGTGCTAATGACATTAACACAATGTAAAAGGCAACAGTTATCCTGGACAGACATACCCCAACAATTTATCCACCAAATGAAGGAGGGTCGAGACAAAAAGGCATCAGGTCACGCTAGACAAAGAAACAAACAATAGCAAGACATCCAAATGATTGACAATGTTTCAAAATATTAAGTGTGTCTCCCTTATAGTTAGAACTATAGGGAAGTTCCAGAAAACCATCCAAAAAAGTATAAAAACAAGGTTCACCTGCAAACCAATCTCTATTGGATCTTCGGAGGAGACCAGCATGGCCTAAGGCAGAGTCTAACCATCCAGAGAGTGAGCAAGGGCGAGAGAGAGAGCGCGAGAAAGAGAAAACACCTCCACATACCCAAAGACAGAACCAGAGAGAGCACACAACTGCTTAAATCTACAAAAGATTCTGGAAGTACTGCAACCTTAAGGAGCCAAATAGGACTAGAGATAGTATGTTTAGTATTAAAGGCTATTGTAACTTGTTTCCTAATAAAGTTGGGACTGTTTTGCATTTGTACTGGCTTGTGTTTGTAGTGATTTGACTGCTTTGGTATTTTGAGACACCTGGGCAATCCGTTCATAATATTCTGGTTGGAGTTGTCTGACTTGTTTTAGGAGGAAATAGACAACAACATTATACTCTACAGTAACTGACCAAACTCTGACAGCACTTTCCAAACTCTACCTGCTGAAACAACAAGGGGACCAAATGTACAGATCACCATCACCTGCAAGTTGTCCTCTCAGCCACACTATCCCAAACCATGCTGACCTGGAACAGAAAATGAAGCAGCTAATTTTTGCCTTGATAACAATTCCATATTGGATGCAGATTCAAACACTCCAATTTATAATTACATTACAAAGGATAGATGGCACAAAAACAGGCTATCCAATTCATGTCAGTGGAGACTTTTCACTTCTTTCCTCACTTAAAACAATCATTGTAACCCTCTAAATTCACTTACGTGCAGCTATAACGTGCGGATCCTCCCATCAGCTATCCCTTGATTAGAAGGGGATGCCTATACAGGGTGGAGAGTTTCAAAGAAATCTAATTGATAGTTTTTTTGATCTTCTCTTGGGTAATAAGACAGGACAAGTGACAGTAAGGGGACACTTTGGGTCAAGTAATCATAATTCTATTTGTATTAAGATAGTTGTAGGGTAATCGCTACATTAAAATTTAACTTTTTAATTGGAGTAAGGCAAATTTTATGGTGTCAAACAAGATCTTTCGAAATTGATTGGATTACACAGTTCGCAGACTAAGGGCATCTGATAAGTGAGGGACTTATCAAATTTGTGATGAGAGTTCAGAGTCATTATGTTAGAGTGAAAGGTAAGTCTGGTAGGATAAGATTACATTACATTACAGTGTGGAAACAGGCCCTTCGGCCCAACAAGTCCACACCGCCCCGCCGAAGTGCAACCCACCCATACCCCTACATGTACCCCTTACCTAACACTACGGGCAATTTAGCATAGCCAATTCACCTGACCTGCACATCTTTGGACTGTGGGAGGAAACCGCAGACACGGGGAGAACGTGCAAACTCCACACAGTCGGTCGCCTGAGGCGGGAATTGAACCCGGGTCTCTGGCGCTGAGGCAGCAGTGCTAACCACTGTGCCACCGTACCGCCCAATAGAGAACAATGGATGAATAAAGATAGAGAGGTTCTAGAATAAAAAAAGAATTATATATAAGATATTGACAACTGGGTTCAAATGAATCTCTTGAACAGTGTAAAGGGTATAGAGGCATTCTTAAGAGAGAGGGCAGGAAGGCTAAAACAGGTAAGGTTAAGGATAATCCAAAGAGATTCCACAAGTACATTAAGAGTATGACAACAACCAGAGAGAGAGAGTAGGGCCCCATAAAGATCAACGAGGTCATTTTGCGTTGTACTTCAGAAAATGGGTCAGATATTAAATGAATATTTTGTGTTGCTTTTAATGTGGAGAAAGAAATGGAGGCTAGAAGAACTCAGGGAAATAAATATTGAAGTGGTTCACATTACAGAAGAGGAAATGCTGGAGGTCTTAGAAAATATCAAGGTGGATGAATCTCCACCACCTGGTCTAGTGTATCCCAGGATGTTGTGGGAAGATAGGAAGGCAATTGAGGGGCCCGTTGTAGAAATAGTTGTATCATCAATAACTATGAGTGAGGTGCCAGATGACTGGAGAGTGGTGAATGTTGTGTTTTTGTTTATGAAGGAATGTAAGGAGGAATCCGGCAACTAGAGACCTGTGAATCTTACTTCAGTGATAGGTAAGTTGTTGGGTGTGATTCTGAAAGGTAGGATTTACATGCATTCAGAAAGGCAAGGAATGATTAGAGATAGTCAGTATGATTTTGGCGAGGGAAATCATATCTCACAAACTTGATTGAGTTATTTTGAGGATGTAATTAAGAAGATCGTTGAGAGCAGAGTGGTAGACATTGTTTACTTGGACTTTAGTAAAGCCTTTGACAAGGTTCTGCATGGTGGACTAATTAATAAAGACAGATCGCATGGGATTCAGGGTAAGTTTACCAGTTACATACAAAATTAGCTTAATAGCAGGAAACAAAGCAACAGTGGAGGAATATTTTTCGGGCTGGAGACCTGTGACTAGAGATGTTCCATAGGGATCCATAATTGATCCACTTTTGTTTGTCATTGATATAAATTATTTAAATGAGAATATAGAGGCATTGTTAGTAAGTTTGTGGCTGATACGAAAAATTGGTGGAATAATGAATAGTGAAGAAGGTTATCGAACATTACAAAGAAATTTTGATCAATTGGCTGAAGAGTGACAAATGGAGTTTATTTTGGATAAATGTGCTGTATTGCAGTTTGGTAAAACAAATAAGGGCAAGACTTATACAATTAAAACTAGAGCTTTGGGTAGTGTTGTAGAATAGAGACACATTCAGGTTCAATTATTTATTTATTTGAAATTGGTGTCATGTGTAGATAGGGTGGTTAAGGAAATGTTTAGCACACTTGCCTTCATTGCTCAGACCTTTGAGTGTTGGAGTTGGGATGTTATGTTGAGGTTGTACAAAACGTTGGTAAGGGCTCTCAGGACATTATGTCCATTTCTGGTTGCCTGTTACAGGTAGGATATTATTGATTGGAGAGGGTTCTGAAGAGATTTACTAGGATGTTGCCAGAAAAGGAGGGTTTGAGTTACGGGAGATGCTGGATGGGCTGAGATTTCTTTCACTGGAGCTTAGGCAATCGAGGGGTGACTGTATAGAGAGTGTTATAAAATCATGACAACCATCAATAAAGGCAAAGAGCAAAGGTATTTTCCCTAGGCTGGTGGAGTTCAAAACTAGAGAGCATATTTTTAAGGTGAGAAGAGGAAGATTTAAAAAAGACATGAGGGGAATTTTTTTTTTTTTTTTTACACAGAGTGGTTCTCTGGAATGAACTTCCAGAGAAAGTGGTGGATGCGGGTACTATTACAATGTTTCAAAGACATTTAGTTAAGCGCACGAAAAAGAAATTAGTTGGCAGAATATGGGCCAAGTGTAGGCAGGTGGGACTAGTTTAGTTTAAAATTATGGTTGGCATGGACTTGTTGGACTGAAGGTTCTGTTTCCATGCTGTATGAACCTATGACTATATGACCTAAAAAATTGCTAAGATATTTTGTTTGGTCATCCGAATAACTGGGAGATTTCTTTTTTGGATGTTGTGACCAATGGAGTAGTACGATTGTGGCAACAGTCTCATTCCTCCAGCCTCAGTCATAACAGTTTAACATGGCAGGGAGACACCAAACAAGTTTAGAACTCTGCTACTCTCTGAATCTGAAGCTGGGTTCAGGCCCATATATGGGGGGTGTGAGGGTCATGTTGATGAATGTTAGTTTTTAGGTCCAAGGTTACTATAGCACTGTTCTTTCTTTACTGTGAATAACAAAGAAATTGCCATTATGACAGCAGCTAAGTATAGTTCCTTTTCCGGACTGCTTCCCTGAGAATTACATCATAAGCAGTACTTTCCTGTCTTCAGTTGAGATGTTCAGCAATATTTTTCTGTTTTTGCAAAATCAGAACATCCACAATCAATATCACAACAGAATGAAAATATATTCTTCTTTCTCATTATCCAGAAGAACCCCACAACCCTTAAAAAAGCAAAATTTTTACTGTTATTCAGCTCCAACATACAAAAAGCTCAAATCTGCCACCTTCTGCTCAATACTGTTATATACTCCGACTGGGACAACACATCTATCCTCAGACAGGCTAAACAGAGACATGCACGGGAATTCCTAGAGGGCTGGCATTCAAACTGGAACTCCATCAATACACTGATCGATTTGGACTCCATTTACCAACCTCTGAGAAAAGAAAACATGGAAATGATATCACCCACCTTAACAACCAGATACATAAATAGAAAACAGGACAGAACACCAACCCTTCAACGGAGGCGCATTGATTATATTACCTAACATGGTGACAAAACGTCAGAGAACAAACCTACCAGCTCAGTGAACAAACTTACAATCTGACTCTGATGGTCTCCTTAGAACATATGGCTACATTATCAATATACAAACTAAGACTGCCAAACTTATTCTGTTTAAGGACTAACATTTGATTCAGTTTCAAGTACATGTTCCCAACTTTTACTGCTGGTTTCGTGGTGTTTTATTGTAATGTCTAAGAATGGCACATGTTCCCAAACATGCAAAGTATACTGAACATATATTTACATAAAACACCTGTAAACGTAACTGCAGTAAGATATTGACAGTGAGACAATTACATTTCTCATGGAAACTTTTCCAGAGCATCTTGTTTACAAGCCCCTTCTTTGCACTCAAAGTGCTCAACATGATAGAGGACAAGAGATACAGAAGAAGATGGATATACATCAAGGAAAAGAGGGAACGGAGGGCAAAATAACAGAGCTTGTGAGGAAAAGAAAATCTGAGAAAACAGAAGAAAACAAAAAAATAGACAAGGAAAAGCATTAATGAGTGAAAAAGTGAATAGAAGCATGGAACAGCATGCTTAGATATGAATAAAGGACATGTGAGAAACAGAGTAATAATGCATAGGAACAGATGAATAAAAAGGGTTAAAAGAGGGAATACATAGGACAGCATCCAAACAATAAAAATTGCAAGACAAAAATTAGAAAATATATATATCAGCAAAAAAGATTTGAAGATAAGAAATGAAAAATGAGAGCCTTTAGCATTTGGTCCAACACATCATTTCAGGAGCAACTGACTTGCTGAACTGCAACTTCACCCTGGATACTATATAAAAAGAACATTTTTTCACCTTCATTGTTCCTATATTGCCCTGATCCTGGTCCCTTCAGTTCAAGCAAACCATGCCCTAGTCGTTATAATCGAA
The DNA here is from genome assembly GCF_004010195.1 of Chiloscyllium plagiosum. NCBI lineage: Eukaryota > Metazoa > Chordata > Chondrichthyes > Orectolobiformes > Hemiscylliidae > Chiloscyllium > Chiloscyllium plagiosum. The sequence goes on from NC_057719.1 coordinate 58,306,277, forward strand.
AAGTTTAGCCATTCACTGCCACATCTGACTGGAATGGATCAGGAACCATCAGGCCCTCCTCCACTGATGATTCCAAAATGATCCAAGAATGCAAACATAGCCCTTACTTTATTTTCTATGCTGCAAAGTGTTTTCCTAAACCTCTGTCTTCTTCATGCTCACCTCAGAGAACAAGGAAAACCTTTTATGAATCTTTTGTTAAAAAGACAGAGGCCATCTGATCAGTGTCTGCCACTTCCCTCCCTCTCAAACAGGCCAAACTACCTTGAATATTCCTGAAGCCTGAAAAGGGTATATTTTTCTGATTCCTCTATTTGTCACCCACTTCCATTCCTGGGTGCAATGTTAACAGATAAAGTTAAATTGTATCTCCCTCTTCAGCTAAATTCCTTTTTCCCTTAATCTGCCATTATTGTCCCACACACAGAGAGAGAGAGAGCGCGAGAGAGAGAGAGAGCGAGAGCGAGAGGAAAAAAAAATAAAAAAATAAAAAAATCGCTGGCCACACTTTCTCAGAAACTACTACACAATTCCCAACTCCCTTACCTCTCTAAAGTCCTTTAACATATAGTTACCTCCGAAATCCACGCCCATTTTTCTGTGACTGCTATACTGGAGTGCTGTAATTAGGGGAAATGTTTCAGAGAACATGTCTGGGACACACACTAAACAACTACATCATCCTGAGATCGAACACTTCAACTCCCCATCCTACTCCGCTAAGGACGTGCAACTATTAGATCTCCTCCACTGCCAAAATCTAGCCACCCAACGCCTGAAGGAATAACGCCTCATCTTCCACCTTGGGACTCTCCAACTACACAGGATCAATTCCACCAGTTTCCTTATCTCCCCTCCCCCAACCCTATCCCAGATCCAACCCTCCAACTCGGCACCACCCTCTTGAACTGTCCTACCTGTCCATCTTCCTTCCTGATGAAGGGCTTTTGCCTGAAAAGTCCCGTCGATTTTCCTGCTCCTCGGATGCTGCCTGACCTGCTGTGCTATTCCAGCACCACTCTAATCTTGACTCTGCTCTCCAGCATCTGCAGTACCCACTTTTGTCATCTTGCTTCCCACCTAACCGCTCCACCCTATCACTATCACCCTCAACCTTCATCTAGCTATTGCATTCCCAGCTACCTTATCCCAGCCCCACCCACCCTCCCATTTATCTCTCAGCCCCCTTGGGCCTCCCCCACATTCCTGATGAAGAGCTTATGCTTGAAACATTGACTCTCCTGTTCCTCGGATACTGCCTGACCTACCGTGCTTTCCAGCATCACACGTTTTGACTCTGCTCTAATTAGGGAATAACTAATAGAAGGGAAGCACAAAACAGCAGATTTGAGGAGATGCACAAATACATCTACAGGTTTGAGAAGCTGGGGGAGATTACACAGATAAGGAGAGAAAGGAGCATTGAGGGATTTAGAAAGGAGGATGAAATAGGCTAAAAAAAGAGGCATTGCTTAGGTAGATATCACTGTAGATCAGTGAACACTGGATGACGGATGATTTCATCAGAGTTAAGAGAGACAGAGTTTTAGATGAAGTCAACTTGATTGAGAACAGAATATGGGAGGGTGACCATAAATGCATTTTCCCACTATTTTATTTTTTGTAAGTATATTTATTAGCAAATTTTTAACTTTACAAAGATATAAAATGATTGAAAAACAATACCAAATATCAGTATAATAAAAAGAAAAAAACACAAATTACAATACAACTACTGTCTACTAACCTCTCCTCTAATACAAAGCAAGCCCTAACACTGTGCAAAGCAATACCAAAAAAAAGAAAAGCAAAGAAAAAAAAAACAAAAACTCACAAAACACAGAACAGCTATCCTCTGCGGAAAGCTCCCAAACAAAGGAACGGGAGCATTGTATACATACCCGTATTAACTCGCAAGACCCCTTCCAGGGCCCAGGGCTTGACAAATCTAATCATCCTGGTTAAACAAATGCCCTAGTTAAGATAACTGACAAATCTATATCCAAATTACTCAAGTAGAGCTGACATGTCTTATAAAAATTGTCTGTTGTGTGGTGCACCATTTTTGTAAGGAAGTCCAAGGGAACGTGCTCCATAATTAATTTCTGCCATCCCAGCAAGTCCAGCGGGTTCTCAGACACCCAATTCATCAGCATATTCTTCCATGCACAGTATGCAAGAGTATTAAATAGTTTCTTCCCATGCCTGTCTAAAGATGGTACATTTGGTAGACCTAAGAGGAGAGATATCAGGTCTACTTTGACTTCAGTCCTCAATACCCTCCCTAACTCTCCTGCCACGTGCTGCAATAAACACGGAGCCTGTGGCATGTCTAGAAGCAATGGGTAAGAGTACCTACACTTATGTTACATTTGAGGCACACTGAAGATGCCCCTTTTTTAAACTTCGCCAGACAGTCTGGTGCCAGATGAGCCCTGTGCAGAACTTTTAACTGCGTAGCGCAGGTCCTATTACAGATTGAGATCTTTCAAGTATTCTCCCATATGTTCTCCCATGTGTCAGAAGAGATCTCCACTCCCAGCTCTTACTCCCAGGCCTCACATAACCGGTTAATATCCTGCCAGGCCCTGCCACCCAGCAGGCGATAAAGGGTGCTTGTGGAACATAGCAACAACCTCTCTGTATCGGGCTTATAGGGCTTAGTGAGAAGCATAGTCTTCTTCTGGATGTAATCCCTAACCTGAAAAAAACAGAAAAGATCTCTGCTGGGCAACCCGTATTTGCAGCTCAGTTGCTCGAAAGACATCATAACCTCCCCCTCAAACAAGTCTCCCAAAGTAGAAACTCCTCTCACTGCCCATAGTTTGAACCCTGGGTCCATCATCCCTGGTCAGAACCCTGGCATGCTAACTATATGTGTAAGTAGAGAAGTCTTGGATAAACAACCCTCACTCTGACGCATCGCCCTCCATGCTTTGATGGTACTAATGACAATAGGGTTCCAGCAGTGGTCCATAACTGTCCTCATCTTATCCATGAACAACAGGTTAATAAGAGGGCACTGTGCTTGGGAGGCCTCAATATCCAGCCATACTGAGTTTGGATCGTTACCTACCCAATTGCAGACATAGGACAGCAGGGAACTCAATTGATACCTCCTGATGTCTGGGGAATCAACTCCTCCCCCTCCTTGAGGCAACTGCAATTTAGTAAGTTTGATGAGGGGTCATTCACGATGCCAGACAAAGGAAACAAATCACCCCATAAGCTTCCGCAGCACTGACCTGGGAAACATCATAGGGAGCATACGCATGGGATAAAGCAAATGAGGAAGAACATTCATCTTAATGAGAGATATTCAGCCCAGCCATGAAATTGGAAGAGCCTTCCATCTCTGGAGATCTCACCGAATATTATCGAGCAAGTTAGCAAAGTTAGTCCGAAATAACAGATCAGACTTGGGGGTAATAAAAATGCCTAGGTACCGGAACCCTGCCCGTGACCACTTAAAAGGGAACTTAGAGCCACCTTCAACTTCTGGCACATCCTTAAGGTTCCCCAAAGGCATAGCCTCTGATTTTGCAAAGGTAATCTTATATCCTGAAATAGCCCCAAATGAATTGATACATTGAGTCAAATGGGGTACGGAGGTGATCGGGTTCGATAAAAACAGAAGGACATCATCCGCGTACAGTCTAATCTTGTGTGCCCTCGATCCCACTTCCAGAGCGGTGATATGGATGTTCTTACGAATGGCCTCTGCCAGCGGCTCTATCACCAATGTAAACAACAATGGTGAGAGGGGGCAGCCTTGCCGACTACCCCTACCAATCTTAAAATTCCCAGACTTCACCCAGTTAGTGATGAACGTGGCCAGAGGGTGGCGATATAAAACCTCCACCCACCTAGCAAAGACTCCACCCAACCCAAACTGTTCTAAGACATTTTAAAAATGGCCATTCCACCCGGTCAAATGCTTTCTCTGCATCTAAGGAAATCACCAACCCCTGAATCGATCGTTGCTGACAAACTTGGACCACATTCAGCAACCTTCTAATATTATTAGAGGACCTGCAGCCCCTTATAAAGCCTGTCTGGTCCTCTTAATAATATGGGGCAACACCCTTTCCAATCTCAGTGCCAGGATCTTGGACAGAATCTTGAAATCTGAATTTAATAGAGAAATGGGCCTGTATAAGGCACAATCCTCAAGAACCTTCCCTTTCTTAAGAATTAAGGAAATATTAGCATCGCTCAAAGATGGTGGTAGACATTCATACATAAAGGAGTAATTGTACATCTCCAACATTGGCCCTGACAGAATCCCTATAAACTCCTTATAAAACTCATCTGGAAGACCATAAGGGCCAGGCGCTTTCCCATTCTTAAGTTGCCTAGCTATCTCCTGTATTTCCTGAATGGTCAAGGAGGCATTAAGGAGAGAGGCCTGTTCCAAGGTTAGCCCTGGGAGGTCCAGGTTCTTAAAAAATGTCTCCATTTTAGCCCTCCTGTCTTCACAACCTTCAGACTGATACAATTCAGAGTTAAAGCTCCGAAAAGTCTCATTAATCTTTTTAGCATCGTATGCAAGGACACCGGCGCTGTCTCTGATTGCAGTAATAGACTGGGGAGCACGCTTTTTCCTAGTCAGGTACGCTAAATACTTCCCTAGCCTATCCCCATATTCGAACAGCCTGTCTAGCAAAAGCAAGTTCTTTCTTTACATTTTGTGTCAGTATTGAATTCAAGGCAGCCCGAAGGCATCCTGCCCACTTTCGGATCCAAAACACTATTAAGATCCCCCCCCCCCCATAATAATGTGCTGTGTTCCAAATGCACTCAACTGAGAGAAAGCACTAATCAAAAATTTGAAGGGATACGCCAGAGGACAGTAGATGTTTAAAATGCCATATTCCTCCCCATGTATCAGGGCTTTAAGTATCACAAACTATCCCTGCTCATCTTTCACCTGCTCTAACAATGTGAACAGAAGATTTTTCTGGATAAGTATCACCACTCCCCTACTTTTAGTAGTAAAGGATGAAAAGAATACCCGTTCATAACCCCCTTGTTGTAATTTCAGGTGTTCCCCATCATCAAGAAAGCGATATCAATCCGTTCCCTCTTAAGGCTAGAAAGCACTTTTTTCCTTTTAACAGGTGAATAACTTCCTTTAAATGTTCCAGGTGCACCATTTAATAAGACACTTAGCCATATCCCCTTTCAGACATCCTTGAACCCCTCAGAGGGAGAACTCTGCTTACAAAGCGCCGAGCATAAGTAAATAAAGACTCATAGCATCAAAAAACTATATGTACAAAAACTACTCTATCATAACTATAAACAACTATTACTACCAAAAAACTACAAAGAAAACTATAGAATCTTGAATGGAAGACTCTTCCCCCCTGCCCATAGAGGGCACTCACCTACCCATCCCCTCCTTCAAACCTGGACTGTGCCCCAGCCTTAGGCCAGAAAATAAACAAGGAGATGATCCTTAAATCGACAGAAAAAAAGTCAAAGTCAGGATGAGCACTCCACCCATCCCTGGCTTCATGTCATCCCTACTTGTGACTAAAAGAGAAGCAGAACACACAAAAAAAACAAAGGGAGAGAGACAACAAAGAACATCCACAAAATTTCCCATCGGAAAATCCAGTTATTAAAAAAAGGAACAACTTATTCCAAAGTCTTTTTCCCCCTTTCCAAAAAGGAAATTATTAGGGAGAAAGAAAGGAATAAAAAAAAGGAAGGGAAAACATGGAGAAAGACAGAAAAGAGAACAAACATTAACCATATTCTTCAGGCCAAATCTGTCTATTTGAAAATGTCCACAAAGTTTTTAGCCTTATCCGCTGAGTCAAATGTGCAAACTGAGTCCTCGTGGCTGAAACGAAGTACTGCAGAGTACCTCATCGAGTACTGGATGCCCAGGTTCCACAGCCTCTTTTTAACTTCATCGAAGGACTTCCTCTTTTGAACTATAGCTGCAGAGAAATCCTGGAAAAACATTATTTTTGACCCCTTGTACAGCAGTGCCTGCAGATCTTCTCCCAGGGATCTGGAAGCTTCTATGACTTTTTGCTTGTCCTTATATGAATGGGAGTGCACGAGGACCAAGCAGGGGTGCTGCACCGGCCCTGACCTGTGCACTGTAACCCGATATGCTCTTTCAATCTGCAATCTGCTGGACTTGATGTGAAGGCCCAAACTTCGGCAGCCAGCTTTCAAAGAAGCTGACTGGCTGCTCACCTTCCTCACCTTCAGGGAGCCCGACAATTCGGAGATTTATCCTCCGACCTCGATTTTCGAGGTCGTCGATATGGTTTCACAAGGTCCGCACCTCTCGCTCCAGCACCTGGATCCGACTTGATGAGGACTCCATTGCGGTTTCCGAGACCTTAGTTTGACCCTCCACCTCCTCCAGCCTCTCCCGGAGACCCTGGATCTCCTGCTCGTGCTTCTGCAGCATGGATGTGATAGGTTGGACCTGGGCATGAATCTCCCCACAGATTTCATCGATCGCAACCGCAACTTTCAAGGCAAGTCTCTCCATCGCCGCAGCCAATTCCTGGGAGTCTGTCAGGTCCCCAGGGGGTTCAGGAGAGGCTGCTGCTGCAGTCTCTAGTGTTGTAGGTATTGCAGGGGAGTGTCCTCCCTGCTGCTGTTTGCTTGCTCCTTTTCCCTTTGGCATCCTTTCCACTCCCAAATACGTGTTCTGTAAGGTTTTAAACTAATAATTCCACCACATAACTTGGTCAGGGATGGCAAATAACACTGGCATGCCTTGGCTGTTCGGCAGAGCTGTCCACCGCAGTTCTACGGAATCGCCACCATCTTGCCAAGTCATTATCCCACTATTTAATGAGAAGAAATTTATAATCATCCAAGTACTTACTTTTGATCAAGTTGTCTGACAACAAGCAGTTTAATGACACAATGATGGTTTTGTGGTGATGAGGAAGTAGAATAAGACAGATTTTCATCAGCATATGTAAAAAAGCTGGTCCATGCCTGCACATAATGTCATTTCACTTCTTACCTAGAAATATTTTTAAAAATAGAAATGACTATAAACACCGAATGTTTGAGCACCAGATAGCACAGTGGTTAGCACTACTGCCTCATGGCACCAGGGACCCGGATTTGATTCCATTCTGAGGCAACTGCCTGTGGAATTTGTATATTCTCCACTTGTTGGCATGGGTTTCCTCGGTGTCTCCAGCTTCTTCCCACTGTCTAAAGATGTGAAGTTCAGGTGGACAGGCCATGCTAAATTGCTAGGGATATGTAAATTAGATGGATTAGAAGGTTGGGAAATGAAGGGTGATAGGGTGGGATGTCCTTCAGAGGGTCAGTGTGGAATCACTGGATGAATTGGCCTGCTTCCACACTGTAAGGATTCTATAAAGTAACGGCGCTTAAATAAGAACTTCTCCCTTATGATAGTACTGTCACAAACTTTTTTTAAACTGGGATTTGCAGAAATCCCAATTTTTAAAATAATTTGCTTTAAGAAGCTTACTTTTTAAGTTAAAAATAAAAGCAACAAAACAAATGTCAACTCAAATTCCGTGATGTGACCTAAATTTGAACCACCAACAAAGCAACAGTTGGGGACAAATCAACACTCTTCTGTACTGTTAATGCAGTCAATGCAGACAGTCAATCCATATAATATTTTGTAAATTCCACTTTGGAAACAGAATCTGTCTGACTCAAGATTAGGATACAAACAGACTAATACCTTTGTCTGAGCTGAGATGTCACTTTTTTTTAATATAAAACCTTAACTTATCTTGAGAATGTGACTTAAAAGTAGTTCTTGGATTTACATATTAATGAACCAAAACCTGCAACCCATTCTAAAAGATGAAATACTTAATAACAATCGAGGTTTGTTAAATATACCATTTTACTTGCATGACAGTGTAATCTTTTGCTATAAGTTGTGTCCTATGGTCCTGCTTCATAACCATCTGAAGAAGGAGCGGTGCTCCGAAAGCGAGTGCTTCCAAATAAACCTGTTGGACTATAACCTGCTGTTGTGTGATTTTTAACTTAGTCCATCCGAGTCCAACACCGGTTCCTCCACATCATGACTCTTTTATACTGTGTACTGTTAAGATACGGAGGGGGAAACTGACTCCAAAGATGATCCTGCATATAATGGGAAAGAGTAAAGGTCATTTGTGCCATAAATTTCAGGCAGAATGTTAAATTAGTGTTGCTTGCTTTATTAAAGGATCATTCCTCAGGAATGCCATAGCAGATGGCAGTATCAAACGCTACATGCCTGGTCTGATGTGGCCATCACAACAGTCCTGAAAGTACCAGAGGCATCTATACTCACTTCAGCCTCAAGGTAGTGGCTTCACAATACATCATCATCTTCATCACTTCGGAGGAAGAAACCACAGATCCCCAAGAGGATACACCAAAAAGACTGCCAGATGCACTCTCCATCAGCTCAAGTACTGATATCTTGATGAGTACATTAGCTAGATTCGAGTCAGGAGCACATTCTAGTAAGCAAATTATTACCATTCACTGCTGCTGACTGAGGAAGAAATGTCCCAGGTTGATAGCTTTCAGGTGACAACCAAAGTCCAGGCACCTACATGGCCTCAAGCATGCAGAGACTCCATTGTGTCTTAGTCCAAGTATGTTTTCAAAGGTGTAATTGCCAATGTGTGCAGAGTGTAGTCCTCCTCTCTCTAGCCCTGTACGGCTTGTGTACCTCTCGCATGGAGCAACAATTATTGTTTTATATGCTGTTGCGTTGTTTTGAAACTTTGGAGAAAAAAAATTCACAACAACAGCACTTTTAAAGGGAGAGAAACAGACAAAGGCAGCACATGGTGAGGTCAGTGTAGGAGAGAAAGAAAGAGAAAGAGAAAGAGAAAGAAACCCACATTGCTAACTGACACAGCAGTGAACCTGTGCAGTTACTGCCTTGGCTGTTTAGAAGGTGGATAGGTGTTCTTCACAACCCTGGAAATAGTATGATTAATGAATGGGCGTTCATTCAATCGCGGAAATAAAATCTCTCTCACCAAATATCAAAGGCTTCCCCAAGCAAGGGCGGTTCTGAGTCATATCCACAACTTCAATACGTGTACACGATGAGCCTTCGCACTTGTCATAAAAACTTACGTGTGTATTTTTGGCAACGAGGGGACTCTGGCAAAGCCAAATCTTTGCTTATCCCAAGTTACCATGAGGGCATTTAGAGTCAACCATTACTCCCCGATCTCTATTCAACATGGTTCAAACATATTTACAAACGCATTTGGAGGCAGTTGATTTCACCGTCAGTCCACCAACTGCTGACGCATTCCGTACTTAAATATCTTTGCAAATTTCAACGTCAATTCATTAACAAAATGTATATTGCCTGAGTTTTTAAATTTGACTCCTGACTCACCCGCAGACCCTCCGGCAACTGTCTGGTGGAAGACTTCTCGCAATAAACTCTGGCTTTTGACCGTCATTTTTCACTGTGGAATAAAATAATATCCCCGGTCATAATTATACCATACTGTACTATTTACAGATAATAATTACAAAATTAACATAAATTTATGGCTGTGCCAACCTCACCGGTTTTTGCTTTGGTGTTGAAATAGGATCACTTTTAAAAAGCACGAAGAAAACACGCTGCTCACACGAAAACGGTACCGGGGTAAAGCATGAGATCAGCATGGGCGGAGATTACCGACCTTGGGAGGGACTGAAAATTAGCTTGACATTAAACTGGGTAGTGTACAAAGAACTTGAGAGTGACAGCAGAAATGCGCGATAAGCATTGGAAACTTTACAGAACCTGATAAGAGTCGCGTGATTGGTGAGGGTGCATTTGGATCAATTACCCAGAGAGAGTGGTAACTAACCTCTGATGAAACCGCACAGGGGAGGCCACCAACATTGAGGCCACGAGCATCTGTTTTAGGCCATCTATCATTTTAAACGTCCGTCCCTCCTACTCTTCTCTCTGTCCTTGGGCTCCACTTTTTCAATACACCACAACTAAAAGCTGAAGAATAACACAATTTAATTCACCACGTGAATTCATTTTAGAACCAACATTGAGTTCAAAAATTTCAAATAATAATCAATACTCTCAGGACAACTCATACAACCCTGTCAGTAGGCACTGCAACACGTGTCAGAGTGTGGACATAGATATCATTATTACGGAGACCTCCCACCTTGTACATGGCAGGTACTCATGTGACTCAGCCAACATTGTCTATCTTATACATTGCAGGCAAGGATGCCCTGAGACATGGTACATTGGGGAAACCGAGCAAAGGCTACTACAACTAATGAATGGGACACACAGATACTCCTACACACACACACACACACACACAAAGGCACTCCTATACACACATACACACAGACGCGCACACAGATACCCACACACACCCTTACAGACACACATGCACCCCCTCACAGACTTAAGACACTCTGCACTCACTACTCACACACACATACACTTTCTCACACACACATACACTTTCTCACACTCACAACCCCCAACCCAGACAAACACACACACAGACAGATAAAGGCCCACATGCACACATATATTTTGTGGGGCGAATTTGTACTTGCAGGGTTATATTGTACTTTGCTCAAAAACTGCATGCATTCACGTAGAGCTCTGAGCTCAAAAACTGCATGAATTTATGTAAAACTCCGTTATCTAACTTTTTAGATTAGAATCAATCTAAACATCATGGCATAGACAGAGAACACAGGGGGGCCAACATCTTCAACATATTGTCTAGCTATCACCATTGTTAACAGCTAACCCGAGAATGCAACTTTTTTAAAAAAAGTTTTGTGATTTACACATGAAAGAAGTGAAACTATCACTGTATTCTAACAGATGAAAGGCTTAATGTATAATTTCAGTTACATCACACTATAGCTTTTGCTATGAATTCTGTGTGTCAGGATTGAGCCCTCCACTACCACCTGATGAAAGAGTGTCGCTCCGAAAGCTAGTGTGCTTCCAATTAAACCTATTGGACTATAACTTGATGTTGTGTGATTTTTAAATTTAAAACCCAACCAACATGATCCCTGCAATTTAACAAACAGCTGTTTCAATTTCCTGCAACATTCCCACAAACACTCCCCTCTCATTGTACAACTGTTTTAAAAACAACCTATAAACCTTTTCCCTGATTGTTGCATTGGGCAGTATCTGTTAACCATTAGCAAAGACCCCAAAACCCAAGCAAACTGGAAGCTCTGCCTTTTACACTCCCTCTTGCCCCTTGAAAAAAATACATGCACAAAATAACTTTGTTAAAGTAGCAGTATCATCACAAACACAAAGGTAAGGAGAAAAGTATTTTGTCAAGAAGACATAAGAAAATTGCAGAACAATATAAATAATTTGAGTAAGTGGGCAAAAATCTTGCAGATGGAGTACAATGTAGGAAAATGTAAAGTTGTTTACTCTGGCATGAAGAATAAAATGCAGGGTATTACCTAAACAGTGAACAACTGCAGAATTCCAAGGTGCAAAGGAATCTAAGTATTCTTGTGTATGAATCATAAAAAGTTTGTAGGCAAGCACAGTAAGTAATTACAAAGGCTAATGGAATGTTATCCTTTGCCACCAGAGGAATTTCATATAAATGTAAAGACATGCCTATGTCTATATTCAAGCCTACCCACCAGACGTAACTTCTTGCCAACATGTTCATTTTGGAGACCCCGAGATGACCCTGGTGGAGTCAGCTAGTATCTGACAGTGACCTTTGGTCAGGACAATCATTCTTATTCCCCATAATAATATGCTGCCCTTGACTGTGATCTGGTCTCTCGGAGTCCAAAGAGCTTTCAGTTCTGGTTGTGATGTCCCTTTGGTTTCTCCCATCACCACCAGCTGTTTTAGTTTTGCCAGTACTGGATCTTTCTACTTCCAATGTCTGATATCATCAGCTGTGACTGGGGATATGTCCAGAAAATTTAAAACCATTCCGGACTCTTTCAATGGCGTATTTGCAAGTGGGAGGCAGCTCAATGAATCCGCATTTGCTACTTGGCCTCTGAGACAGTGTTTATACTTGTAATTATATGCACTCAGTATTAGAGCCCACTGCTGAATTTGGCCTGAAGCTATGGGCACCACTGCCTGTCCTCTTTAAATAGACTAAATGGGGATTTGTGGTCTGTTATTGTTACAAATTTACATCTATAGAGATATTGGTGAAAGGTTCTGATTCCAAATATGACTGCCAAAAGTTCCATCTTTATCTGGGTGTATTTATGCTCCGCATTAGCCAAATTCCTGCATGCATACATTGGGCCACTTATGAACTTATATTACCCCGATGCATGTCAATACCAGCTCTCGCTTAGGATTGTAGTGTGCTAACACCTTAGAGGGTGATAGCTGTTTCATTACTTCCCGAAAGCTTTGGCTTGGCTATACAACCATTTCCAAGGCTGACCCTTTTTAAAGAATTTAAAAGGTGCCAGGATGTGGACCAAGTTATGTATGATCTTTCTATAATAATTCACCAGTCCAAAGAAAGATCTAAGCTCTAGTACAGACAAGGGAAACTTTATTTTCCAACAGGTGTAACTTGGTCTTGTCAACTCTGTAGCCCAAGTATGTTACTTGGAGTGTCTGGAACACACATGTTTCCCTTCTTAGGTGTACCCTGCCTAAGCAGATGTCTAACTCGATTGTGTCCAACTTCTCTAAGTGCTCCTTATTGGTCTTCTCTATTAGTAGCACATCATCTAGATACATAACGACCTGGGGTAGACCTGGCAAAATGGACAAGCTGACAATACCCAAAATGGCAGTCCTGAATATTGGTACAACCCCTTTTGGTTATTAATTGTAGCATACTTCTGGGAATCCTCATCTAACTGCAATTACAAGTTTACATGGTTTTATGTCCAGCTTTGTGAAGGACAGACCCCATGCAAGCTTTGTGTATAAATCCTTCATACATGAGACTGAATATTTATCCAGCTGCGAAAAGCGGTTACCATTTGTTTAAAAATCTTACAAAGGTGAACCAACCGTCAGATTTCAAAATCAGTATGGCCTGTGCTGCCCATTCCACAACTGGACTGGTTTGATGAGTCCTTCACTTTTCAGCCTCCTAATTTTTGCCTCTACTTTTTAACACAAAGCAAATGGCACTGGGTGGGCCTTGTAGAATCATGAAATTATTTCCTGAAACAACTGTGCCGGTAACAATCTCCATTAGAACTGGATGACCATTAAACCAGAAGTTTATTTTGATTGGTTCTGATTTCGATATTGCCACGCAATTTAACTGTTCCATGCTAGATGTAGGCTGACTTTCCAGCATGTGCACTCTCCTGGATACCAGCCAATGAGTTCTTTTCCTCAATTTATCTCTAGTAGGACTTCTTTGCTGTCTCGAATCCACATACTGGCTGCAACTACAATGGCTTGTTGGCCCGAATCCTGAAGAAAAGTTTACCGTTATGCTGAGGCTTGGCTTTGTTTTGGGGTTTTGCTGTGGGCTGACTGACAATCTCTCCTTTCAGGATATGTTCTGAGTGAAGCCATGCAATTACCTTCATTTCAAATGGTATTCCCCAAGCTCAGACAGACTGGCGGGGGTATCCATTTCCATTGGAATACCCTGTAACTCATAAACTCCACTTGCTGCATTTTCCAATCATTTGTAGTGCCTGGTTGAAGTCCAGTTAAGCTTCACCTGGACAGTGCTTTTGCATGATAACATCATTAATTGCACATACCAAATGGTTTTTCACCATCTCATTAAGGGTTAAACCAAAGTCACTTGTCTCTACCAGTCATCTTAACCTAGTCAAAAATCCCAATACAGATTCATCTGGTTCTCAAATTGCCCAGTAAAAATGATAGCATCTCAGAATTAGAGGAGATTCGGGCCATAATATTATTAACGAAGTCTGTCTACTCTTGAAAAGTTTTAGTATCTGGTGCCTCAGGGAAAGTTAGGTTCCTAATAACAGAAAAAGCTGCAGGTCCACAAGCTATCAGGAGAATTCCTTGTTACTTTTCATGTGCCCCAAAAAATATGCATTTTTTCCACATACTGGGTCCAGTCTTCAATAACACAGTCAAATGAGTCAAGCTTTCCAAATAATGGCATGATGCTATAAAAGCTTACATCATCTCAAAGATGACTGTTGTGAGTGAGTTTCTTCAGGATATTTTTTACTCTCTTAGCCACGGAAATAACTCCACTGAAGCCGGTATCACCAAGCCACCCTTTATTTATATATGGAAAGTCATTAACTCAGAGCCGGCTCACAGTGTATCAGAATGACATTTCTCTTTTTATTTTCTAGTGAGGGGTCCCTGATTAGACCAGATTAACAGACTCAATCAAGGAACTCATACTCTATGAAGTCCACCTGGCAACTTCGTTACAATCACTACAATATTGTACAGAACTTGGGTATTGCTGAGAAATACAATTTCATTGAAGACTTTTGTTCTGCACTCATCAGGACCATTCACAGGAATACCAATCCCCGGAGAAAACCAACAGTTATACTTCATGAGAGGAGAATGCTGAGTGATTGGTAAGTAGGCCCTGATTAGTCAATGCATTTTCATAGAGAATGCAATCACGAATGTCCATTTACAGTTAATTGCCAGGCTTTGATAAAATTTTTATTCATCCTGTCCAACTTCATTTTGATTTATCTCCATCCTCCTCTCCTCATGTCTCCCTCAACTTTGCATGTAAATTAATCAACTAGAGAATACAGGTAATTTACTGGTGGTGGCTACTGGTGAAAAAAATGCCATGGGCGAATTGCAACAGTCAAGAAAAACAATTTGTAAGAGCACTCTGGATGTGGAAAATTTAAAAAAAATATTTTTAATTTTAAATCAGGGCATTTCCTAAGACATGAATCAGTAAATTGCTGTTACCTATTCCATCGAGTTGAAATAGACATTGTACGTATACATAATATTTTGGTCAGCAAACAATAGGACCCTATACATTAATATATACAGCTTCCTGTATACACAAGAGTGCCACACTACAAGGCTAATTGGTCATTTTAACTAGGTTTATTGTTAGCTTACATCACAAACAATAATGTCACTACATACTAAATTCAATCAGTGATCAGAGACAGCAGGGTGTGACTGCAAGTGAGGCAGGTAGGGGGACCCTGAGTTCAGGAACGGAGGAGCCTCAACTCTTTGCGTAGTTCAACAGGTATGAGGAGTTGCTCCCTGTGTAAATGAGGAAAAAGGCTGCAGGGAGGATGAGCCAGCTGACCAAGGCACCATGGTAAGGGTGGGCAATTCAAGAGGGTGGAGAAAAAAGACAAGTGGTAGTTGTAGGGGACTCATTATAATTAGGGGCAGAGATAGTATCCTTTCTAAGCAGGATCATGAGTCCCGCATGGTATGTTGCCTGCCTGGTGACAGTGTACAGGATATCTCTGATTGGCTTGAAAGGATATAGGAGCGAGAGGGTGAAGATCCAGTTGTCATCGTCCATGTTGGAACAAACAATATAGGCGAGGCTAGGAAGGAAGACCTGTTTGGGGATTATTATGCACAAGGAACAACATTAAGAAATAGGTCCTCAAGGGTTATAATCACTGGATTACTATCCAAGCCACATGCAAACTGGCTTAGGGATAAGAAAATTATGGAAGTAATCTTGCGGCTAAAGGAGTGGTGTGGGGAAGAGGGGTTCCATTTATGGGGCATTGACATCAGTTTTGGAACAGGGGGTGTTCTGTACTGGTGGGACGGTCTCCACCTGAACCAATCTGGAACAGGTGTTCTCGTGAAAAGAATAATTGGAGTGGTCACTAGGATTTTTAAACTCGTGATTCAGGTGAAAGGGAAAGCGACAGGAAGCAAGGTTGTAAATGAAAAGGAAAACAGCAAGATAGTATGTATGCAGGAAGGTTTAACTACATGGCAGATTATGAAAGAAGTAAAAAGGAAGGATAACTCAGGAGATATTATTATTGAAGATGTTGGAATTCGTAAAAAGGGTACAAAAACTAGACTAAGGGCATTTTACCTGAATGCTCATAGCATTTGTGACAAGGTAGATGAGTTAACGCCACAAATCATTGCGATTGAATATGATTTAGTAGTCATTGCGGAGACATGGTTGCAGGATGGTCACACCTGGGAGTTAAATATCCAAGTGTATCATACTGTTCGGAAGGACAGACAGGGAAGTAAGGAAGATGGTGTAGCTCTGACATTTAAAGATGACATCAGGACGGTGATGAGACATGGAGAATAAGGATGAATTCATTTGGTTGGAAATTAGAAATTCGAAGGAGAAAATGTTGCTGACAGATGTAGACTATAAGCCACCAAATAATAATATCACATTGGCGTAGGTAATAAACAAAGCAACAACTAATGTCTGTAAAAATAGTATTAGCATTTAGCAATTAGCATGGGGGATTTTAATCTGCATGTGAATTGATTTAACCAGGTCAGACAGGTGAGCCTTGAAGAAGAGTTCATTGAATGTATCTGTGATAATTTTGTTGAACAATATGCAATGGAACTGACAAGGAAGCAAGCTATCTGGTCCTGTGTAATGAGACAGGAATAATTAATGATGTCATAGAGATTGTCTTGGAAGAAGCAATCACAGTTTGGTCGAATTTAGAATGTGGATGGAAAGTGCAAAGATAAAATCCAATACCAGAGTCCAGTGCTGAAACAAAGGAGACGATAATGGGATGAAGGAGGAGTGGCTAAAGTAGACTGGAAGCAAAGACTTTATGGTGGTACAGTTGACAAACAGTTCAAAGCAATTTTTCAAAGTGCTCGACAAAAATATGTACTAGTGAAAAGAAAGAACTGTAGAAAAAGTGGTAATCTGCAGATGGTGTTTAATTTAAATAAATGTGAGGTGCTGCATTTTGGGAAAGCAAACCTTAGCAGGACTTATACGCTTAATGATAAGGTCCTAGGGAGTGTTGCTGAACAAAGAGACCTTGGAGAGCAAGTTAAGTTCCTTGGAAGTAGCGTCGGGTAGATAGGATAGTGAAGAAGGCGTTTGGTATGCTTTCTTTTATTGGTCTGAGTATTGAGTACAGGAGTTGGGAAGTCATGTTGCGGCTGTATGGAACAATGGTTAGGCCACTTTTGGAATACTGCGTGCAAGTCTGGTCTCTTTCCTATAGGAAGGATGTTGTGAAACTTGAAAGGGTTCAGAAAAGATTTATAAAGATGTTGTCAGGATTGGAGGATTTGAGCAAAAGGGGGAGGTTGAATAGGCTGGGGCTGTTTTCCCTGAAGTGGCGGAGGCTGAGGAGTGACCTTATAGAGGTTTACAAAATCATGAGGGGCATGGATAGGGCAAATAGACAAGATCTTTTCCCTGGGGTGGGGGAGTCCAGAACTAGAGGGGATAGGTTGAGGGTGAGAGGGGAAAGATATAAAAGATACCTAAGGGGCAACTTTTTCACACAGAGGGTGGTGCGTGTGTGGAATGGGCTGCTAGAGGAAGTGGTGGAGGCTAGTACAATTGCAACATTTAAAGGCATCTGGAGGGGTATATGAATAGGAAGGGTTTTGAGGGATATGGGCCCTGTGCTGGCAGGTGGGACTAGATTGGGTTGGGATATCTGGTCAGCATGGACGAGTTGGACCGAAGGGTCTGTTTCTGTGCTGTACATCTCTATGACTCTATGCCATGGGTGTCTAAGGAAATAAGGGAGGCTATCAATTTGAAAGAGAAGGTATACAAAATGGCCAAGATCAAAGGGAAACTACAAGATTGGGAACACTTTAAAAGTCAACAGAAAGACACAAAAAGACCTATAAAGAAAAGTAACATATATTATGAGAATAAACCAGCTTAACATATAAAGACAGATAGCAAAAGTTTCTATAAATATATAAAACAAAAAAGACTGGTTAAAGTAAACATTAGTCCTTTAGAGAATGAGAAGCAGGATTTAGTAATGGGATCTGAGGAAATGGCTCAGGCACTGAACAGGTATTTTGTGTCGGTCTTCACAGTGGAGGCCATGAATAACTTGCCAGTAATTGACAAAGAGATGAGGTAGGTGAGGACCTGGAAACAATCATTATCACAAACGAGGTAGTGTTGGGCAAGCTAATGGAGCTCAAGGTAGACAAGTCTCTTGGCCCTGATGTCACGCAGGTGCTAAAGCGATTGCGAGAGAAATAACAAATTCACTTGTGGAAATTTTCCAAAATTCACTGGAGTGAGCGGCAGTTCCAGCAAATTGGAAAACAGCAAATGTGATACCACTGTTTAAAATGGGAGGTAAACAAAGATGGGGAATTAGGGACCAGTTAGCTTAACTTCTGTATTGGGGAATGCTGGAGTCCATTATCAAGGAAAGAATAGCAAGGCATCTGGATAGAAATTGTCTCATCGGGCAGATGCAGCATAGGTTCACAAAGGACAGATTTACTAATCGTTTGGAATTCAATGAAGACATTATGAACATAGTGGACAACAGGGACGTAGTAGATGTGCTGCAGCTAGATTTCCAAAAGGCATTTGACAAGGTGCCACACAAAAGGCTGCTGCATAAGATAAAGGTGCATGGCGTTATGGACAATATATGAGCATGGATAGAGGATTGGGTAGCCAATAGGAAGCAAAGAGTGGGAATAAATGAGTGATTCTAGTTGGCAAACAGTGACTAGTAGTGTGTTTCAGGGATCAATGTTGGTCTGCATTTATTCACAATTTACATCGATGATTTGGAGTTGGCGACCACGTGCAGTGTGTCAAAATTTGCTGATGTCACTAAGGTGAGTGGTAGAGCAAAGTGTGCAGAGGACTGTGAAACCTTGCAAAGGGAAGTAGATAGTTTAAGTGAGTGGGCAAAGGTCTGGCAGATGGAGTACAAAATTAATAAATGTGAAGTCATCCATTTTGGTCAGAATGACAGTAAAATGGACTATTACTTGAATGATAAAAATTGCAGCATGCTACTGTGCAGACTGACCTGGGTGTCCTTGTGTATGAATCACAGAAAGTTGGACTGCAGATGCAACAGGTAATTAAGAAGGCAAATGGAATTTTATCCTTTCTTGATAAAAGGATTCAGCTTAAAAGCAGAGCGATTATGTTACAACTGTATAAGGTGCTGGTAAGGCCACACCTGCAGTTTTGATCTCCTTACTTGAGAAAGGATATACTGGCACTAGAAGGAGTGCAGACAAAGTTCACCAGGTAGATTCTGGAGTTGAGGGTGTTGACTTATGAGGAGAGACTGAGTAGACTGGGATTATATTCATTGGAATTTAAAAGGATGAGGAGGGATCTTATAGAAACATATAAAATTGTGAACGGACTAGATATGAAAGTAGAGAGGATGCTTCCACTGGCAGGTGAAACTGGGACAGAGGGCATAGCCTCAAGATTAGGGGGAGCAGATTTAGGACTGAATTGAGAAGGAACTTCTTCACCACAGGATTGTGAATCTATGGAATTCCCTGCCCAATGAAGTGGTTGAGGTTTCCTCAGTAAACGTTTTTAAAGCTAAAATAGGTAATATTTTTGAACAGTAAAGGAATCAAGGGTTTTAGTGAAAGGGCAGGTAAGTGGAGCTGAGGCCACAAAAAGATCAGCCATGGTCTTGTTTAATGGCAGAGGTGTGAAGGGCCAGATGACCTACTCTTGTACATAGTTCTTATGTTCTTTTATTCATAGTGTGGTCCCTGATGTTACAAAGGATGAGTCTTGCAATACTACCATGTAATGCTGTATTCAGTTGAACCATGTTCTATCTACCGATTATGAACTTATCACTGAAAAATATTTATCACGATAATTAATTGGAAAGTGATTTTCATTTAACATCTCAAGGCTCTACAGAAAAAAGTTGCTGGATTATTTCATGAAATTTAATGAGCAGACAAAGTTATTTGGCATCATGTTACATTTCCAGAACTTTTAATGAGACTTCAAGGCGTAACCTAGCTGGTGGTGAGTCACTGTCAGTTTCTTTGGACACCTCTTATATCTGAGAGGTTATTTTGCTTTCTGTTCTCAGTGTGGCTATGGTATGGAAGAAACTATAATCCACCTCCATCTGGAATGTATTTTTGTAAATGATGCCTGGAAAGAGATGCAGTGTTTATTTTTGGGTACAATCCAAGTAGCTGAATTGTACAAGTTATTCCTGGAAATAACAAAGAAAAACAATAACTGCTGTTAGAAGACTATTAAGGCAATGAATGATGCTCTTTGGTCCATCTCTGGATCTTTCTTGCTTTCCAGTGCAAGGACCTGACAAAGATCAAGAATCGCAGACTGACAGAGATTAAGCACTGTATTGAGGGGCACACTTTACCCTCCAACCACAAGGGATGAATGCAGATTTCTCCAGCTTTCTCATTTCCCCTCCCCCCATCTTTTCTCAGTCCCAACCCTCAGACTCAGCCATGCCTTCTTGACCTGCAATCTTCTTCCTGACCTCTCCGCCCCACCCCCTCTCCGGCCTATCACCCTCACCTTAACCT
Source organism: Chiloscyllium plagiosum (assembly GCF_004010195.1). Taxonomy (NCBI): domain Eukaryota; kingdom Metazoa; phylum Chordata; class Chondrichthyes; order Orectolobiformes; family Hemiscylliidae; genus Chiloscyllium; species Chiloscyllium plagiosum. The sequence continues at coordinate 58,326,756 of NC_057719.1, forward strand.
CCTTCCACCTATCGTATTCCCAAAGCCCCTCCCCCAAGTCCCTCCTCCTTACCTTTTATCTTAGCCTGCTTGGCACACCCTCCTCATTCCTGAAGAAAGGCTTATGCCCGAAACGTCGATTCTCCTGTTCCTTTGATGCTGCCTGACCTGCTGCGCTTTTCCAGCAACACATTTTTAAGGGCACACCTTAAAACTTGGTACTGTAAAAACAGGGACTTATTTGAGAAAATTATAAGCCCTTTCAATATAGATACTAATAGATTGGAGGCAATGGAAAGTCGTTGGGCTGTTTACACCAGACAATAGTTAAAATGTAAATGTGGTTACAATATGCATTGTGTTATACATTATATTAACAATCTACCTGCATTGCTGTTTTTATACTACCACACTTGAATTGTATGGCAACAGACTTTTATAGATTTTGTGAATACAGCTTTTTTTTGAAAAATGCTTTAATTGCCTGATTAGAAGCTAACTGATTAAATGGCTCTCTTTCTGAAAGGAGGTAGCTAAATACTTTCTATATCATTTAACACACATTTTGGATTTGATTCAAGACAAAAGCCTCTGTAGATGGAATAAGTAACTGCTTTTGAAATTTCTGATTCCAATTTTGCGAATTTCAGATGAATAAATCCATTTATTTTATATTTAGCATTGTACAATAAATCAATCTATCTGATCATTAACACTGTTGTTAATTGTTCAATAATGTATTTAGTTGTTTGACTATTCATACCACAAGTTCCCCTTTAGCTGTTTTCACATTGTGCCATCAACATCCCATAAAGATTCAATGTCTAGTTGGTCCCACAGCTCCTCCAATCGCCTAAATCCTTATTCTGATTTTTTTCAAGATGCCAGATCAAAGGTTACTGCATAAAATAAGAGCTCATGGTGAAGGGGTTAACATTTCTGCATGGATAGCGGATTGGTTACCTATCAGGTAGTAGAAAGATAGGTGTAAATAGGTAATTTTCTTGTTTGCAATTTGAAATTACCAGATTTCCAAAATCAGAGACTTAAAATGAAAGGACCAAATGTATGGGCGCTAAATTTGCTGTAAATCAAAGACTGATAGGAAAATAAGTTGGGAACAAGACATTCGGAACTTGCAATGTGATATGAACAGATTAAAAGAGTGGGCAAAGGTTTGGCAGATGGAGAATAATGTGTGAAAGGGTGAATTTGTCCACCATGAGAAAAGCCCTGATAGGAAAGGCTAATAAATCCCGAGGGCCCAATAACCTACATTCCAGACAACTTAAGGAAGAGCCTCTTTTCTTATCTGAGAAAGTGTGTTCTGGCTATGGAGGGAGAACATTGAAGATTTACCAGACCTGGCATGGCAGGTCTGATGTATGAAGAGAAACTGGAATGGTTAAAATAATACTATCCCAGGTTTAGAAATAGTGGATGATTCATCGTCATCTTTCAAGATTCTACAGACTCCAGGGCAGTTCCCACAGATTGGAGGGTACCTAATGTAACCCCACTATTTAAAAAGATGGAGAGAAAATGGAGAATAATAGACCAGTTAGCCTGACATTGGTGGTGGGAAATGTTAGTCCATGAGAAAAAAATTAATTGCAGAGCACTTGGTAAACAGTGACAGGATTAGACAGAGTCAGTATAATTTACAAAAGGAAAACCATGCTTGGCAAATCTATTACATTTTTTCAAGGATGTAACTAGTAGAACTAATAAGGGGAACAACTGGATTTTGGACGTTGAGAGGGTTTTGATAAGGTTCCACATAACAGTGCAGCAGATTGGGTGTAGTGTAGTGTATCAACATAGGTAGAGAACTGGTTAGCAGAAATAAAAAAAAATTGGATCTTTTCTGAAGTGGCAAGCTGTGACTAGTGAGTTACACAAAGAATCTATAATTTATTTCATTAATTTTGGAGGTATTACATTTAGTTTCCTCATCTACTTTATTATTCTAATATGTGAGCAGGGATGCCTTGCTGGAATTGCACTGGTGAGTATTGTGCAGTATTGTGTATAGTTTTGAACATCTTACCTGAGAATGGATATTCCAGCTGTGGAAAAAGTGCACTGAATTTTTACCAGACTAATTTCCTGAGATGGCAAAACTTATGTACGATGAGAGACAGGAACAATTAGGACAATATTTGCTTGGGTTTAGAAGAATGAGGAGAGGAATCCCAGAGAAACCAAGACATTCTAACAAGGGAAATGCATGGAGGATGATCCCAATTAGTGGGGAGCCCAGAGCCAGAGTAAGGGTGCAGGACAAGTCATTTAGGACTGAGTAGGTGAGAAGTTTCTTCACCCAGTAATGAGCCTGTGGAATCCTCTGCCACAGAGAACGGTTGAGGCCAAACCATTGAATATTTTCAAGAAGCAGTTAGATTTCGTTCTTCATACTAGATGAATCAAATGGATAAAACAGGAACAGAGAACTGAGTTGGACAATCAGCTGTAATCTTGTTGAATGAGAGAATAGGCTCAACAGACCAAGTGGTCTAAACCTGATTCTATTTTCTCTGTTTCTATATCGGTGTCCTGGTATATCAGTCACACAAAGTTAGTACAGGGGTGTATTCAGGTACACCAGATGATTAGAAAGGGAAATAGAATGTTGTGTCTTACTGCAAAGGGAATAGAATATACGAGAAGAGATATTTTCCTATAGTTGTACAGGACATTGGCGAAAATACATCTAGAATATTACATAGAGTTTCCTAATTTAAGAAAGGACATAATTGCATTTGTAATATTTCAGAGAAGGTTCCATCAACTATTTTGTAGGAAAAGGAATTAGCTTATGAGGTAAAGTAGGTCAGGTTCTTCTATTCCTGCTCGGTCTGCATCATTGGAGTTTAGAAAAATGTGAAATCTGTTTAACTCTTTCTTAAGAGTGTATGTCAGTGGCATTTGTTGCTGATCTCTAATTTATCTTTAGCTAAATGGCTTGCTTGACCACTTGAAAGGTCAGAGTCGAAAAGTGTGGCATTGGAAAGCCACAGCAGTTCAGACAGAATCTGAGGAGCAGGAGAACTGACATTTCGGGCATCAGCCCTTCATCAGGAATAGCTTTCTCCATGTCAAAAATCAGTTAAGAATCAGTCACATTATAAAACATTTGGAGTCACAAGTAGGCAGATATTGTTTCTTAAATAGATTAGTGAACCTGAAGGGTGTTTCCAACAATCTACAATATTATTTATTATTTATATATTTATTATTAATGAGACCAGCTTTTAATTCCAGATTTTATTAGTTGAATTTAAATTCCACTAGCTGCTGTATCAACTTCCAGTGACATTACCATGAAAGGACCATCTCTTCTTATTACAGCTTATGAAGTCCAGAGGGGACTTAACAGAGTGAATACTGAAAGGATGTTTCTCCTTGTGATTTGAAGAACTATCAACACCATTAGAAATTAGTAGGTCTTCCATTTTAGACAGAGGTAAGACATTTTTCTCTCAGAGCATTGCAATTCTGTGAAACTTTCTCCCAGAAAGCAGTATAGACAGAGCCACTGAATTTTAAATAAATCAACTGAACCTTAACTAACAACGGAGCCAAAGAGTATTGATAGTAGGCAGGAAAGTGAAAGTAAGGCAATAATCATATCAAACATGATCTTATCAAATGGCATAACAGCCTAGAGACGTTCAAGACCAGTCCTGCTCCTAATTTGGAACTGCATGATAACATGGTCAGCTGCTTTGGAAAGTAAAGGAAGTTTAGTGATGGGTGCAGCTTGCTGGTTAGAGGAGCTAACAACCTGTATTTTGAAGAGGGGATGATGGCAGCAGATTAAAGGGGGTATGACTGTATTTGAAGAAAAGAAACAAATTATTATGACCATAAGGTGTCTGGAAGGACAGTTGAGCGTGGACGGGACCAAGAACAGGGAGGTGGATCTAATAAACAAGATGAACTAAGAGGAACTATGAAAGAAATTACAGAAAATGAATCGGACAGGATATTTATTTTGACTTGAACAGAGTGAAGCCTTTGGGGACATTTGGTTTGATGGACATGGAGAATGAAAAATATAGAAACAGCTGTTCACATGATTCAAAGTTGGTGACAAAGAAATCAATGAACTCCTTGCCTTTTCTGATCAATTGAGGATTTGGGGCGGGGTGACAGGTTCACAGAGATAATAATGTGAAATAAGACATTGGAATTGTTCTTTAATCTATCTCTTAATTACCTTTCATAGCATTTTGATTTCTTCCATATAAATGATATCAGTAAACCACAAAATATAGATGCTCCAACCCTCTATGCCTGCTTTATCCTTTGTCATTTCCCTGACACTTATGAGCTAACACATCATTTTGGTCTTCTGGGTTGGATAAATCAAGTTTGCTCCCTGATTATGGAATTCAGCTTTACTACTATATTTCTGCATTTGCTCCACAATCCATGGCAACCACACATCCCACAATGTAGTGGCTTTCTGGATGATTGTTTTTGAGATTTAGTCACTGTCATAGATGTTATGCAGAATACCATTTGTCAATTCAAAACTCTCAGGAAATTCATGTACTGCCCTTCTGTTTGCTCATCCTATCAAGTTCAATGATACTCACTTCCTCTTTTCCTAAAGTTTTGTTTGCCTGCAAATTGATAAATTGCCAGAATGTTCATTTCAAGAACCCTTCAGCCTGTTTAATGTGATCAAGTATTACCAGTGTCTCATCAGATAAGAACTTTAAGCTGAAGGATGTGTAATTGCACAAGTGATCATTCTACATACATTAATTCCATTCAAGACAGCAAATTATCCTATTCAAATGTATGCACCCATCACAAAATCTGTGCAAAAATGAATGCAAGTTAGTAATGGATGGTGCTTTAAGTTCTAGTTCTCTCTTAGTTTTGTCCATTATCATTCCTTTAGTTTGAAAATTGTGTATCCGTACTGTATAGACAATTTGGCTCTTGAGTATATGGAGGCCAGAAACCAAAGATCAAATCAAAGAAATCAAAGTTTTCCTGGATTTGGTATTCTGACCTTCAGGATTTAGAATGTCTTTGGCAATTTCAATGTATTATGTTCTAATTAAGAGGGGTGAACTTGCATCTTCTCTTATCCTATTCCTCCACTGGTCACACCAAGGTATGAACTTAAAAAAGGAGGATACACTGAGAATTGGCTGGATATATCAGCCTGTGTACAGCTCAGTACCAGAAACAAGTTCCAACAGCGAGAAACAAAGTATGAGCTTATTATGACTTAAACTTAGTCAAGATATAAAAAATACTAACAAAATGCTTAAATCGTATAAATATATACAACTTTATTTCTTGAAAATTAATGCACACAAAGAGAACTTCCAGAGAATTATTTTAAAAGTACTTAAGTCAAGTAACAGTTCCACTCAAGAAAAATAATTATTTGGAGATTGTTCAAATGTTAGTCTGTAGCCAAAGTCACTTTGCACACAGATTATTGGAACTATGGTATCTTCTTGGATCAGGTATGACTGAATGAAGTCACTTTTCTGGAGACACTGATGTAGATTTTGAATTCTCCTTAGGAACTGCTAACCTGTGGTGATGAAGCTTTCCAATAGGCTTTCAAATCATACTTTTTAGTGAGATAAGGTTCAGAGTAAAATCAGAGAATGTAAAGCTTATTTTTCAAAGTAGGTTATACCTCTGATTCTCTATGTTCAAATCCTATAGCTTTATTACACACAGACTGGGTCATATAGCCTCTTTTTGAAAGTATTGAGACTTACTCACTCCAGTCGAGTAGCTTGTGTTCTGTGCAGATGTAACATTTTTCCCTGCTCTAGCCAGCCTCTCTTTCTTTGCAGTGTTCTTTCCAAAATATCCAAGAAATATATATATATGTCTAGTCAATGATATTCTAAATTAATATTTCACTTAAAATATCCTTATAACAAGACATGTGGTTAGTTTCCCTCCCTCTCTGATGTAGAGGTCAACCAATTTGATTCAGCTCATGCAAATAAATTAATTGAGATGTCAAGTTTGTTATGTTTCCAGGTAGATATGATGCTACCTCACTTAATCAGTGTACTTGCATTTTTTTATGCTTGAAGTTCTCTAATCTTTTGAAATTTTATGAATACATTGATATTAACCTGTTTTATCTTTGCCCGGAGCATGAGTCCATCTTTTCGTTGTGCGATGTGTTGTTTGAGAATGATCATCATTAGATGGCTGGGATTATTTGGATACTACAGGTTATTTTGGAGCTTTCGGGCAACTGTTGAAATTCTATTGTAAACTAACAACAGTAGAGGTGACTTAATCCTGACCTGTTTGGGGCTTTTGGAAGGACGATTTTGAGACTGAGAGTCAAGATGAGGTAAAGTCCTCTGACCCGAGAAGAATAAAGCAAGTAACTTTTACAAAATTGTGGAAGATGTGAAGGGCTAAATTATCTTGAAACTTTTATAGCAATTGCAAAACTTTTTAAAAATTCCTTCATAGAAAGTGGCATCGCTAGCTGGGCTAGCATTTATTGCCTGTCACTAGTTGCTTTGTGGAGGTGATGGTAAGGTGCTTTCCTTAACCACTACAGTCCATGTGAAAGCTGAAGCAGTATTCATCATGGTAAGTAGGTGCATTTCATCACACTCCTGACTTGTGCCTTGTAGATAGTAGGAGAAAGTAAGGATTGCAGAGTCAAGTGTGTGGTGCTGGAAAAGCACAGGTCAGGCAGCATCCGAGGAGCAGGAGAATCAACATTTTAGGCATAAGTCTGATTAAGGGTTTATGCCCGAAACGTCGATTCCCCTGCTCCTCAGATGCTGCCTGACTTGCTGTGCTTTTCCAGCACCACACTTGAATATTTTCCAGCACCACACTTGTAGATAGTAGACAGGTTTTGGGGAGTCAGGAAGTGAGTTACTCATTGCAGGGTCCTAGCCTTTTGCCTGCTCTGTGATCATCGATTCCTTTAGTAAAAATCTGCAAAACTTCAGCAGTGTGATTTGGCACAGCCCCAAAATCCTCAAGTTGAATTCTCGAATAGGAGCAATTAAGCAACACAATAAATCTGCTAATTTTGGGCTGACACCAAATAAAGACAGCAGTGTTAAATGCCAAATTTTCATAAAAATCCATCTGGTTTACTAGTATCATTTAGGAAACTTACTTGGTGCCCCCACTTGATCTATGTGACTCTTATATTATGAACAGAAATCTCCCAGATTCTGAATGACAATGAACAATGGCAAGTTGTTTGGAAAAATATGGTCTGACCAAAAAAAGTGGGATTCTGAACATCACAAAAAGTGTATTTTCCTGCAAGGTTTGAAAGCTGAAATGAGAATCTCACTACAGACTGTTCTGCTGTAGCATGGCAGTTGTGTTCTTGTGCAACCTTGTGTTATAGAAAATTGCTGAATAGAAATAATGGGGCCTATGTGAAAAACAGGGTTGGGGCAAACAACCACAAATATCAGTAAAATTGAAACAAAAGTAGTAGTTAGCCTAATACAAATGATAGCACAGTCGGAGTAAATATTAAAATAATATATTTTAATAAATAATACTATAAATTTACCACTTTCTGAATTTGCAGTATTAAGACAGGGGCTGAGGGTCATCATCAGTATCATGGTTACTTTCAGATGCAGTTCTGGGTGCAGGGTTATGATAAAAGAAAATATTTAGCCCAGAAGTGGATGGCTGTGGCTCATTGTCCACAGACTGTTTCTTGAAGGATGACTTAAAAAAGGCATCTACCTTTTACTGCTTTAGCACCTTTCTTCTTTCATGAAAAAGCTGTTCAGAGGGTGCAGTTCCCCCCGCAACAACAAGTTGTTGTAGATCAATCTCCACTTCTTCAAATCCTACTTGCTTTGCAAGAGCGACACAATGCTCTTTGATTGCTGGAAGCTCTAAAGGTTCAACGCCTTTAAAATCATGAACAAAATCTGGGAGAAGCTTCTGCCCAACTGCATGCAAGCAGTCCTTACTAATATCATTCCAGGCCTCCACAATGATGTCAATAGCATTCTTAATGTTAAAGCTCTTCCAAAATTGAACAACATTGTACTCATTCTCCCTCTCAGTAGCTGCAATCAGCTTCCTGAATGCGCGTATTAAATAATAAGCTTTAAAAGCTGCTATTGCACCCTGGTCCATGGATTGAATGAGAAATGTTGTGTTCGGAGGTAGCAATAGCACTTTGATGTTTTCAGAAAGTTCACCAACAGTGGAAGGATGGCTTGGTGTATTGTTCAAAATGACAAGAATCTTGAAATTCAAATCTCTTCTCATGCAATAATTTATAAAAACATGCTCAAAAAATCAACAATAAGGTCAAAAAAATTTGCCGTGTCATCCAACGTTTTTTACATGACCTGAAGTCAACACCTAAAGTGGACTTAAGATAATCAAGGATCGAATCGTGTAATAGCCAATGGGAGTTTGCGCTTTTCAAAGAATTGTTCCCCAATTCATTAATCACCTTTACAGCCAAATCACATTGATGAAACATGCGTTATAGGAGAATCACCTGTATTGAGCTGCAAAAGACCCATTTGCATGCATTAACATCTCATTATTACAGATTCCTGCTCCAGTTATATGCAGTTTGCTATTCTCTCATGTGGCAGACACAAACTAGACAGCAACAATTCCCTGTTTGAAAGACTTAGTGGGTACCTAGCAACTCCAATGCCTCCAGGCTAACAAGTCGCTAGCATTCCCTAATATTTCAATTTTTTGGAGATGCCGGTGTTGGACTGGGGTGTAACCTAATATTTCACGACACACTCCACAGATAGTGACCACCTGCATTCCACACTGATCAACGCTGGCATCATACATGCACTAACCTCACTGCATCATGATGGCAAATTTACGACTCATTTAGAATACCGTCATCTACATCCACACTGCACTTCACTGTGAAATAATGTATTAGGTTGTAATGCAACTGACTACTCACTTTTATGCGGGGATAGGCACCAAAGCCATGGTTGGGTGCATCTCAGGGTTCTTAGATTGCTCTCGTAGTGCTCACTCAATTTGTGACAACTGAGAACGCTCACAGCATCTGTGCTCTGCCTTACCATTTTGCTCTTTGCCTCCTCATTCAGAACTTACAAACTCATAGTACTTCTGTCTTGCTTTGCCTTTTAATATAGACACAAAGCCTGGAAGGTTATCATGAGTTGTCACCACAATTGTCAGTCAAGAGAGTGGTTGAATATATTGCTACATAGCTATGTCCAATGTCACACGTGCAGCATGGGGTAATGTGGTAAACACTGAATGTATTTCAACAAAATGGCCATGTCTCAAGCCACAGAAAGCCACGGGCATCATTCGAAGTCAGTCGATGAACATGATCAGTCATATACTGGGGCTTATCAGAGTCAGGGTATCCATATCACTCCAGTGCAGGGACTGGGATACCGCCACTTCTGCCAATTCAGTGCTACCAGACGCAGAATTAACAGTAAGACAGTTGGGAAACTGCACAGAAATCAGTCAAGACTCTATTCATTCATCAGGTAGGATTGTTTTTCCAAGTTGAAAATCACACAATGTCAGATTATAGTCCACCAGGTTTATTTGGAAGCACTAGCTTTCGGAGCGCTGCTCCTTCTTCAGGTGGTTGTGAAGCAGGGCCATAAGAAACAGATTTTTTAGCTAAAGATTACAGTGTCATGCAAGTAAAACGATATATTGAACAAACCTAGATTGTTGTTAAGTCTTTCATCTTTTAGAATGGGTTACAGGTTTCGATTCATTAATATGCAAATCAGAGAACTTCTTTTAAGTCACATTCTCAAGATAATTTTTATAAAAAGAGGTGACAACTCAGCTCAGACTATGCATTAAAGGTGTGAGATCAGAGTCTGTCTGTATCCCAATCTTGAGTCAGACTATTTCCAAAGTGGAATTTACAGAATATTATATGGATTGGCCGACATTTCTGCCACCTACAAATGGACCCCACCACCAGAGATATATTTCCCACCCCACCCCTATCTGCTTTCCGCAAAGACCATTCCCTACGCAATTACCTGGTCAGGTCTATGCCCCCTAACAAGCCACCCTCCCTTCCTGGCACCTTCCCGTGTCATGGCAGGAATTACCTCACGCCACCCCCTCCCCCACTTAACTGTGTCCAAGGCCCCAAAAGAACCTTCTACATCCATCAAAGTTTCGTCTGCACTTCCATGCATTTCATTTATTGTATCCATTGCTCCCAATGTGGTTTCCTCACATTGGGGAGACTGGAAGCCTTCTCGCAGAGCACTTTAGGGAACATTTCCGGGACACCCGCACCAATCAACCCCATCGCCCCATGGCCAAACACTTCAACTCCCTCTCCCACTCTGCCGAGGACATGCAGGTCCTGGGCCTCCTCCATCACCCTCACCACTCGACATCTGGAGGAAGAATGCCTTATCTTCCGTCTCGGGACCCTTCAACCCCAGGGCATCAATGTGGACTTCACCAGTTTCCTCATTTCCCCTCCTCTCACCTTACCCTAGTTCCGATCTTCCAGCTCAGCACCACCCTCATGACCTGTCCCACCTGTCCTTCCCACCTATCTGCTCCATCCTCCTCTCCGACCTATCACCTTTACCCCCACTCCATCTACCTACTGAACTCTCAGCCATCTTCTCACCACACCCAACCCCGTCCCATTTATCTCTCCACCTCCTAGGCTCCCAGCCTTGTTCCTGAAGAAGGGCTTATGCCCAAAACGTTGATTTTCCTGCTCCTCGGATGCTGCCTGACCTGCTGCGCTTTCCCAGCAACACATTTTTCAGCTCTGATCTCCAGCATCTGCAGTCCTCACTTTCACCTACAGGTTGTGCATTTTGTTGAGCAAAGTAGAATATATCTGCAAATATAAGTCTGCAAATACAAATTTCTCCCCATAGACTTATATGTGTGTGCATGAGGAGAGAGGGAGAGAGGGAGAAAGGGAGAGAGAGAGAGAGAGTGAGTGCACGTGAGATAGTCTGTGTTTGTATGTGTGCAAGCTTGGTAAAATGTGCGTGTGAGTGAGATGGGGTATAAGCTGGTGAGAGGGTGTGAGTGTGTGTGTGTGTGTGTGAGAGAGAGAGAGAGAGCGTGTGTATGAGAAAGGGTTTGCATGAGTGTGCGAGTATGTAAGAGCGTGTGTATGTGAGACAGTGGATAGTGGAGTGGGGTTACCTGTAGTGTGACATGAACCCAAAGTCCCGGTTGAAACCATTCTCATGGGTACTGAACTTGGCTATCAGTCTCTGCTTTGCCACTTTGTGTTGCTGTCTGTCCCTGGAAAATGGTCACCTGAAGATTCAAAGCCAAATGTCCCTGACCACTGAAGTGTTCCTCGACTGACAGGGTGATTGTTGTGCAGTGTCCATTCATCCGTTGTCATAGCGTCTGCTTCATCTTGCCAATGTCCAATGTCCAGGACAATATTGACCACAACAATCCTGTCATGGCAACCACTGCAAGACATGTCAGTGTTGACACGGATACCACCATTACACTTGGGGACACCACCCATCATGCACGTGGCAGGTACTCATGTGACATGGCCAACAATGTCTATCTCATATGCTGCAGGCAAGGATGCCCTGAGGCATGGTACATTGTGAGACCAAACAGACGAATGAATGGACAACGGATGAATGGACACCACCCAACAGTAGCCAGACAGGGATGATCCCTCCCAGTCGGGGAACACTTCAACAGTCAGGGACATTTGGCTTTAGATCTTTGGGTGACCACCCTCTGAGGGAGACTTTGGGACAGGCAACAACGCAAAGTGGTCAAGCATAGGCTGCCAGCTAAGTTCAGTGCCCATGACGAAGAACTCAACCGGGACCTTAGGTTCATGTCACACTATAGGTGACCCCACTACATTATACAATCTCTCTTTCACACACACACATGCACACACCCAAGCACGTACCCTCTCACAGGTTTATATCCCTTTAGACTCACTCACACACTTTACCAAGCTTGCACACACACAAAAACACATTCTCTCACATGCACATACTAACTTATACTCTCTCTCCTGCATATGCACACACATATAAGTCCATGAAATAAATTTGTCTTTGCAGAATTATATTTGCAGATACATTCGATATTGCTCAAAAAATGCGCAACCTGTAGGCAGTCAATGCAGACAGGCAATCCATATAATATTTTTAAAATTCCACTTTGAAAATAGAACTAGTCTGACTCAAGATTGGGATACAGACAGACTCTAACCTCACACCTTTAATGCATTGTCTGAGTTGAGATGTCATTTTTTTTTATAAAACCTTAAGTTATCTTGAGAATGTGACTTAAAAGAAGTCCTGTGATTTACATATTAATGAACTGAAACCTGCAACCCATTCTATAAGTTAAAGACTTAACAACAATAATCTAGGTTTGGGAACCATATCATTTTACTTGCATGACACCATGATCTTTCGCTATAAATTCTGTGTCTTATGGTCCTGCTTCACAACCACCTGAAGAAGGAGCAGTGCTCCAAAAGCTAGTGCTTTCAAATAAACCTGGTGGACCATAATCTGAAGTTGTATGATTTTTAACTTTGTCCACTCCCGTCCAACTCTGGCTCCTTCACATCATGTTTTCCAAGTTGGTCAGTGTTAGACCAGAGTCAGTCAAGGGTTTTTTAAAACTTACTTGTTGGTCATGGGCATTGCTGGCTGGCTGGCCCATCCTTAGTTGAGGTGGTGGTAATAAGTTGCTTTCTTGGACCACTGTAGCTCACATGCTATAGGCTGACCCGCAATGAGCTTAGGAAGGAAATTCCAGGATTTTGATCCAGCAAAATTGAAGGAACAGTGATATATTTCCAAGTCAGGATGGTGAGCAGCTTGATGGGGAACTTACATATGGTGGTGTTCCCAGAAATCTGCTGCCTTTGCCCTTCGATATGGAAGTACTTGTTGGTGTGGAAGGTACCGTCTTAGGATCTTTGGTGAATTTCTGCAGTGCATCTTGTAGATAGTACACACTGCTGTGACAGAGCATTGCTGGTGGAGTGAGTGGATGCTTGTGTAAGTGGTGCTAATCAAGCAGGCTGCTTTGTCCTGGATGACGTCTAGCTTCTCGAGTCTTATTGGAGCTGCACCAATCCAGGCAATTGGGGAGCATTTAATCACACTGCTGACTTCTGCTGAGCAGATGGTGGACAGGCTTTAGCAAATCAGGAACTACATTACTTGTCACAGTATTCTTAGCCACTGATCTGTTCTTGTAGCCATTGGGTTTATGAGGCAATTCTAGTTGACATTCTGGTCAATGGTAACTTCAGCGGCATTGACAGTGGTGTATTCAGTGTTGGTAATGTCAAGGTGTGATTAGATTGCCTCTGATTTATGTGGTATGAATGTTGCCTGTCACTTATCAGTCCAAGCCTGGATATTGTACAGATCTTGTTGCATTTGAACATGGACTTCTTCAGTATTTGAGGAGTCATGAATTCTGCTAAACATTGTGCAATCATTGGCAAACATCCCTACGTCTGACCTTACAATTGAGGGAAGGCCATCAATGAAACAGCTGAAAATGGTTGGGCATTAGATACTACCCTAAGGAATTCCCGCAGAGATGGCATGGAGCTGAGGTGACTGACCTCCAACGATACTACCATCTTCCTGTATGCCAGTTATGACTCTTACCAGCGGAGAGTTGATGAAGGGCGTATGCTCAAAATGTCGACTCTCCTGCTCCTCGGATGCTGCCTGACCTGCTATGCTTTTCCAGTGCTATCCTTTTCAACGATGATTTCAATGTGAGCAGTCAGGGTCCTCTCTGGAAAGGCAAGGATTCTGTCCTCATAGGGGTGAAGAGTTGAATGCTGGGCATCCCACAACCTGTCTTGGCTCTGTTTGCCTTATTGTGGGCTGTTTTCTCCTTGAGATGGAGGAAGGAACTGAGTGAGATGAAAGTGCCTGGCATAAATATTAATGCTTGTGCAGGTGGGGGAAAGGTGGCAAGGTGACCTGAGTGAGTTGGAAGTGCAGAGGGCATGGGTTGAGATGGGTGAGAGTGATTGAGCAAGGAGGCTACATACAACTGAGACTGGTAGACCATAAGATGAACCTACAGTGATGGCAACTTCAGACAGAAGAGTGACAGAGTATTTGCCATAGTCTCCTCTTACTGTGCTCTTTTCCACGAACCCATCCACCATGTCCCTGTCATCAACTTGGGTTTCTAAATCTTCAGAGTTCATGGAGAAGAAACTTCCTTGCAACTCATCGAAACTGACACTTCGCCAATTTTTGACAAAACTCAGACCTACAAATTTGACTTTTGCCAAGAAAAACTGAAGGTAGAGAATGATTGCTGTCTTGCCACTCACCTACATGACAAGAACAAGTAAAAGAGGAATAGACTTGACAGTATCATAAAATCATAATTGTCTTTGAACATTATAAAGGAGAAAATAATAGAGCAGCTAAGGAAATAAGTTACTTCCTAATTTTGCTTCAGCATATCAGACTCCGTATTTAGCAACTACTTTCTCTGTCCCTTCAAATGTTCTTTACTACACATTCATCTGAACCTTAAAATGAGCATATTAAATGAAGTAATTCATACCTTTTCCCTTAGTCGTTGTCCTCAGGGTGAATGAATCAATTCCTCATAAAGTGAGTCATCTGAGCCTGTTTCTGAAAATAGTGTGCAAGAGCAGAATTGTGCAACTGGTCTAAAACACTCTCAGAAGACATGACTATTGAATATTGTGTGGCCTATGATATAAAAAAAAGACAGAAAACTACTGTATGTTTATTGGATGAAGCAGCACATTTGTTCCATAATGCAATGTTACAAAATAGAATTATTGACAATGCAGCAACCCATTCATTAAAAACCAATTAAAGAACATCTATGAATATAAGATTAGAGAGGAACCTGTCTTCTTTTCTGCACAAAGTTTGGTACTTAGTAATCATCATTTTCTAAATTAAAATACAGTTTGAAATTGATTATTTTTACAAAGCATTTATAGTTGTATCCTGAATCACTGAAAATACAGGAACCAAGTTGTGCATATGAATAAGATCATGTCTCTACATGACTGGAAGAGCTATCCTATATCAGATTTAAATATAGGCCACTGAATTGCTTAGACAGTTGCTCAGTGACCAGATGATCTACTGATTTTTAAAAGGAATGTTATACTCTGTCATGTACACATTAATTAATCTGGAAAGATTCAAAGCAATTTTGAAAAAAATGGATTTCAGTTTCAATCCTGTAAAACTACCTCTGATGTAATCATCAAAGTTGACATTGCAAAACTCTAACAACATTTGTGATGATCTTTTTAAAACACATCAGTAGATTTGAAAGAGAATCCTGCATACAACCCATTGAGTAGCTCTTGAGATGAATCATATCAAATAAAATTAACTTGGGATATTTCGTCTCAATAATAATTAAGGGAAGAAAAAGAGGTGCAGGCATAAAAGTCTGAGGAATAAGATAATTTTTTAAAAAATGTTTGAAAACACATCTATTACTTAGAACAATATTCCAATACAGGAATTATGTGATGCATGGTGTCTGATTTTTCACATATTTTTACGCCAGTTGTTTGGATTTGGAATTTGTGTCAAATGGGTTTTCTGAGAGTCTGAAAGGGTTTAATGAATAACTTATAAATAATTCTGTTGTCATGGTGATTTCTTTTAAAACACAGTATTAGAGACTTCCTGGAGAGTAATGGAGTTTTATTTACCTTGTGAGTGTTTTCAACCGAACAAAATAAACAGTGCAGAGCATTAGGCTTTCAGATTGTGGATTTTCTTTGAGCTTCAAGGAAACATCCATAGCTTGGGAAAAAAAGCTTTTTGGTTTCACTTTGGAGCAGCTTTACAGGTGTCTTGGCTGGAGCTCAATGTGTAAAGCAGTTACTTTTGAGAAAAGTACATTGTTTTGGGACCATGACGAAAGAGGTAACTTCAGTCTATTGGATAAGGCTGAAGATAACAGGAACCAACAGGAACTGGTAAGAGACTTAACAATAGGCTGCTATGTGAATGGAATTACGCTGAGTCAGTCAGGTCTGCTAAGAGTTAAAATGGTAGGCAATTATGGACGGCTCACATTTGAACAAAACATTTGGGATTGTTAATGTGCATGAATAGGTCCAAATAAGGCATGTATTTGGCAAAAACATTCAGGATTGGTCATGTGCACAGATAATTCCAAATAAGGCACACACCTTGTACACATACTTGTGCATGAAGAGCCTGAAATATGTTTTTTCAAAAACACCTCACATCAGGAAGTGTGGTGAAGACGTTGAACAGTTTCAGCCTCGCCAGCTGTCAACTTTCCCAGGTAATAACGGTTGGGTTTAATTACAGAAATCAGGGTAGTGAAAGACAGTGATTGAGATATCTCTAATAGTTAAAAGGGTGTGTTAGTTGTTTACGTACTTAAAAAATGAATTGTGGTTTTATAGAGCTCTAAGTGTCTGCACTGTATCTGTGTCTATGTATGTACAGTTGTTTCTCAGATATAGGCAACAAATATAAGGAGGTTCGTTTAAAAGTTACAAACCAGAAGTGTTTGGTTAAAACCCTGAAGGTATTATAAGAAGCATTAAAATCAAAGCTCACAAATATGACAAACCAAGGATGAGACTACCAGATTCTCAGGACCAGGAATTGAAGGACAGGTAAGTTGATCATATGTGTGATGGACAAGGGAATTCTCTCTGCTGTTTGAGCACTGAAATGGGACGCTGTTGGAATTAACGGCACTGTATTTAATATAATTTTTCTTAAATTTATGGTATATGTAAATAGCTTGCGATATTCTATTTTATCTTCATTTCGTTAGCATAATAAACTTCTGTTTTATTGTTAAACCCAAATCTGCATCATTGTATATTTCAGCAAAAGACCATCTCATTAAAACTAAGAGAAAAATAAATACAATCTATCAAGCCAGATTTCAGTCTGTTATCTAATTAAGCTGAATCATAAAAAAAAAACAATTAAACGTATAAGTTTCATATTTTGTTACTATATTGGAACATGGATTCTAAAAAGGCAATAATTCTGCTTTTAAGTTCTGTGAAGGTGATGACTGTTATGTGAGAAATTAATTTAATTTTAGCAGTGGATCAAAATATACTGTAACCTAAGCAAAAGAACTAGACGTGCTCTCTGATGAGATAATTGCTGAAGACTCAAAAACTCTCAACAGTCAGAGGAAATTCTGACTCATCTCAGCCTTAAATTGGTGCCCCTTTATTCTGAGATTATGCCCTCGGACCTTTACTCTCCCATGAGGGAAACATCCTCTCAGAATTTACCAGCAAGCCTCTTATGAATTTTATATGTCTCAATGAGATTGCCACTCATTCTTCTAAATTCCAAGTAGTATACCAACTAATTTAGCTTTTGCTCCGAAGACAATCCCTCCATACCAGGAATGATTCTGGTGAACCTCTGACCTGCCTCTAATGAAATAATATATTTTCTTTAATAAGCAGAAACTGCTCACAAGACTGCAAATGTGGTCTCACCAGCACCTTGTACAGTTGCAGTAAGATTTCTCTACATTGTACCCCAACCCTCTTGAAATAAGGCCAACATTCCATTCACCTTGGATGGGAAAAATTTCTGGCTGTAACAGCTGCTCCTTTTTTGAGATATTTTAGGTGTTGGAAGTGATTTCCTTGAATTCCAGGAGCAATAATTACTGTTTCATATGCTGTTGCATTGTTTTGGAACTTTGGAAATAAAAGTCAAAACAACAGAGTTTTAAAAAGGGAGCGGTACAGACAAAGGAAGCACATGGTGAGGTCAATGCAGGAGAGAGAGAGAAAGAAACTGCCACCACACTGAACCTGCATAGTTACTGCCTTTGCTGTTTAAATGAATACTTTTAACATGGACCAGTATTTTGTAGAGGAAAAGACGGTGTTATTTTCTGGGTCTGTAGATTGTGAAGGAGCAAAAATGGCCTTTAGTAGAGTGATATGCGCTTTTTGTCAGATGTGGGAGTTTAAGGAGAGTTTACAGGTTACTGTGGATTATATCTGCAATAAATGCTGTTGTTTGCGAATCCTATCAGATCGAATGGATCAGTTGGACAGACAGTTAGAAGCAATGAGGAATTTGCAACAGCAATGGTATGTAATGCACGGCAGTTATAGGAAGGGAGAAAAGTCGCAGATACAGTCACATAGATGGGTTAACTCCAGGAAAGGTAAGAGAGGTGGCAGTTAGTTCAGGAATCTTCTGTGGCTATCCCCATTTCAAACAAGTATGCTGTTTTGCAAAATGTAGGGGTTGATCGATTCAGAGGGGAATGTAGCACAAACAGCCAAGTTTCTGGTATTGAGACTGGTTCTAATGCAATGAGGGGCATGTCAGGTTCCAAGAGATCAACAGTGTTAGGGGACTCTCTAGTCCAAGGTACAGACAGACATTTCTGTGGCCAGCAGTGAAAAATCAGAATGGTATGTTGCTTCCCTGGTGCCAGGATCAAGGATGTCTCAGAGAGGGTGCAGAATGTTCTCACGGGGGAGAGGGGCCAGCAAGAGGTCATTGTCCATATTGGAACCAACGGCATTGGAAGGGAAAAGGTTGAGATTCTGAAGGGAGATTACAGAGAGTTAGACAAGAATTTAAAAAGATCCTCGAGAGTAGTAATATCTGGATTACTTCCAGTGCTACAAGCTAGTGAGGGCAGAAATAGGAGGATAGAGCAGATGAATGCATGGCTGAGGAGCTGGTGTATGGGACAAGGATTCACATTTTTGGATCATTGGAATCTCTTTTGGGATAGAAGTAACCTGTAAAAGAAGGACGGATTGCACCTAAATTGGAAGGGAACTAACATACTGGCAGGGAGATTTGCTGGAGCTGCTTGGGAGGATTTAAACTAATATGGTGGGGGTGGGGGGTGGAATGCAGGGAGATAGTGAGGAAAGAAATCAATCTGATTGTACAGTTGCGAACAGAAGCGAGTCAAACAGTCAGGGCAGGCAGGGACAAGTTAGGACTATAAATTAAACTGCATTTATTTCAATGCAAGGGGCTCAACAGGGAAGGCAGATGAACTCAGGGCATGGTTAGGAACATGGGACAGGGATATCATAGCAATTACAGAAACATAGCTCAGGGATGGACAGGACTGGCAGCTTAACATTCCAGGATACACACACAGCAAGGATAGAAAGGGAGGCAAGAAAGGAGAGGAAGTGGCGTTTTTGATGAGGGATAGCATTACAGCTGTACTGTGGGAGGATATTCCTGGAAATACATCCAGGGAAGTTATTTGGGTAGAAATCAGAATTAAGAAAGGAATGATCACCTTATTGGGATTGTATTATAAACCCCCTAATAGTCAGAGGGAAATTAAGAAACAAATTTGTGAGGAGATTTCAGCTATCTGTAAGAATAATAGGGTGGTTACTGTAGGGGATTTTAACTTTTGAAGCATAGACTGAGACTGCCATAGTGTTAAGGATTTAGATGGAGAGGAACGTGTTAAGTGCGTACAAGAAAAATTTCTGATTCAGTCTGTGGATGTACCTACTAGAGAAGGTGAAACACTTGACCTATTCTTGGGAAATAAGGCAAGGCAGTGACAGGTGTCAGTGGCGGACCACTTTGGGGCAAGCAACCATAATTCTATTAGATTTAACATAGTGATGGAAAAGGATAGACCAGATCTAAAAGTTGAAGTTTTAAATTGGAGAAAGGCTAATTTTGACGGTATTAGGCAAGAACTTTCAAAAGCTGATTGGGGGCAAATGTTCGCAGGTAAAGGGACGGCTGGAAAATGGGAAGCCTTCAGAAATGAGATAACGAGAATCCAGAGAAAGTATATTCCTGTTAGGGTGAAAGGAAAGGCTGGTAGGTAGAAAAAGGAAGCATATGTCAGGTATAGACAGGAGAGATCGAGAGAATCCTTAGAAGACTATAAAGGCAGTACGAGTATACTTAAGGGGGAAATCAGGAGGGCAGAAAGGGGACATGAGATAGCTTTGGCAAATAGAATTAAGGAGAATCCAAAGTGTTTTTACAAATTAAGGACAAAAGGGCAAGTAAGGAGAGAATAGGGCCTCTCAAAGATCAGCAAGGCAGCCTTTGTGTGGAACCACAGAAAATGGGGGAGATACTAAATGAGTATTTTGCATCAGTGTTTACTGTGGAATAGGACATGGAAGATATAGAATGTAGGGAAATAGATGGTGACATCTTGAAAAATGTCCATATTACAGAGGAGAAAGTGCTGGATGTCTTGAAACGCATAAAGGTGGATAAATCCGCAGAACCTGATCAACTGTACCCTAGAATTCTGTGGGAAGCTAGAGAAGTGATTGCTGGGCCTTTTGCTGAGCTATTTGTATCATTGGTAATCACAGGGGAGGTGCCGGAAAACTGGAGGATGGCTAACATGGTGCCACTGTTGAAAAAGGACAGGCCAGGGAACTATAGACCAGTGAGCCTGACATCAGTGGTGGGCAAGTTGTTGGAGGGATTCTTGAGGGACAGAATGTACATCTATTTAGAAAGGCAAGGACTGATAAGGGATAGTCAACATGGCTTTAAGCGTGGGAAATCATGTCTCACAAACTTGATTGAATTTTTTTAAGAAGTAACAAAGAGGTTAGATCTCATGGAATACAGGGAGAACTAGCCATTTGGATACAGAATTGGCTCAAAGTTGGAAGACAGAGAGTGGTGGTGGAGTGTTGTTTTTCAGACTGGAGTCCTGTGACCAGTGGAGAGCCACAGGAATCAGTGCTGGTCCTCTACGTTACGTCATTTATATAAATGATTTGGATGTGAGCATGAGGTATAGTTTGCAGATGACACCAAAATTGGACATGTAGTGTACAGCGAAGAAGCTTTCCTCAGATTACAACAGGATCTTGATCAGACAGGTCAATGGACTGAGAAATGGCAGATGGAGTTTAATTCAGCAAGTTTGCAGATGACACCAAATTTGGAGGTGTAGTGGATAGTGAAGAAGGCTACCTCAGAGTACAATGGGATCTTGTTCCAATGTGCCAATGGGTTGAGTAGTGGCAGATAGAATTTAGTTTTGATAAATGTGAGATGCTGCATTTTGGGAAAGCAAATCTTAGCAGGACTTATACACTTAATGGTAAGGTCCTAGGGAGTGTTGCTGAACAAAGAGACCTTGCAGTGCAGGTTCATAACTTCTTGAAAGTGGAGTCGCAGGTAGATAGGATAGTGAAGAAGGCATTTGGTATGCTTTCCTTTATTGGTCAGAGTATTGAGTACAGGGGTTGGGAGGTCATGTTGCGACTGTACAGGACATTGGTTAGACCACTGTTGGAATATTGCATGCAATTCTGGTATCCTTTCTATTGGAAAGATGTTATGAAACTTGAAAGGGTTCAGAAAAGATTTACAAGGATGTTGCCAGGGTTGGAGGATTTGAGCTATAGGGAGAGGCTGAACAGGCTGGTGCTGTTTTCCCTGGAGAGTCGGAGGCTGCGGGGTGACCTTATCGAAGTTTATAAAATTATGAGGGCATGGATAGGATAAATAGACAAAGTCTTTTCCCTGGGGTGGGGGTGTCCAGAACTAGAGGCATAGGTTTAGGGTGAGAGCGGAAAGATATAAAAGAGACTTCAGGGGAAACCTTTTCACACAGAGGGTGGTAACGTGTATGGAATGAGCTGCCAGAGGAAGTGGTGGATGCTGGTACAATGGGAACATTTAAAAGGCATTTGGATGGGTATATAAATAGGAATGATTTGGAGGGATATGGGCCGGGTGCTGACAGGTGGGACTAGATTGGGTTGGGATATCTGTTCAGCATGGACAGATTGGACTGAAAGGTCTGTTTCCGTGCTCTACATCTCTATGACTCTATAACCTTCCTTATTACTTGCTGCACATGCCAGCTTTCTGTGTTTGATGCATATGTTCTTCAAAATCCTTGTTGCACCTTTCTAGTTTTTCTCCATTTAAGTAATACTTTGCTTTTGTTCTCCTTTTCAAAATGAACAACCTTTCATTTTCCCACGTTATATTCCATTTGCCAACTTTTTCCCCACTTACCTAACCTATCAATTTAGTTCCGTAAACTGTTTGTGTCCCTCTTCCAACTTGGCTTTCCACCTATTATTTGTGTCATTTGCAAATTTGGCTACCATTTGTATGCTTTCTTCCTTCAAGTTATTAATATAACAGTTGAAGTCCCAGCACTGATCCATGTGGAACCACACTGATTACAAGTTGCCAACCTGAAAGAGAGCCCCTTAGCGCCATTTGCTGCCATTATCCGATTCTCTATCCGTGCCAATATACTACTACTAGCACTAAACACTCAACATATGACAACATTTTGAGGGCCCTTGTCAAACACTTTCTGGATGTCAATACACCATATCTATTGGTTTTCCTCTGGTTGAGACTTTGTTGATAAACTAATACATTAAACAGGTGCAATTTCCTTTTCATGAAGCCATGCTGATTACTGCTATTACTTCCTTAATAATTAATTCCACATTTTTCCAACTGTAAAAGTTGTGCAACTCAACCTGGAGTTACCCACTTTTGTCTCTCCTTTTCTGAACAGGGGTGTCATATTAGCAATTGTCCAATGCTCTGGTACCTCTCCAGAATTCAAGGCATTTTGGAAAATTACATTAATATCTCTGTAGCTACTTCTACTCGGATTATAGGATGCAAACCATAAGATCAGGAACTGGTCTGCCTTTAGCCAATTTAGGTTGTCTGATATTATTTCTCTAATGATCAAGGTAAGTACATCTATTCTTCCTTAAGGAGAGCTAAACTGCAATCAATACTCAGAGTGAGATCTCAATAGGGCCCGATAAAGCTGCGGTAAGACATCCTTACTCTTCACCTCAGACCCTCCCACAATGAAGGCCAACATATAATTTGCCTTCCTAACTACTTGCTACATTTGCATGCTTGCTTTCAGTGACCACATGTACCAGTGTTTTTTAAACCTCACATAAAAGTATTTGAATTGGTCAATAATGATGGCTCCTTGTACAATTTGGCTTCCCTCAAATTTGTCACCATCCTCTGCCTGCTCTGTAGTGCGCAAGCCAGGAATGTAATCAACAAACCTCCACCACCTCCTGTGGCAGTTCATTCCACACATTGATCACCCTCTCCATGAGTGCCTTTTAAATCTTTCCTAAGGTCTTAGGGAATATTGCTGAACAAAGGTACTTTGGAATGCAGGTTCATAACTCCTTGAACGCAGGTAGATAGGATAGTGAAGAAGGTATTTGGTATGCTTTCCTTTATAGAAGCATTGAGTATAGGAGTTGGGAGGTCATGTTGCAGCTGTACAGGACATTGGTTAGGCCACGTTTGGTACATTGTGTGCAATATTCTCAGCTTAAACCTATGCCCTCTAATTTTGGATTACACAACCCTGTGAAAAAGACAGTGGCTATGCACCCTATCCATACCTCTCATGATTTTATAAACCTCTATAAAGGTCACCTCTCAGCCTCCAATACTCCAGGAAAAAAAATCCTCTGGCTTTAACTCAAACCCGCTAATCCCAGCAACATCTTTGTAAATCTTTTCTGAACCCTTTCAAGTTTAACATCTTTCTGATAGCGTGGAGATCAGAATTGAATGCAATATTCTAAAGCGGCCTCCCCAATGTCCTACACAGCCACAACCAATTCCTCTACTCAACATTCTGGTTGTAAATTTGCTTGCTGAGCTGGTAGATATGTTCTCAGATGTTTCATGACCATGCTAAGTAACATCATCAGTGAGCCTCCAGTGAAGCATTGGTGTTCTCCCCCAATAGCAATTTATCTGTCTTGGTTTGTTGTGATGGGTGACATCATTTCCAGTTCCGTTTCTGAGGTTGATAAATGGGGGCTCCAAATTTATATGTTTGTCGATGGAATTCCAGTTTGAATGCCAGGCCTTTGGAAATCCCATGCTTGTTTTTGTTTAGCCTGTCCCAGTTGAACTGATGTCCCTCTTCATCTGGGTGTATGGATACCAGTGATAGTTGGTCATGCCTTTTGGTGGCTAGTTGCTGCTCTTGTCTACTGGTGGCTAGTTTTCTGCCTGTTTGTCAAAGTTCTGACCAAAGAAAGCAAGTGTACCAAACTCCTCTGGTTGATCATTTTGTGGAACAACCCCTGCAGCCCTCAATCTCTGAGATTCAACCTATCAACCATTTTAATTCTCTGTTCACATCCATCTTCGCTACTATTCTGTTCAAATGAAGGTACTTTACAGTTTTCTGAAAATAACATAAATTTAACAATTTCAAATCCTAATCCGGCTTTCATTTTAGTTAATATAGTTAGCAAGTTTGCAGATGACACCAAATTTGGAGGTGTAGTGAATAGTGAAGAAGGCTACCTCAGAGTACAATGGGATCTTGTTCCAATGTGCCAATGGGTTGAGTAGTGGCAGATTGAATTTAGATTAGATTAGATTAGATTAGATTAGATTACAGTGTGGAAACAGGCCCTTCGGCCCAACAAGTCCACACTGACCTGCCGAAGCGAAACCACCCATACCCCTACATTTACCCCTTACCTAACACTACAGGCAATTTAGTATGGCCAATTCACCTGACCCTGCACATCTTTGGATGGTGGGAGGAAACCGGAGCACCCGGAGGAAACCCACGCAGACACTGGGAGAACGTGCAAACTCCACACAGTCAGTTGCCTGAGGTGGGAATTGAACCCGGGTCTCTGGCACTGTGAGGCAGCAGTGCTAACCACTGTGCCACCGTGCCGCCCAAATTTAGTTTCGATAAATGTGAGATGCTGCATTTTGGGAAAGCAAATCTTAGCAGGACTGAGACACTTAATGGTAAGGTCCCAGGGAGTGTTGCTGAACGAAGAAACCTTGGAGTGCAGGTTCACAGCTCCTTGAACGTAGAGGTGCAGGTAGATAGGAGGCCTTTGATATGCTTTCCTTTATTGGTCAGAGCATTGAGTTGGGAGGTCATGTTGCGGCTATACAGGACATTGGTTAGGCCACTTTTGGAATATTGCATGCAATTCTGGTCTCCTTCTTATCGGAAAGATGTTGTGAAACTTGAAAGGGTTCAGAAAAGATTTACAAGGATGTTGCCAGGGTTGGAGGGTTTGAGCTATAGGAAGAGGCTGGGGCTGCTTTCCCTGGAGCGCCAAAGGCTGAGTGGAGACCTCATAGAGGTTTATAAAATCATGAGGGGCATGGATAGGATAAATAGACAAGGTCTTTTCCCTGGGGTGTGTAAAGTCCAGAACTAGAGGGGGTAGGTTTACGGTGAGAGAGGAAAGATGCAAAAGGGGCTTAAGGGGCAACTTTTTCACACAGAGGGTGTATGTGTATGGAATGAGCTGCCAGAGGAAGTGGTTAAGGCTGGTACAATTGCAACGTTTAAAAGGCATCTGGTTGAGTATACGAATAAGAAAGGTTCAGAGGGATGTGGGCCACGTGCTCGCAAATGGGACTAGGTTAGATTGGGATATCTGATCAGCTTGGACGAGTTGAACCGAAGGGTCTGTTTCCGTGCAATATGGGTATTTTGCAAAATATCAGTTGATATTAATTTTGCAACCGTCATTTACACTTTTAAACCTATTTTCTTGCCCTATCTCCATCTATTCCTCATTCATCATTCGGCATTTCATTTTTGTTTCTTTTTTCTCAGTACTTCTTTATTGTCTGTCACTCCTCGTTCTTCCTCAAAACCTGCCCGTTCTGAGAACAGGTCATAATAAAGTTAATCTCGAATGATGTCGCAAAATCTGCTATGTATTTCTAGGGTTCTTTTGTATTTAGCGACTACAGTGATTTGCTTTTACACTAACTGTACTGACTTGTGCTATTTTTAAAAATGAGTGGCACACTGGCGAAAGCTTAACCCGTCTTTTCTCTAGTTTCAGATACTGACTGACCTGTTGCCCAACCTGCTTACACTGTTCAATCTATAGATGACCCTAATAATCTGCGGCGGTTGCAACTCGATAAGGCTCAGCGTGTTCAGTCATTTCCAGGAAACATTAAATCCAAGTGAGCGCGGCAGTAGAAAGTGTCAGCACAAACTAACGATGAAATGAGTCATGTCGCATCTCACATTTCAGGTAGTTGATTACAGAAACAGCTCCAGTACTGACTATGACAACAAGTAAACAGAGTAGACTGCCACCCTAAACAAATTGCACGATTGCTGCAGGTGATGGTATCTCGTGACCCGGAAGCGCTGTGTTCCGTCGCTCGAGCTGCATTCGAATACTGGACGGTTAGGATCGGTTGTTGAAAACGCGATCGGACGGAAGTTGGAGCAGGACTGCTACGGCTGCGATGAGCTTCAACCAATATAAGTTACAGTCTACAGGGTCAGACAAATTTCTGCTATAAAGCTTCATATTTGCGACAAGTAAATGACTGAGCGAATTGTTTGGATTTATGATGTTAATTAGTTAGTTAGGAAGGCTGGATGGATGGGTGGGTGGCGAGTGCCAGCTGGCATTTTGTGTTGTGCCTATTGGCTGATGGTATCTGTTTATGCTACAACCTTCAAGATCAGGGCAATAGTTACTTCTGTGCCATTGGTGCTCTCTGTGATAAATGAATCATGATTAAATAAATAAACAAACAGGAATTCTGGAGATCCATAATATTTTGGTCGCTAAAACAATAATTAAACAGTTCACAGAGATATCAGATATTTGTGTTTGTTGCAGTTGGCTGAATGATAGATGTCCAGTTGAGTTATGCCTAAGGTTGCGAAACAAAGTTAACAAAAGAATAACATAAACAATGATAATGATGTAGTATAGTAGTACGAATACGTGGATTTTATTCTGGGCTAATTTATGATATTCGAGTTGAAATTGGCCATTTGTGCGATACTGTTGAATTTAGTAAATATTCTACCTTGATTGATAGGATCATGAATGGTTTGCTATGTTGTGTTTGTGAGTTTGATGTCTTATGGATTGTTGTTATTATTGAATGTATTTTGTGGAAATATTTCAATCGTGGGTAATAGAATTGCACATTATTTTGGTTCAGAACAATAAATATTTGTATGAAATACTATGTGACAGTTGTAAAACGCTTTGTACTTATTTAATTAGTGAAGTTTTGTACATTTATATATTTTTTCCAAAAACAGTTTTGCTAAGACAACTTTAAAATCTATTTTAATTTGCATGAATGTTACTTGAGACAATTTTGAAACAATTAGAACCCATCGAATTTTGCAAATATATCACTGATAACTCAATGATTATTTCTTAGAGGAGCAAAAATTGCAATTGATTGCAAAGCTTTATACATAATATTGTTTTATAGGTCAAGACATTCAGTTGGCTAATGCACTTTACAGCCATTGAGTTTTTTTAAAATCCAAACTTTACTTTCATAAAAGTGTTGCTGAAGGGGGGAGATCAAGTTGTGGAGCCATGGTTCTTTTAGCTCAAAGACTCTCTTTGCTCAAAGACCTGGACTTAATGCAGATTGAAGTATTGATGGTGTCATCTCTATCTAATGGTAGTCACACTAACCTGAAATAAATTATCATATTTTGGTTTTCTGTGCTGTAACCTCTCAACACATGTCTGTGATGGCTCTTGAAGCACAATTCGCTAGTCCCATTCTTTCTACTTTTCCCCCAAAGCTTTCCCTTTTTTTCCGGATAGTTATCCAGTTCTTCTTTGAAAACTGCAATTGAATTTGCCTCGAGCACTCATTTTCAGACAGATAGATCTTAACTGTGTCATTAAAAGTCTTCCCTCATGTAATTTTTGGTTCATTTTCCTTTCATATCAAATTGGTGACCTCTGTTTCATGACCTTTATGCAAATGGGAACAACGTTTTCCCCATCTACCTTGTCCAGACATCTCATGATTTGTTAGACACGTTCAAAATGAACTTTCAATTTTTACTGCTTTAAAGAGGGCAGCCTCAGTTTGTCAAATATTTCCATGTAACCGAGGCTTTGAATCCTTAGGACCATTCACAAATGTTTTCTACACCCACTCTTAATACTTGTGTATTCTTCTTGAAATGTATTCCATTGGCTATAGGGAGAGGTTGAATAGGCTGGGGCTGTTTTCCCTGGAGTGTCAGAGGCTGAGGAGTGACCTTATAAAGGCTTATAAAATCATGAGGGGCATGAATAGGATAAATAGACAAAGTCTTTTCCCTGGGGTGGGGTAGTCCAGAATTAAAGGGCATAGTTTTGGGATGACAGGGGAAAGATAGAAAAGAGACCTAAGGGGCAACATTTTCACGCAGAGGATGGTACGTGTATGGAATGAGCTACCAGAGGAAGTGGCGGAGGCTAGTACAGTTGCAGAATTTAAAAGGCATGTGTATATGAATAGGAATGGTTTAGAGGGATATGGGCCAGGTGCTGGCAAGTGGGACTAGATTAGTCTGGGATATCTGGTCGGCATGGATAAGTTGGACCAAAGGGTCTGTTTCCGTGCTGTACATCTTTACTTTTACTTTCTTACTTTACTTTCTTACAGTGTGGAAACTCTATGACAGTATTCTAGTTCAGTCAAAGTTTGTGAGTGCTCGTCATAACTCCTTCCTTTGTACTCTGCCTTGCTTCATAACGCCCAAGATCTTGTGTGCCTTATTATTCATGATCTTGATCTACCCTGCCACCTTCAATAATTTGTACCCATAAGCTCTCAGGTTCTCCACTCCTATATCCCTGCTTAGAACTGTATCCTTTTTGTGTATGTCCTTTCTTCATTGTTCGCATCAAAACTATGACACAGCTTTCTACATCAAATTTTATCTGCCACATATTTCTTCATTGCATAAGCCTCTATCTTGTTCGAATGTATCCTCGCTGCTCAGGTTCTTGAAAGATTTTTCCATTGCAAATTGTGACATTATAAATTTTAAAATTGTACTGTGCGCATCTAGGTTATTGACATTGTTCAAGAAAAGCAGAGATTTCTGATATCATCCTCTGAAGAAACCCTGGTGAGGCAGTCATGTCATGATAATGTTTCTGTGATAGTAGAACCCCAGAACCCTTGGCTAATGCTTAATTACATGGGTTTGAATGGTGAATTTTGAATTCAGGAAAAACTGGAAATAAGAGTTAGCCTCACAGCAGCCAAGTTGATTGTCATAAAAATCTACCTGGTCCTTTAATATAAGTACTGAACTCATGTTGAACTTGTGTTGGTTTGGGTTTTATTAGTAGCTGGTGTGGTGTGGCTGTTGGTTGGTGTGCCACCATAATATCAATGGCTGTGACAACCTGGTAGTTAATTCTGATATGTTCTTCATGTAGGATAGCCAGTGTGTTTGTAATAACCAGGCTGTTACGACTGCTAGGTGTTATGATGGCACACCAACCAGCAACCACACTACACCAGCTACTTACCAGGACTAAGGACTCCACACCCACAGCCTGCAGGACCAAGGTGGTATACAAAATTCCTTGTAACAACTGCATTAAGTACTACATCGGACAAACAAGTAAAAAAATCCAGCCTTTCAACTTCACAAACAACAACTGGCTACTAAACAACATGATCCACTCTCCCTCATCTCCGTACACTCAGACCAAGAGGGCCATCAATTCAACTATGACAAAGTTACTATCCTCGGGCAGGCCACCCAGAGACACATGAGAGTTCTTGAAAGTCTGGTTTTCAACCAAAAAGGCCGTCAACAGACATACACCCAGTGTACAATTTGCTGCCGAGAAGACCCAGAAGTGACACTCGCCTCAACAGACTGGACCACACAAAAAAAACTAAGCAGGACAGAACAACAGTGCTTCACAGAAGTTGCACTGATGATGTTACCCGCTTTGGTAATGAAACGTGTGCACAATAACCCAGCAGCTCAGCGAGTTAACAAAATACCTCATTCACAACCTGAGCTACAGATCTTCACAAAAACCTAAAAAATGAAAACAAAATTTCAATGCAGAGGAACCTCGATTATCCAGCGTTCCACGATCTGAATATCGAATTATCCGGCAAGATTGCAATGTCCCGATGCTCGGCTAAACTACGTTATCCGGCATTCGATTAACTGAATGAAATACTCCCCACCTGTGTCCTTCGGATAATCAATATTTCTCTGTACATGTATATCATGACTCTCACAATGCACTAAACACTTAAAGTTTCATGTACTTTAATATATTTTAACAAACATTGCTGCTATAATCACTTGGCTCAACTGAACAGTAATTTTGCAGAAACTTTTCAAAAGTCAGTCAAGGGATCAATACCTCATGTATCTCCTGATGGCATTTAATGCAAACTATTATATTATAAACTGACACAGTAATCTTTTTTATGCATTCTGTAAGTGATCAATCCTTTTTTGTTAAAACAGGAAAGCAGAAATTACATTTCAGCAATACTTTTCAAACTACCTTCCAAGAAATTTAAAAAGAAGCTATCTATGACTTCTGAATCAATGACCCCCACAAAGGAGTTCACGTTTGCTAATTCTTGCTTTGGACTTTGTGACTTTATCTTAAAAAGAAGGATATTGATATCATTGGTTATTTTATAGTAAATAGTTGAATAATCTCTCTCTCAAATGTTCTTACAGCTGGTAAAAATAGGGAGAGATTTGTTTTTTAGATCTTTCAATCCAGAGATTATTCCCAAGTGTCTTGTTACCACCTCAAAAGAGCTTTTATCAAACAGCTAGCTTTATTAAACTGCTGCTGAATTTATCTAGACTCCAGTCTTTCTCAGCTGAATCAAGCACATATTGCTTGTGGATTTCTTTTGCCCAGTCTCAGCTGCACTAAACTATTGGTAGCCTCCAGGGATTTTTCTTACTTTCACCTAGAGTCTGCTGATTGGGGCACTTTTTCTGATTCAGCCTTCGTCCAGCTCTAAAACTGCAACAAACTTTTCTCAGCAGTTAAATAAAACTAGAGAATTGGAATAACTTCATGAATAGGAGAGAGAGAGAAACAACCTGCACAGTCACCGCCTTTGCTGTTTGAATTCGTTTATCGCTGGACATCGGAGTGCATCTGGGAAAATTAACAAACAGTGAAATTCACAACTAATCTTGGAGGAACTGTTGGGCGAAGTTCACAGCACAAAATCAGATAAGTTAATTGTTGTTTTAAGTTTGTCCAAGAGAGAGGCTGTAGTAGTGGGTACAGTGGATTCTTTCTTGATTAAACTTAAAGTATAAACCATAGCTATTCATTTAACTTGGGGCAATGGTTGTAGAGGAATAAGACGGTGTTATTTTCTGGGTCTGTAGATTGTGAAGGAGCAAAAATGGCCTTTGCAGTGATATGTACTTCTTGTCAGATGTGGGAGTTTAAAGAGAGTTTAAGAGTTACTGCGGATTATATCTGCCATAAATGCTGTTGGATGCGAATCTTATCAGATCGAGTGGATCAGTTGGAGAGACAGACAGAAGCGGTGAGGAATTTGCAACAGCAACAGTATGTGATGGATGGCAGTTATAGGAAGGGGGGAATGTCTCAGATACAGTCACTTAGATGGGTTAACTCCAGGAAGAATAAGAGAGGTAGGCAGCCAGAGCAGAAGTCTTTTGTGGAATTACCCATTTCAAACAGGTATGCTGTTTTGGAAAATGTAGGGGTTGATGGATTCTCAGGGGAACGTAGCACAAACAGCCAAGTTTCTGGTATTGAGACTGGCTCTAATGTAATGAGGGGTATGTCGGCTTCCAAGAGATCAATTGTGTTCGGGGATTCTGTAGTCAGAGGTACAGACAGACGTTTCTGTGGCCAGCAGAGAAAAAGCAGAATGGTGTGTGGTTTCCCTGGTGTCAGGATCAAGGATGTCTCCGAAAAGGTGCAGAATGTTCTCACGGGGGAGAGGGGCCAGCAGGAGGTCATTGTTCACATTGGAACCAACAATATTGGAAGGGAAAAGGTTGAGACTCTGAAGGGAGATTACAGAGAATTAGGCAGAAATTTAAAATGGAGGTCCTCAAGGAGTAATATCTGGATTACTCCCAGTGCTATGAGCTAGTGAGGGCAGGAATAGGAGGATAGTGCAGATGAATGCATGGCTCTGGAGCTGGTGTATGGGAGAAGGATTCACATTTTTGGATCATTGGAATCTCTTTTGGGGTAGAAGTGACCTGTACAAGAAGGATGGATTGCACCTAAATTGGAAGGGGACTAATATACTCGCAGGGAAATTTGCGAGAACTGCTTGGGAGGATTTAAACTAGTAAGGTGGTGGGGTGGGACTCAGGGAGATAGTGAGGAAAGAGATCGATCTGAGACGGGTACAGCTGAGAACAGAAGTGAGTCAAACAGTCAGGACAGGCAGGGACAAGGTAGGACTAATAAATTAAACT